>NC_057718.1:18291619-18292976 GCF_004010195.1 Chiloscyllium plagiosum | reverse complement strand
ACAGCTGTGCTGAGGGAGGATATTCCTGGAAATACATCCAGGGAAGTTATTTGGGCGGAACTGAGAAATAAGAAAGGGATAATTACCTTATTGGAATTGTATTATTGACCCCCCAATAGTCAGAGGGAAATTGAGAAACAAACTTGCAAGGAGATCGCAGCTATCTGTAAGAATAATAGGGTGGTTATGGAAGGGGATTTTAACTTTCCAAACATAGACTGAGACTACCACAGTGTTAAAGGTTTAGATGGAGAGGAATTTGTTAAGTGTGTACAAGACAGGTTTCTGATTCAGTATGTGGATGTACCTACCAGAGCAGGTGCAAAACTTGACCTACTCTTGTGAAATAAGGCAGGGCAGATGACTGAGGTGTCAGTGGGGGAGCACTTTGGGGCCAGTGACCATAATTCTATTAGATTCAAAATAGTGATGGAAAAGGATAGACCAGATCTAAAAGTTGAAGTTCTAAATTGGAGAAAGGCCAATTTTGATGGTATTAGGCAAGAACTTTCGAAAGCTGATTGGAGGCAGAAGTTCGCAGGTAAAGGAATAGCTGGAAAAATGTGAAGCTTTCAGAAATGAGATCACGAGAATCCAGAGAAAGTGTATTCCTGTCAGGGTGAAAGGGAGGGCTGGTAGGTATAGGGAATGCAGGATGACTAAAGAAATTGAGGGTTTGGTTAAGAAAATGAAGGAAGCATATGTCAGGTACAGACAAGATAGATTGAGTGAATCCTTAGAAGAGTATAAAGGAAGTAGGATTATACTTAAGAGGGAAATCAGGAAGGCAAAAAGGGGACATGAGATAGCTTTGGCAAATAGAATTAAGGAGAACCCAAAAAGTTTTTACAAATATATTAAGGACAAAAGGGTAATTAGGGAGAGAATAGGGACCCTCAAAGATTAGCAAGGCGGCCTTTGTGTGGAGTCGCAGAAAATGGGGAAGTTACAAAATGAGTATTTTGCATCAGTATTTACTGTGGAAAAAGAAATGGGAGATATGTACTGTAGGGGAATAGATGATGACATCTTGAAAGCTGTCCATAATACAGAGGAGGACGTGCTGGATGTCTTGAAACGCATAAAAATGGATAAATCCCCAAGACTTAATCAGGTGTACCCTAGAGCTCTGTGGGAAGCTAGAGAAGTGATTGCTGAGCCTCTTGCTGAGATATATATATCATCGATAGTCACAGGTGAGGTGCCGGAAGACTGGAGGTTGGCTAACATGATGCCACTGTTTAAGAAGGATGGTAAGGACAAGCCAGGGAACTATAGACCAGTGAGCCTGACATCAGTGGTGGGCAAGTTGTTGGAGGGAAACCTGAGGGACAGGATGTACATGTATTTGGAAAGG
>NC_057718.1:18256409-18291454 GCF_004010195.1 Chiloscyllium plagiosum | reverse complement strand
CGAGCATAAGAGGTAGAGTTAGTAAGTTTGCAGATGACACCAAAATTGGAGGTCGTGGACAGTGAAGATGGTTACCTCAGATTACAACAGGGTCTGGACCAGATGGGCCAATGGGCTGAGAAGTGGCAGATGGAGTTTAATTCAGATAAATGCGAGGTGCTGCATTTTGGGAAAGCAAATCTTAGCGGGACTTATACACTTAACGGTAAGGTCTTTGGGAGTGTTGCTGAAGAAAGAGACCTTGAAGTGCAGGTTCATATCTCCTTGAAAGTGGAGTTGCAGGTAGATAGGATAGTGAAGAAGGCATTTGGTATGCTTTCCTTTATTGGTCAGAGTATTGAGTGCAGGAGTAGGAGGTCATGTTGCAGCTGTACAGGACATTGGTTAGGCCACTGTTGGAATATTGCATGCAATTCTGGTCTCCTTCCTATCTGAAAGATGTTATGTAACTTGAAAGGGTTCAAAAAAGATTTACAAGGATGTTGCCAAGGTTGGAGGATTTGAGCTGTAGAGAGAGGCTGAACAGGCTGGGGCTGTTGTCCCTAGAGTGTTGGAGGCTGAGGGGTGACCTTATAGAGGTTTACAAAATTATGAGGGGCATGGATAGGGTAAATAAGCAAAGTCTTTTCCCTGGGTGGGAGAGTCCAGAACTAGAGGACATAGGTTTAGGGTGAGAGGGAAAAGACATAAAAGAGACATACGGGGCAACTTTTTCACACAGAGGGTGTTATATATATGGAATGAGCTGCCAGAGGAAGTGGTGGAGGCTGGTACAATTGCAACATTTCAGAGGCATTTGGATGGGTATATGAATAGGAATGGTTTGGAGGGATACGGGCCGGGTGCTGGCAGGTGGGACTAGATTGGGTTGGGATATCTGGTCCGGCATGGATGGGTTGGACCAAATGTTCTGTTTCCATGCTGTACATCTCTATGACTCTATGACTCTATTTGACAAATAGTCCATTTGGGTGGTCTCTGAATTCTGATGTATTATTTCCTCCTTAATCAATTTTAACGGTCCTCTTACTTCATGCCCCAAAATTAATTCAAATGGACTGAATTTGGTGGATTTATTTGGTACATCCCTGATCACAAAAAGTACAAATGGAACTCCCTTATCCCAATCATCTGGATAACCCTGACCATAAGCCTGCAAACATGAGCTTTAGTGTTTGATGCCATCTCTCTAGGACTCCCTGCAATTCTGGATGGTACACTGTAGATTTGAATTGCTTTATTCACAAATTATCCATAACGTCTTTGAAATGTTTGGATGTGAAGTTTGATCTTTGATCTGACTGGATATCTATTGGCAATCCATATCGAGTTTAAAAATTTAAGTAATTCTTCAACAACCCTTTTAGATGTGATGTGTAATGGGTTTGCCTCTGAAAATCTAGTTCACACATCCATTATTGTTAATAAATACTTATTCCCACTTTTTGTTTGAGGTAGGGGACCTACACAATTAATCAAGACTCTTGTGAAAGGTTCCTCAAATGCTGGATTAGGTATTAAAGGTGCAAGCTTTATTACTGCCGTGGTTTTCTGATTAGCTGTCATGTATGACACATCTGGCAAAATTCAACTACATCCTTGTGTAGTCCAGGCCAGCAAAAATGTCTTTGTATTTCAGCTTGTGTTTTCTCACTCCTAAATGACCTCCAAGTGGCAAGTCATGAGCCACTTGCAGCACCTCTTTTCTATACCCTCCTGGCAAAACAATTTGATGAATCTCTGCCCATTTCTCATCCACTTGAATATGCGATGGTCTCTATTACCTCATTAAGACATCATTTGTTAAGTAATAATACACAGGGATGCATTCACTCTCCTTCTCTGTAAATGCCTTTTGATATAACTGTTTTAAGTTCCCATCTTTCTGTTGTAATTCAATCAGCTTTGCAGAGCTAAAGATACTTGCATATTTACCTATTTGGTCTGCTCTGTCCCACTTATCTGATCAAAAAAAGTCTTGGATAAAGTTATATCAGTTTCAGTATTTGTGCCTTTTGATCCCTCCTGCTTAAACTTGTGCTTCTGTGATCTTGTGATCACACAATCAGGAAACATTCCTGGATAAACATCTTTCATGTCTTCAGTTGCCTGCATCTCCACAGGCTTTTCTACTAGAATAGGCAGCACGCCTACCAAGGAATCAGTTGTACCATTTGCAAGGTCAAATTGTATTTCCGGAGCTGAGAGTTTGTCCAGTACGCCTACCACAAATTCTCCACTCTTCTCTGGACTTTCTCGCCTCAATTTACGTAATTGAGTGCTTTTTGTCTCACCATTAATTCCTGTTACCAATATCTTCTCTGGCAATAGTCCCTCAAGAGTACATATCTCCTCATCCTTCAGCATTACAGACTGAGAGGATCCTGTGTCCCTTAATATCGTAACCTCTTTACCTGCTACTCCTAGCCTATGTGAATAAACTTGACCCTTGTATGTATTTTTTTTAAGCAGATCTGGCACTTCCTCCTTCATCGACCTCTGATCATCTTGTACACTCTGAGTCTGACTTCCCTTGTGCTTTTTGTTACTAGTCCAACAAAACTTTCAGGCTTGTCTGGTTTTCCTACATCTGGCTTTCTTCTAGCCCACCAACACTGAAATTTCATGTAGCCCACTTTATTACCGTGAAAACACTGGAGCTTTTTAACTTCTTTGTCCCCCTCAAGGGTTTCTTTTTTACCCTGTGGTAAAATATCCTTATGATCTTCACTGAGATCTACCTTTCCCTTTCCACGTGAGGATGTTTCTTTGCCCCAGTTTCTATCTCTGATGGACTGAAATTGATTCTGGAAGACAAACCTGGTTTTATGGACCAGCTCAAGCTGAGCTATCATCAGCCCCTTCAGCTGCTGACTTTGGTGTTTTAACTCTCTGCTCTTCCATATGAGTTCACACTACTTCAGGCAATGAATTTTTTAATTCCTCTGAAATAATTACCTCTCTAAGGGCATCTTAGGTTTGCTTGATTTTTAAAGCACTTATCCATCTATCGAAATTACTGTGTTTGATCCTTTCAAACTCAATGTAGTTTTGACCAGGTCCCTCCTTAGATTCCTGAAACATTGTCTATAGGCTTCTGGTACAAGCTCATAGGCACTTAAAATGGCTTTTCTCACCTCCTCATATCCCCCAGATACCTCCTCTGATAGTGACGCAAATACCTCACTAGCCCTTCCCACAAGTTTTGTTTGGATTAACAAAACCCACATTGCCACTGGCCATTGTATTTGTTTAGCCACCTTTTGAAATAAGATGAAAAAGGCTTCAAATTCTCATCAAATTTAGGCAATGCTTGAACATACTTAAACAGTTTCTCACTAGGCTTCTGACTACCAGGGACTTGATCCTCCTCAATCTCTTCCTCACTGAGCCTACCCTCAGCCTTAATCTCCAGCCTTTTAAGCTGACTTTCCTTTTTTTTAAGTGTCAGTTTTTGAAGTTCAAAGGCTCTCTCTTTTTCTTTCCCCTCTTTTCCCCCTCTTCTGTTGTTCTCTCCTTTTCTCTCTGTTCTGCTGCTCTCTCTTTTTCTATCTCTTCTGCTTTTAATTGTAACTCAAACTGTTTCATTTCTGCTGCCCTTTCCTTATCTTTCGCCTCTAACTCAAGCTTCTTCATTTGCACTTGAACTCTATCAATTCTAATGGTTCCTCCGGCAAGTTTAAGTGCTGAGCTACTGCTGTAATTATCTCTCCTTTCCTCACAGAAGCAGGCAGGTCCAACCACAGCTTCTCTGCTAACTCCTGCAGCTTGGTCTTATTCACTTTTTGCAAAACTTCCAAAGTCACTGCATCCACTTCCAGAAAACTTTTGGCGACTGAAAGAGCCATTACCATCCCAAGCTTTGTCTACCCATCCAAATCAACACCCGAAATAAAGACATTAGCACCTACCACTTGCTGTTTAAAATCCCGCAAAGAGCCTCCAATCTGTTATGGACTAGGCCAGATCACTCAAAGCATTCTTAGCAGGCAACCCAGACCATAACTTTGTAATTTGTTTCAGTAAGTATACAGTGAAAATTACCCGGTGTAAGCTAGCTAGGTTGACTACTAGGTTTTAAAACAGACAAAAATTTATTCACAAAATTATACAATGAAACACAAAGAGCAGAATAAAGAGCTCTACAGAACTCAGTCTATCCAAACTAGACTTAATTATTCTGATTTGAATATATACAATAAGTAAACCCCCTAAAAACACAGTAACAAAAAGGAACAGATGCTTACAGGTTAAAGTTAGAAGGGCAGGAAGAGAGAGAAAGAGTCTGTTTTCACACAACTCACTGTTGAACTCCCAACTAGTTCTGGACTGAATTGAACTGCTCAGCTAGAGAGCTGAGCCTACCCCTTTCATTATACAGGTCACTTCTAAAACATGACCACTTTGGCCTGAAGTCATATCTGTTTACATATAAACAAAAAGGTCTCTCAATACCCTTTAATCTCTGTACCAAACCAGTCAAATCAGCACCAGGAGCATTTACTACCCCTCGAAAAAAAAGGACATAGTATTCTTGAGAAAAGGAACAGATTTTAGAAAAAAGGAACTAGCTTTGTGACAGTAAACTGCCCATTGGTCAGGGGTAAGGAATGGGTCTGTATGGGTTACTCCTTGGAGGGTCTGTGTGGACTTGTTGGGCCGAAGGGCCTGTTTCCATACTGGTGGGATTCTATGAAGCTCAAAGGTGAAATTTGCTGATTGTGAACAATGAATACATTTCATATCTCTTATGTGAATTGTATTGTTGTGTAACCTGCAGTATTCCTGTGCTTTTGGCAGGTATTCCTGATGTACTATGACGTCTTACCTCTGTAGATTGTAATTGTTGTTTCTTCAGCCATGGTGACTGGTCTAATAGGACAGTACATGTGTTCCTGTATCAAACACAAAATCAACAGGATGTCCATCAATGTAGACACGTTCAGTTTCTTCTGGCTCCCAAGGATCCCTCAGATACCTTCTCCAATGGAGCTACCTCATCAAATCTCTTCTCATGAGGCTGGGCATTCTACAGTGTAGATCACTTTCCCTTTGTGGCCACTTTCTATCATTTTGAAACTGAGTCTTACTTCTACCCATCTTTAAGAATTGACCGACAGGTTTACAAATGTAGCATTTCTTAATGATGGCTGGGTATTGTCTAAGCCCATGATTTATTGTAATCCTGTAGCACTGGTGCTGTTTCTTTTCTGCCCAAATGTGTCTGATGTGTAGGCTTGTCATATGCCTCTTTAGAGTGTCCATCCCTTAACAAGTGAACAGATCTATTGACAGCTTGAGGTTGTGTTGTTCTTCTCCTCTCAGGGTCTGTCTTTGAGTCTTTTTGGTGTCTGCTTCCATTATAATTTAAATAGTTTTCTCCAAAGTTAAATCTTTTTTGGACTGTCAGAAACCTGACAAAGTTCCATTAACAATTCCAACAACAATTCCATCTTTTATGAATTCTGTATTCAGTTTTACAGTTACTTGTAGAGGGTATTAATGGAGTTGTCTATGGAATCTCCTGAAAGCTGAACACTTCTGTATAATCCTGCTTTGTCAAGCAATGTATTTGTTCTTATTGTGAAGTAATTATCTCATCAAAATAATCTGAATTCTCTTTGACATTTTGCCTGTTAGTCACATCATCCATATATCGACCAACTGAATAAAATGGTTTGTTCGCTTGCTCAGATTCAGTCATAGAAGCATAGCAGCGTATACCACAGGAAAAGACGCTTCGGCCCAACTCATCCATGCTGACCAGGTGTTCCTAAACTGAAATAGTCCCATTTACCTGTGTTTGGCACATATCCCTTTGAACTTTTATAAAAGACATTGGAGTACTATGTACAATTCTGGTCGCCCTGCTATAGGAATGATGCTATAAAACTGGAAAGGGTGCAAAAACGATTAGCAAGGTTTGAGTTGTAGGGCTGGACAGGCTGGAACTTTCTCTCCTGGTTTAGAAGTTTATAAAATCATAAGAGGAACAGATAAACTGAAAGTCAAAGTATTTTCACCAAAGTAGGGGAGTCTGAAACCAGACCTTATAGAGGTATGAGGTGAAAGGGAACTGAGGGGTAGTTTTTTCACACAGAGGGTAGTGCATTCATGGAACGAGCTGCCAGAGGAGGTGGTATGGGCAGGTACAATTACAATATTTAAAATGTATTATGTACATAAATAGGAGAGGTTTAGGGGGGTGCTATCTTTAGAACTAGTGCCTTTATAAAGCCCAATCTTGCATTCTGTATGGCCTTTCTCTGACTTTGAACCAGCCAGGAGGTACTCTATCCTCTTCCATTTCTTTTCAATGAGCTGGTTAGTCTCATTAATGTAAAGGCATTTTATATCTGCATCATTTAAATATTACTTTAGATCTGCTGTTCTTTCAATGTCTTTTCTTATATTTACCAATGCTGTTTTAAATCGAATGTCAGTGCTTCTTAAACTTTCTCGTAGCAATATATTCCCTTTATTTGCTAGATTTTTCAATTCTGTGTTTCTGTAGTTCTGTACTGATCTTTTCAATAAAGCTTTAAGTTATACTCCAGACTCATCTGTAGTCCTTTACTGTTTTGAAGATTTTTAAACTTGTTTCTTTGTAATACTGTAACTATAAGCAGCTCATTGGGAATCCCACCTTTTTCAGCATTTTCGTACAGTTTCAAACAATCAAATGCTGGCTAATCACCTCTCCATGGTTCCTCCACCTTCTATGGCAAAGTGAAGTTTATACACTCCTTCCCAAGTAAAGGTGATGTTTACCTTTTGTTCATGATCACCAACACCCAGCACTTTCTTTGACACAAATTTTTATCTCAAATTATTCGGCTGCAGACTTTATAAATCTTACTATAAACATTGCAGCTTAATTTCTGAGTCCTGTTTTTTAAGAAACTCATTCATATTTTCTGATTCTTCCACTGGATTTCTTTATATTTTCTCATTTATAACTTAAATAAAGATTAGATTAGATTACTGACAGTGTGGAAACAGGTCCTTCGGCCCAACAAGTCCACACCGACCCTCCGAAGAGCAACCGACCCAGACCCATTCCCCTACTTTTACCCCTTCGCCTAACACGACGGGCAATTTAGCATGGCCAATTCACCTAACCTGTGGGAGGAAAGCGGAGGAAACCCACGCAGACACAGGGAGAATGTGCAAACTCCACACAGACAGTTGCCTGAGGTAGGAATTGAACCCAGGTCTCTGGTGGTGTGAGGCAGCAGTGCTAACCACTGAGCCACTGTGCCACCAAAATCCAAGGCCCTCCTAATTCTGCAGCCCAATTGTAAATTTCTTTTCTGGCCCTTTTGGTGTTCCTTGCAGCTGTACCCTATGGCCCCTAATCTTCCTGAATGACTTACCCCTTATCCCTGTAGCTGGATATTAAAGGAATTGAACCAGGTCTCTGGTGGTGTGAGGCAGCAGTGCTAACCACTGAGCCACTGTGCCACCAAAATCCAAGGCCCTCCTAATTCTGCAGCCCAATTGTAAATTTCTTTTCTGGCCCTTTTGGTGTTCCTTGCAGCTGTACCCTATGGCCCCTAATGTGATTTAGAAGCAATACTTGTTGTGAGATGTAAGAATTATCTTATATCTTATTTCAGTGGCCTTCCTTTTATGGTCTTTTTTTCTGACGTTAACCCCTTTTCTCTTTGGGATATTTAACCTTCCTCCTGGAGCCTTCTTTTTTTTTTTACAGATCCTCTGCACTAACCTCTTTTTTTTAGGTGTGTCTGGCTCTTTCACTCTTTTCTCAGTTCATACCTTTTCCCATAACACCAAAAGACCATAAGAAATAAGAGCAAGAATAGGCCATTCAACCCCTTGAGCCTCCTCCATCATTCAATAGGATCATGGCTGAGTTAGATTCATAGAAGCTCTACAGTGTGGAAACAGGCCCTTCGGCCCAACAAGTCCACACCAACCCTCTGAACAGTAACCTACCCATGAGTTGACGTCCCTCGCTTCCATCTTCCTGTATTTTTCCAGCAACCCTTCAGTTCCCTTACTGATTGAGAATCTACCAATCTCAGCCTTTCCCTGTGTCCCTTAATATCTTCTCAGGGAAGGATCATCGTTGGAGTACTGACCTCGTCCGGTCGCTGCTTTCATGTCTGCTGCAGTATCTCTCAGCCAGGGATCGTGTTTCAGAAGAAAATTGGCACAAAAGCAAATGTTGGAAGCATGAGAGGAAGTTTTAGTTAATAGAAATGCATACTTCATCAGTGGCAGTCAAAGCATTTAAGAATAAATGAGCAATAACCTGCCCAACAGAGAGTAACAACAGCGATTAGTGCAAAGATAATGTAAAAGATTACAAATGCAAATTACAGGAAATTGAAAATTACACAGGTATAAGGCTGGATAACTATAGGGAAATAACATTGTAGTGCTGGAACTATTGAATGGTGCTAAGCCATATATGATAGCACTGAGACCAAACAGCAAACTTAGGGACTGCGCAATGTTATCACCATGAATATAGAGAATGCTGATTTTAGTCTTTTGGTGAGACCATACATTCAAATTGAGGATGAGAATGAGGGCTGATGACAAGTTCCTTGACCACTTTAGAAGGTAAGAGATGATATGAGATGTGAAACTGCTAATGGATGGCAATCAACTAATGGTTTGCAACATGGTGTTCATAAGCTGGCCTTGCCAAAAACATTTTATGCTGAACTAGTGACAGAGAATGAACATTTCTCCCACAAGAAAGCATGTACCAACACATGCTTCATGGCTGTATCTCGTCATCTTTAAAACCTTTGTGCAATTGAAAGGTCAATATATCCAGAGATGGTCTGGGGTTATGATCCATGGTCATGACATAGTACTCCAGGTACAGCCTCACCAAAGTCCTATATCATTGCAGCAGGACAGACATATTTGCAAGCATGTGCAATAAATCATACCAATGGCCTTCACAATTACTTTTTGGAACTTAAGAACATAGAAAATAGGTGCAGGAGTGGGCCATTCAGCCCTTGAAGCCTGCACCACCATTCAATGTGATCATGATTGATCGTGCAATCTCAGTATCTCTCCTTAGCCCTTGGTCCCTTTAGCAGCAAGGGCCACGTCCAACTCCCTCTTGAATATATCTAACAAACTGGTCCCAACAGATTCCTGTGGGAGAGAATTCCACAGGTTCTCAACTCTCTGGGTGAAGAAATTCTTCCTAATTCTGCAGCCCAATTGTAAATTTCTTTTCTGGCCCTTTTGGTGTTCCTTGCAGCTGTACCCTATGGCCCCTAATCTTCCTGAATGACTTACCCCTTATCCTTGTAGCTGGATATTAACATTCTATTATTTATTTATTTATTCTGTTTTCTGTTTTTCATGAAATCTTAAGTCCATGATATGCAATCCACAATCCAGGATAACATTTTACCCCCAAGCTCTTGAGCCCTTTACAGAACTCACACCCCTACTGTACAAGCGGCCAGCTGGCTGTCAAGTTAGTAACAGAGCTGCGTCAACCTACGCCTCTCCCAGAGTGTCAGAAGTTACCATTGTTATGGACCAGACCTGACGCTCTTCAAATATCAGGGAAACAGCCCAAACTCTAACTTTTATCTTAGTTAAAGGCTTCTGTGTTCCAAGTGTAATTTGATTAGTCACATTAGTTGGCTTTAAGTAAAACACAATTCATTCTTATACCCAGTTAAAATACAAACAAAAGAAAGAAGAATTAGTACAACTTTAACTCTATTGGAAAACTTAACAGGCTAATAGATTATTTAATTTCTAAACAGTTCCAATATAGTCACATCCCCTGAACATACCCTTGGCAAAGGCAAATTCAGTAAAATAGATTGTCTCCAGCCCAAGAGAAAAGAACACAAAGAGAAAATCCTGCAGAGAGAGTGTTCTGGTGTTTTGGCTGTGGCTGAGACAAATATGTAGCAGCTTCCACAACTAGCTTCAAAACACCAACAACTGAAGGCTAAACTAAATTCCTGGTTCTGTGGGAGCCTGACTCCAGCCATTCAGGCTGCTTCTGTTGCTCCAGCTTTTCAAAGTCTCTCAAGCTGCTTACTTTATTGGCTTAGAAGAGACAGCCCATCATTTCTGCCTCAAAACCTCCTGTCAAAAAAAAAACCAGGACAACACACATCTCTTAAAGCCATTGTATCGTCACATCATGTGCTCATCCCCCCACCACCACCTCCTCACCACCCCCCACCCACCCCGCACCACCCCCATTCCAAGCACACATCAGGCTATCACCTCCCCAAGAATGTTGTGTTGTGATCTTTCAGACGGTCAGCACATCCATGCCTTCACTGTCAGTTTCTTAGAATCAGTATGCATAATTAATTAACTCACATTAATTATGAAGGCAGGAGGGGAATGTTCCCATTGAGGTTTTCACTGCATGTGCTGTGATATAAAGATAAATGAAGTAATTCATCTTTATTAGAAAGTCAATACATCATTTAGTGCATCCATCAGAAAGGCACATAACGGGATGAGAGCCAATTCTGAACTGTTGGTAGAAGTGTTGCACGGGACCTCATCATACAGCTCTCTACATTCCTTGGTAGGGGGGAGACCAGAGATAAACAATTACTACCAAGTCACCCTCCTTCATAGGAATGCCCTCCACTGTTTCCTGGAGCACAGAAAACACACTAATGAGAGGGACACAAATCCTTAAGGACCATGGACAAATACACGTGATAATTTTGGGAATCAGAGAGAGTGCATGGTTAAATAATTCATGCGTGCAAGTCAATTAGTGTTGGATGTTGTTGAGTGATTTCATGCATTCCATAAATACATGTTTCTTAACCTCGTGAACTACCAATGTACTGGTCTGTAAAGAATAGGGACAGAAATTGTCTCACGCATATAAGACTTGACTTGCATTATGAATGCTATTAATACAACTTTTCACTAACACAATTTTTTTAAAACTATGGCTCTCAAGGTTAGAAGATGTGACATGATAGACACCCACAAGGATGTCACCAAGGCACAGGGCTTGCCCACTGCTCTGCCAAAGGCCAAAGACATGTTATTTCTGTTCAATGGAAATATCCAGGAGAAAACCTGCTCTAAGTATCTGACTATCACTCAGAGGGTCTTTCCAATTGTGGTCAGAGTCCTCTGCATGTTTGAAGGAAGGTTAGTGGAACAGTTTGCTGATATTCATAGCAAGTAGCCTCTTTTACAACATCTATTACATATTTGGCTTTGTACTGTAGCACAGCGTGGAATACAATACACCAGTATTCACTTCTACCTGAAGGCTGGTAGATCTGCAGCACACATTTTCTCTTGTATAGGACCTCTTGAAAGGGAGAGCTCAACCTCTGATCACACTACCCTTAACACAGAAACTATCTCAAAAGCAAGCCCTCTGTGGGGTTCAGAGTCACAATAAAGAAGGTGCACCAAATGGATCACATAAAATAAACAGTGCAAAAAGTGCCCTCTTAAAGATACACTCTGATAATCTCATTCCACTGCCATTTTCAAATAGACTTTGGCATTTTAATACATATTACTTTTCAAATGTTTGCCCACATCCCATTTAAAAGCTCTGATTAATCCTGCTTCCACCCTGGTTTCTGATAGAGTTCCATACTTGGCTAACACTTTTTCTGAGCCATAGTTTCCTCAAGCACTGACCTTCTGTCTCTGCCTCACACTGGAGCTTAAAGGAACCCCTTTTATTCACTCTGACCTTCTTAGTTCGATTTCACTCGTCAAAAAAAATGTTATCTTTATCCTCCAGCCATTCAATTTGATCACATCACAGGCAACTTCCATCTGTATTTGGATGGCAGTTAACATTGTCTTTAGTAATTAAGACAGCTCTATCTACAGTAGCAAGTCACAAAACTGCAAAAGATAAAGCCAGCATTCAGAGAAATGTAAAAAGCTGCAGGAATTGGCTGAAGGGTCACTCATTCGCTACTGAATACAAACAAGATATGTGCCAAGAATCTCTTTGGAACTGCATTCTGCTCCACTGAGGAATTGTGAGGGAGGACATTGAAAATGCTGGCCATTAGTTTGGCCAGCACAAATACAGGCTGCTGAACCCAAAACACTGCCAAGAGGTTGCCTGCACTAATCTCACGGTTTGCCATCAGGAACCACATCCGGATTTTACTCAACACTCCTTTTGTGAAACATTGTTGAAAGCAAGCCCACAGCTGCTGGCTAAAATCAAGCAGAAATAAATGAGCATTATTTTCCTTGCATCCACCCCCACGGCAACCCTTTGGATCATAACGCTGACCGAAAGACAAAGGAGCAGAAGTAAACCATTCTGCCCACCAAATCTGCTCTGCCATTCATTGAGATCACTGCTAATCTGATAATCCTCAACTCCAATGCCCTGTGTTATCCCCATAACCATTGATTCTCTTACTAATTAAAAACCTGTCTATCTCAGCCTCGAATATACTTAATGACCCAGTCTCAACAGCCCTCTGCAGTAAAGAATTTCACAAGTTAACTTTCTACTCTCTGAGAGAAGAAATCCCTCCTCATCTCTGTCTTAAAAGGCCCTGATTCTGACGAGACCCTCTAGTCACAAACTCTCCCACAAGTGGCAAACATCTGCCCTGTCAAGTCCTCTAAGAATTTTGTTTGTATCAATAATGTCACCTCTCATTCTTCTAAACTCAAATGAATACAGGCCCAACCTACTCAAGCACTCCTCATAAGACAGTACGTTTATTTCTGGGATCAGCTGAGTGCACCTTCTCTGAACAGCCTCCAACGCCGGCATACCTTTCCTTAGATAAGGAGACTAAACTGTCCACAATATTCCAGCATTGTCTGACTCGTGTTTTGTATACTTTCAGTGAGACTTCCTTCTTTTTATGTTCTCGTCTCTGAAATAAAGGCTATTTGCCCTCCCAGTTACCTGTTGGACTTGTATGCTAGCTTTTTGAGATTTATGGCATCCTTTTAAATTGAGTTTGGCAAAGGTCTCTAAACTTCAAAGTATTGATTACAATTCATGTGATGAGTTTGGATATCTACTTGTTTATCATCCGTGACAAAGGTGGGTCCACATGTTAGTGGCCTGATTTCATCCTTCTTAAGGCTCACTAATTTCAAATTTGTTACTTCAACCGGGATTCATGAGGTGATGCTCTACTGCTCTGAATCCAATGTACAGAATCTGAATTGGACAGTTGTTTTAATAATAATTTATCGGCTTTATTCACAGACCCACCAACTATATTGGATAGCAAACTCCAAAAAAAATGGGTCATATTCAAAGCCATCATGTTGTGTTTCCAAGACTTTGGTCAGTCCTTGCGAGATCTGCAGTTTTCAACCCTTTCCCCTATCCTTCTCCTTCTCCAAAACCATCATGCTTTAAATTCAGCATGTTAGGAAAAACAGCTTTAAAACATTTAGGATATCTTAAAGGAAACCATGTCTTGAAGTGGTTTCCCATTAAAGATGAAAGCTATAGTTTTCCATCCTGCAACCACCAGCAACCCCCTCCACCCTTACCCTGCCACCTCCCCTCCACCAGCCAGTATTCCAGGCTGAATTAGACTATCTGCATCTCATTTGTGCTAAATTCTTGAACTGTTGTTCTTCCTGTTGTTAAGATCATGAGTGATTACCTCTCTAATATTCCCACCTCAGTTTGTCCCTCAACCCCCTCTTGCTGCTGAAGTCCTCACTCATGTTTCAGTTACCTCAAGACTGAACTACTCCACTATTCTCATCACCAGCTTCTCATCCCACTTCCTCCATAAACTTCAGCTCTTCCCAATTCTTGTGCTAAATATCACTAAGCCAGTTCATCCATTACCCTAATAATAATCGTTGACATTCATTTGCTCCTGTTCTATTACTCCTATAATTTTAAAATTTTCAATCTCGTCCTTTTCCATTTCTGTAACATCTTTCAGTACCACAAACCTCCAAAAGCTCTAAGTCCCTCCAGTTCTGACTACTTTTCAGAGCCACTAAATCATCCAGAGAGAGCAGGAAATGATGGTGTACATTAATATTCTCATTATAAAACTAGGAAGTAAATAGGGAATGAGTTACAAACAATATTGACGGTGGCAGTGAAGTCATAACTAATGAGATATCCTGTATAATGACAGATTATGTGGAATATAATTTTAACATCACATTGTGATATTGGATTATAAATTCCCGCTAATCTCCCTGTCTGTCTCAGTGTTCGTATGGCTTGTCGTTTGGGGATGGGAAAGATTTGGCGCCAAGAGATCGACCGCTTACTTGCAAACATTGGTATCGTAATTTAGGAAGTGCATAGGCCTGAGTAAAGCACGAATGGGGAGTCAGTTAAACAAGAAAGTCACAGACAGCAGCAGTGAAGTTACAACTACTGAGATCTTCGGTGATTGCAGATAAAAAATGAGGGCAGCACAGTGGCTCAGTGGTTAGCACTGCTGCCTCACAGCACTAGGGTCCCAAGTTCGATTCCAGCCACGGGCGGCTGTCTGTGTGGAGTTTGCACATTCTCCCTGTGTCTGCTCCGGTTTCCTCCCACAGTCCAAAGATGTGCAGGTCAGGTGAATTGGCCATGCTAAATTGTCCATAGTGTTAGGTGCATCAGTCAGAGGGAAATGGGTTTGGGTGGGTTACTCTTCGGAGGGTCGGTGTGGACTAGTTGGGCCGAAGGGCCTGTTTCCACACTGTAGGTAATCTAATCTACTTTGGCATCCCTAACTACTTGTCTCTACCATTAGTTCTAGTAATCCCTCCTTAAATGAGTCTGTCTCTCACCTTTTAAAATGTTCCTCAAAAACTATCTCTTTAATCAAGCTTTCAGACACCTTACCTCATGACTCCTCTTTTGCCTCCTTTGTTTGATCATGCTAGAGTGACATTCTTTTGGTTTTACTATATTCAGAGTGTTCTACAAATGCAAGATGAAGTAGATGACCCCTTTGAGGCATCTTCTGACAAAGGACTCATAGTCACCAGCAATTCATCACCATCTCCAATGTCTCAGCTCAGCCTTCAGCCAACTGACGAAAAGAGTATTTGAGGATCAGCATCCCAAACTAAGACTAAAGACCTGATTTACTGGGCAGTGGAGACTTGTATGCTCCTTTGTGCTTCAGAGAATTGGACAACCTATAGCAGGCTCTTCAAATCAAAGAAGAATCATTAGTGGTGCCTTCAAGATCCTGGGGGTCCTTGATCGGGTAAATGTGAAAAGGATGTTTCTGCTTGAGGGACAATCTAGAATTTGGGGTCTATAGATCAAAAATAAAGGGCTGTCCATTTAAAACAAGATGAGGAAACTTTTTTTTCTTATGATGATTGTGTGCCTTTGGAAATCCTTTCCTCAAAAAGTAGTCGATGCAGAATCTTTAAATATTTTTAAGGAGGAGGAGATCAATTCTTGGGGATTAAAGATTATCGGGGATATATAGGTATGCAGAGCTGAGACTGAAATCAGATCAGCCATGAGTTTATTGAATGGCAGAGCCAGCTCGATGGGCTGAATGATCTTCTCTTGTTCCTTGTTCATCTGCTCATATGTTCATAAGATCCTCCAAATCTAGTTGCAAGTGAAACAGTCAAAAAGCAGAATCCTTTTCCAAGCCAAATTACCTAGAACCAAAGTTCTCATCAAGACTAACTCTACTGGGCAGGAAATACTGTTTGGATTGACTCATGAACCAACTGTTCCATGGGAACTCGATTGAGACCGGACAATCCCAGAAGGACAATGAGAGAGCTGTAGAGATACTCTCATGACATTTCTGAAACCATCAACCATACTTTTTATGGGTTGGGAGCCTCTACAAGGTTTATCTAGGGAGGCACAGAACACATTGAGAGACTTCATCCAGGCCATGCAGAGGTGAAGTCTGAGATACAGGAGGGAACACACAAACCAAATAACCCCTCTAACCCACGTTTTCAAGCACCACATGCATCCAAACCCCTCACAGAGTCTGCAGGTGGCAGTCTACCTGGCAGAGTCTGCAGGTCACACATTGTTTCAATAAGATTTGAAATGGCAAACTAGTCCAGAGGTCTAGCTACCAACCAGATTCATTCTTTCCATCGACCAACCAGATTGTACCCTCTACCTGTGTTCACCTATCCCCACCTCATCACCCTGCCCCCACGACCCCCTTTATCTGCAGCTCCCCTAACACCCACCCACAGTCCTGAAGAAGGGTTATACCTGTTCTGAAGGTGTAGAGGTGTACTATACCTTTAAGAGAGAGAGGAAGCTGGCAATGACTGACTGAAAGTACAGAGTGTCCTGAACAAGATAAAAATGTAGCACTTGGTTAAAACAAATTGCTGGAATTGTATTGCCAGGGAACAAATATAAATTCAAATTCAGCCAATCAGTTTAAATTATGCCCCAAATACCAAAATCCAATCGAATTTGAATTTAGTGTTTTGATGACATCAAACATTTTAAAATAATCCAATGTTTTGGGGTATAAACAGTTAGGGGGAGAACTGCCAAGAACACCAACAAGTATGGACTGCTAACCGAATAGCTCTCTGAAAGGTACCTGTCCATAAGAAATTTGTGCAGCAGAACACTGAAGTTGATGCAGAGAAAAATCTACAGGGTCAAAGCTACAAAGGAGAATCGACAAAGCTGACTGGCTTTGAAACATGATTACTCTTTTTGTAAATCTTAATCAGTGTTTTTTATCGGACTAGTATTGTAGAGTGGGATGTAAAAGATAGGTTTAAGAGAAAGGAGTTGGAAATAATTGATTAATGTTCTCTTTTGGACTTAAAGAATGAAATTGTTGATTTTTACTTTCAATAGTGACCTCTGGGATAGTTCTCTGCTTCTCGATATTTAACAGATTATGGCACAGGGTGAGCTTCTCTGTGTGTCGGGTTTAAATTAACAAGGGATTTATTCCGAGTCGTAACAAACCCGAGACTTTGACTTCTCCACCTCCTGATGCTGCCTGGCTTGCTGTGTTCTTCCAGTCAATCCTGAGGGGCTGCCTAAGCAAAAGATAGAGGAATCTGACTTCTTTAATTAAAGACTTTCAAGAACATCTGACTTCTATGTTACATTTTCCAGAAGCACATTAAAGTAAACGTGTTTAGCTGGTGATATAGTATTGATGAAAAGTAATCCATTACGATGCAAAAATAATGAGGAGGATATCCTGAGATTACAGGATATAGACAGCCTGGTCAGATGGGCTATTCAATGGCAAATGGAATTCAGTCTGGATAATGTGGGAGGTGATGCATTTGAACAGGACAAACAAGGCAACAGAATACATGATGAATGACAAGTTCCTGGGAAGCGCTGAGGATGGACCTTGGTTGACTCTTACTGCCCTCTGGGCAATTAGGATTGGGCAATAAATGTTGTCCTAGCCAGAGGCTCTCACATCCCAAGAGGGAATTAAAAATAAAATATTGGTGTTGAAACTGTATTTGAGTGGTAGGCTGAGTGAGCTGGCGTGCTAAGAGATGACTTGAAATATTGGATTTTACTTGTTATTAATATTTACCTGGAAATCTGCCAGGGTATTGCTGATGCTAAGTCAAAGGATAATGAGTTTTTTTTGAAACCTGCAGTTCTGTACTAAGTAATGTGCAATTGCTGGGTCCCATTAAAAAGTTCTTTTTGTCCCACACCCATCCTATTTATCAGTACGACTAGGTAAGCAGGAACATGCACGTGTTTATAAACATCTAAATGAGCTTTAATTTGATTGTTAAGCAGGGCTTGGAATAGCTGATGATAACTACCAACCCTGTTACCTAATTAACAGGGTTCCAAGTACACATTAATGAGCTCCATGTAATTTTGTATACTGACCAGGTTGAATATATACCCTTTGAAACTGAGCTTTAAACCACTGTGTCTTTAAGGACCCACTCTAGATTGCCTCCAAAAAGAAACAATTTCTCTCTGTGACTGTAAAACCATGAGCACTCCTATTGGTTGCCTTCGTACCTGCCACGGTCATCCAGCTGCCCTCAGATAGCCCCTCCTCCTTCGAAAGGAATCTTTCTGTACGTGTCACAGATGAGTAGTCAGATTTCCTGTTCCCCAATTATCAAGCTTTGTTTAATGCTGGCAGCTCGCCTCATAATAAAATAAAGTACAAACTTCAAAACCCCACCAACACCACCACACAAATCAAGTTGAGCTGTCCAATGATCAGCAAACACCTAAAGGTACCCTGTTGTTGGATAAATACAAGAAAGATCGAACAGAGTTTAATTGCAGTGCTGGATAAACTTTGCTTAATTCAAGCCCAAATCTGAATGTCACAGCCACCATTCTCTTTAATTCTCAATAATTTTGTTTCTGCAAAGAAGTGTTACTGGGTATTTGACATTTAGCATGAGAAATATCTGCTGGATGTCTAGCAACTATTTGATACTTATCGTTGACTCTCATCCTGACCTTGGCATAGCTAACATTGATAAAATAAAACAAGTGTCTTCCGAATATTACTTCTGAGAAATGTCATTTATGATTAATAGGCAATTTTATGTGATAGCCAAAATTTCTGACCTCACTGGTAATATTCTTTTTTTGATCAGCACAAGAAAATATCACAAGCGTAACAGACAGGTTAAACTTATGGAACAGAGTTGGTTGTCATCACAATCCATGCTGGCATTTTTCTAACTGCTTATGACAGAAACTTACAATCCAATTCACACATAGAGTCATAGAGATGTACAGCATGGAAACAGACCCTTCGGTCCAACCCGTCCATGCCGACCAGATATCCCAACCCAATCTAGTCCCACCTGCCAGCACCCGGTCCAAATCCCTCCAAACCCTTCCTATTCATATACCCATCCAAATGCCTCTTAAATGTTGCAATTGTACCAGCCTCCACCACATCCTCCCTCCGACGCTCCAGGGAAAACAGTCTCAGCCTGTTCAGCCTCTCCCTGCAGCACAGATCCTCCAAACCTGGCAACATCCTTGTAAATCTTTTCTGAACCCTTTCAAGTTTCACAACATCTTTCCGATAGGAAGGAGACCAGAATTGCACGCAATATTCCATTGGCCTAACCAATGTCCTGCATAGCTGCAACATGACCTCCCAACTCCTGTACTCAATACTCTGACCAATAAAGGAAAGCATACCAAACACCTTCTTCACTATCCTATCTACCTGCGATTCCACTTTCAAGGAGCTATGAACCTGCACTCCAAGGTCTCTTTGTTCAGCAACTCTCCCTAGCACCTTACCATTAAGTGTATAAGTCCTGCTAAGATTTGCTTTCCCAAAGTGCAGCACCTCGCATTTATCTAAATTAAACTCCATCTGCCACTTCTCAGCCCATTGGCTCATCTGGTCCAGATCCTGTTGATCTGAGATAACTCTTCACTGTCCACTACACCTCCAATTTTGGTGTCATCTGCAAACTTACTAACTGTACCTCTTATGCTCACATCCTTTGTCTCAAAATGAATAATTAACATGTGAGCCTCACAACTCTCCAAGATCATTGCATCCCTGCAATTCTGCCATCTTGCCCAGTTTGAATTGCTCCACCATTTTCAAATGTGCCTTCAGTTGCCCTAAGCCAGGCCATCCTGAACTAACTTCCGACGCATCCCTACTTTAACACTTGATAATTAACATAGACCTAGACATCTCAAAAACAAAACAGCAAGAAAGTGACATAACAATATTTAATACATTATCATAGATCAACATGTATATAAAAACACTTGTTCTTTAAGTATTTTGCAAATATTTTATGTACTCACCAGTAGTTTCAGTCTCATGAATGGAAGCTATACAGAGATAGGCACATATTGGTACCCAACAAAAGATTTTGAATCCAAGATGAATCTACACTCTGGCACTACAGTGTAATTGTGTCATTGCATGGAACTGTTGGACTGATAGAATGGCTTTACCCCTTTGGAAGATTATGTCCATCTTCCAACAAAGGAGTGACTGGAATGGCTTTCTCTTGCCCAGATATCTTTCTTGAAGTTTTTGATCAGTGCGGGGGATCTCCAATTCAATTAGGAATTCGAATCTCCAATTTCTGCAGTGCTTCTTTGGAGAAATCATACTCATATCCTTTGCTGCAGTAACTAGCGACAAAACCATCACGAGACTCCTGGGGTTTCTGTTGATATGGTGTTTTTTATAAACCAGCCATTCAGACATGCCGCTTCATCATAACTGTAAGGGGGATCGATTAAGCCATCATGGGAGAATAGTTCTCTGGTATTCCAAAACTCCAGCTGTGTGGCAGCCTGCTGTATTTTAAATGTTCCTGCCTCTATCATTATGCCTGGCAGATTATTATCACTCACTGAGTGATATTAATATTTATTTTGAAACTATTCCTCACAAATCCAAATTTATATCTAATTGGACCCTCCCTCATAGTTTAATTTTAAGTAATATCCTGGGCTTAATACGTCTTTACCATTTAATATTTTCATCCTTATTGAATCTCCCTGCAGGGCTTTGTGTCTGCAAACAGATGTTGGCAGAAATATTCATTAGACATTCACTGTAAGGGTCTTTGGCAGCAATGCCTCCGTGTAACAAAGAGGAATGTCATTGAAATCCAGTCAATCTGCATATCGAATATGGGTGACATTTAGCAAGGTACTCAATTCTTATCAGTATCGCAAGTAAAGTCAGCAAGCTCCAATATCAAAAAGCATCTCAAAAAATAAATATTGCAAGGTTCGGTGTTTAACCTGTTCATGCAGTCCTCCCACAGGGAAGGAGATTGGAAAAGGTAACCTCTATGACATTATCAGCCAAACCACAGGGGTAATGATCACGTCAGACAGATATGATGGAATTAAACCAGCTGGCTCTCCCTGAAGCGTTAATCATGTCTGATATTTTGCTCATATTGACAGCAGTCAAGGGCAACAGCCAAAGACATGAAAGAGAAAGGAACAGAGGGTAATGCTGATGCGGTTCGATGGTGAGGTCTGTGCAGAGTAGTATAGAATGGATGGATTGAATGGCCTGTTCCAATCCTGTAATTCTTTTCGGCAGCGCTTTGGAAAACCATGATCCCTTCATCGTCAGGAAGGACGAGAACAGCTGATGCACCTGCAAGTTCCCCTCCAAGCCGCACACCAGTCTGACTTGGAACCATCTTGCCATTCCCTCAGTGTTACTGGTCAAAATCAGGGAACAGTATGGTGGGTGTAACCCAACCCTCATGGTCTACAGTGGTTCAAAAAAGGCTGCTGACCACTGCCTTCTACATGGCAATGGGGTGGGCACTAAATGTGAAGAGAGCAAATGAAATAATAGGTTTAAACTAGATCATTATTTGTCTTAGTATAGATTAATACAAAGGTGAATTAATTGGGAACACTGTTTGATGTACAGAAACCATGATCCATAAAAACATTGCAAACAGGAGCAGGAGTAAGCCACCTGTCCCTTTGACCCCACTCCACCATTCAATATGATCATGGCTGATCATCCAGCTCAGCACCTTGTTCCTGCGTTCACCCATACACTTTGTTGAGACAGCACCTCTGGCACAACATTAGGAACGAGGGTATCCTGGCTTACATTCCTGTCCCTATTCAGTGTAATATCTTTAAGAATTTTGGTCGGCTTAGATGAGAAATCGTTTTTTATCAGCTAGTTCTGGGGAATTCTGTGAAATTTATGGCAGCTTCTCTATCCATTTGGAATCCAATCTTAAGAAATAAAGTATTTCACTCAATGTTTCCTTAAGTTTGCTAGATAATTGGCAACTACTACAACTTGTAAAATTGAAGTTGGCACTTATTTGCTCTCAGTTTATTCATAGTGTTCTGAGGAACGTCAGAAAGTGGATTGTTTATATTCTTTGAGTCATTTAACATTGCATTGTCTCATAGGTAATATGTTATATACCTGTAAGGAATGTTCTCATGATATCATTGCTGAGTCATAACATGTGACCTCATGGGATAAATGGCTCCACTTGCAGTACAACAGACTGAGGGAAGTATGCTACATTTTCTAAGCATATTGTTCAGTACAAGCCCAGACACTGCAATGCCTGTGATTATCTTTATAAACGTACCTAGAGCTGTAATGAACCCACCAATCAATCTTCCAGTACAATGTGACTCAATGTTAGTTCTCATGTCAGCACATTGCCCTATTTAAAATTGACCTATAACAGTAACCAAGTTTCTAATGGACCTAAAACTGAAATTGGCATTGAAAAGCTACTGTTAGTTCAAACCTAGAGCCCTCTCATTCAAAAATAAAGGCTTGTTCCAAAAATATATAATGGTTTTCTGAAGTGGAGAAGCTTACCTAAAAGTAGGGGTTGGTTGTCTCTGATTTTTTTTTACCAGTTCGACATCAATGCATCACTCTGTGTTTAGCATGAAATCCCTCCAGTAAGTGGAATCTATCACTACAAGTCTTCATTTGTTAAGGACACATTTCCACAACCATCAATGCTTGTTAAAGTGTCTACAACACTGAAAAATAAGGCAATAAATAATCAAAAGAAGGATAAATAAAAGGACAGAATGACACACTAATTAAAATAAGAGACCAAACTAGCCCTGTGTTCCACTATAACAAAACAAAAGGAAGGTAAACATTTAAGCATGGATTGGGGATCAAGTAAAGTTTTCACTGAATTACAGCTATTTAAGCAACATTTAGATCTGAAAGATCAGAAAGGAGCTGATATTACAGGTCTAAAAGTTCAACTGGAGCCGTTTGGAAATTGCATTTTGGTGGATAAAACAGTGGATGTTAAAGAAGACTTTCAAAAGAGAGATGAGTAGGGTGCAAGTAAGGCACATACCCATGAGAAAGAAATATGAGCTATCAAAGCTAGGCTCCCCTGGATGACTAAGGATATTGATGAGAAAATGAGAAATAAAAAGGAGGCACATGATGCATACTAAAGTAGTAACAGCAATAGAAATCAGGAAGTGTATCTTATATGTAGGAGAGGGGCTAAGGCTGGAATAAGGAAGGCTAAGAGGAAGCATGGTGCAACTTTGAAGGGAGTATAGGAGCAGAAGAACCTCTGGTTCAAATGCATACTTCTCTGAAAGTGGCAGACTGCACTAAAACAAGTAGCAAAGTGTTCTTCAAGCATATGTACAGTAAAAGATTAGTGGAGGATAGAATGGGGCTATAAGGAACAAGCAGGGTATGCTGCTCACTGAAGCAAAGGGTATGGCAGAGCTACTATATGAGTATTTTGCTTCTACCTTCACCAAATGAGAAAATACTGACAATACCCCAGTTGTAGATGTGGGTGTTGAGCACCTGAGCAGCATAGTTATAGATAAAGAAGAGCTGTTAAAAATCCGGCAGCACTCCAGGTAGAGCAGTTGCCGGACCTGGTCGGGATACCGCCTAACTTGCTGAGAGAGGTAAGTGAGCAAATCACAGAGTCATTTACAGAAATTTTCCAGGCCTCTCGAAACACAGATTTAGTCCCAGGTTACTGGAGGATTGCACGTGTAATGCTATTGTTTAAAAAAGGGGCAAATGGTAATCCAGGAAACTACAAACCAGTCAACTTGACATCAATAGTGGGAAAACTGATGGAGGCCATAATTGGGGATAAGGTAAATATACACGTAGAGGAAAATAAGTTAATACTACAAGGTCAACATGGTTTTGTCAAAGGAAGGCCATGTCAGACAAATTTAATTGAGTTCTTTGATGAGATAATCTACAGGCAGTGAATTAAGTTAAGGCTGTGGATGTTGTATAATTGGTCTTTGACAAAGCATTTGATATGGTGTCACATGGCAGATTGGTTAGTTAATTAGAAATATTGGTATTGGTGGGTCTTTGGCAGCATGGATAGACAGGTATAGATGGGCATTTCTCAGACTGGAGACAAATTGAAAGTGGTGTTCACTAAGGGTCAGTGTTAGTTCTTCTAATTTATATTAGGGCAAAATCTTTGAATCCGCAGATGATATTAAGCGAGAGAGAATAGTGAATTGTGAGGGTGATGCTGAGTGACTTCAGAGATGCATTGACAAGTTGGCCAAATGGTCAAATATCTGACAGATAAATTGCTATTCAGAGAAATATAAGGGAATGCATCTTAAATCAAAAAAACAAAGAGAGACAGGTACAGTCTCAATGGTACAGCTTTGAGGGGAGTACAGGAGCAGTGGGACCCTGGGTTCAAATGCATAATTCCCTGAGGGTGGCCAGGAAAGCTGAAACAGTTGTTAAGAAGGCTTATAGGATCCTTGGGTTTATCAATAGAGGCATAGAGTGTAAAAGCAAGGAAATTATGCTACACCTCTACAAATCATTGGTCAGACCACATTTGGAGTATTGTGTCCAGTTCTGGGCACCTAACTTAAGGAAGGATGTTAAAGCCCTGGAAATAATGCAAAGGAGATTTACTAGAATGATAGCAGAAATGAGGGATTTTAGATAAAAGGAAAGATTAGAGAAATTGGGCTTATTGTCCTTTAAGCAGAGAAGATTAAGAGGTGACCTTATTGAAGCATTCAGAATTATGAACAATTTTGACAGGGTAAAGACGTTGGTCTTTAGTTGGTCTGTCAGCAACTAGGGGTCACAATTTCAAGACTTTCAGCAAGAAAGCTAGAAGTGAGATGAGGAGAAACTCTTTTACTCAGAGAGTTGTTAGAATTTGGAATGCACTGGCTGGGAGAGTGGTGGAGGCAGTTTCAGTAGGAGGTTTCAAAAGAGAGCTGGATAAGTATTTGCAAGTGATGACTATAGAGGGATACTGAGATAGGGCTAGAGCATGGGCCTGGCTGGGTGGGTCTTTCAACTGTCGGTACAGACATGATGGGTCGAATGGCCTTCTTCTGTACTGTAAAATTCTACGATTCAATATGCAGTTTTACATATTCATATGCCAACCAGCAAAAGCAGCTGCTGCTATCGAAAGGCCTCAGTGATCCCACCATCAATGCATCAGATCTAACAAAAACAGAAATTGCTGGAAAAACTCTGGAGTTAAGAAAGTTTGTGGATAATTAGACAAATAATTGGAAGATCCACAAATATTCCCACCCTCTATAATGGAGGAGCCCAGTATATCAGTGCCAAACATGAAACTGAAGCATGTGAATCCATTTTGAACGCAAGTGCTGAGCAGATGATCAATCTCGACCTCTTCCTAACATCCCCAGCATCATAGACACAAGCTTTCAGCCAATTCACTTCACTCTACTTGATACCAAGAAAAGGCACTGGACACTACAAAGGTAAGGGTCCAGCCAATATTCCATCAATATTTCTGAAGACTTGTGCTCCAGGACTAGCCAAATCCATTGGAAGGTTATTCCAGTCCTATAATAACACTGGCATCTACTCAGAAATATGGAAAATACCCCAGGTATGTCCTGTTCATAAAAAAGCAGGAAAAATCCAACCTAGTTAATTGTCTTCTCTCAATCATCAGCAAAATGATGGCAGATATCATCAACAGTCAAGCAGCCCCTGCTCAGCAATAACCTGCTCTGTGATGCCCAGTTTGGGTTCCGCCAGGACCACTCAGCTCCTGACCTCATTACAGCCTTGGTTCAAACATGGACAAAAGACCTGGATTCCAGAGATGGTGTGAGAGTGACAGCCCTTGGCATCATTTGGGCATTTGACTGAGTTTGACATTAGTGTTACCCTTAGCAAAACTGGAGTCAATGGGCATTAGAGGGGAACACTTCACAGATTGGAGTCACATCTACCACAAAGGAAAATGATTGTATTTGTTGGGAGATCAATCATCTCAGAGGCTGGATACTTTCTAATCAACTTATTACACATTCTGGGGCACGATATTTGAACCCCGGCTTCCTGCCTCAGAAATAGGGACACTACCACAGAGCTACAAAAGCCCTCAGGGTAGATGGTCAAACCATATTTCCCTCCATCCTATGATCAGGAGTGTGACTGATTGCTGATGATTACACAATTCCCTTGCGATTCCTCAGATACTGAAGCAGATCATTTAAATGCAGCAAGGTCTGGAAAACATCTAGTCATGGTGACAAATGGCAAGTAACATGTATACCTCACAAATGCCAGGAAATTACCATCTCAAATTGAGAGAATCTAACCATCTCACCTTGATATTGAGTGGAAATACCATCATTGAAACTTTTTGTTGTTCATTCATGGAATGAGGGTATCGCTGATTAGACCCATATTCCTTACACATCCCTAGTAATCCAGAGGGTAGTTAAGTGTCAACCATAATGCTGTGGGTCTGGAGTCACCTGTGAGCCAGACTAGGTAAAGATGGCGCTTTCCTTCCCTAAGGGACATTAGTGAACCAGACGGTTTTTTTTCCCAACAATGACAAAAGTTTTATGGTCACCATTACACCCTTAATTCCTGATTTTATTGAATTCAAATTCCACAATGTGGCAAAGCAGGATTTCAACTTGGGTCCTCAGAACAATATTAGGGTATCTGAATTAACAGTCCATGACAATACCACCAGACTATCGCCTCTCCTTTCAACATCCTGGGGGTTACAATTGACTAGAAACTGAAATGGACTAGCCATGTAAAATACTATGAACCCCTGACTCTCAAAAGTTTTCCATCACCAACAGGGCACAATTCAGGAGTGTGATGGAATTCTTCCCACTTTCCTGAATGGGTACAGTTTTGAGAATGCTTAAGTAAAAGCACTAAGTAGCCTGTTTGGCACTTCATTCACCATCTTCAATATCCACTTCTTTCACCAGCAATAAACAGTGGTATCTGTAAGAAGTACCAGAGTAACTCACCAAGACTCCACTGACAGCACCTTCCAAACCCAGACCTCTAATGGCTAGAATGACAAGGGCAAAGGAACACCACCATCTGCAAGTTCTCCTTCAAATCCGTATACCATCTGAGTCAGAACTCACCATTCTCAGTGCCATGGGAAAAAAATTCTCAAATTGTCTCACTCATGGTATCCCTGACACCCCAAGGACTTCGCTAGGGCAAACAAGATTGGTCAATCATATCTGACATAGCCAGTGGTGCCTGCATCTGATAATGAAATTAAAAAATACTGTATTTAATGGCTTTGAGTTATGATTTGAATAAGAAAATATTTTGCTGTAAATAACCCTTTAACTACAGCACAGTTGTAGATTATGCCTTGGTTCAAGAAACAGGTCGTTATGTTTGTGACCATAACTGATTCTAACAAAGTGAGGCAATATATTATTCAGAATATCCTATCAGAAAGTTTCTTCTTACGACGAGAATCAATAACCAAAATATAATCTTACCTCTATATATCATAATTTAAAACATGTTCTAATCACTTTACTGGCAAAACCACCATTAAAAAATTGCACTACCTTATAACTAAGTTCATTATAATTTGGAACATTTTTAACAATGCGTAAAATGAATGCATTTGGCTAATTTATAAAAGCAAATTGCAGATACACTTGTCACATCATAAAATATTTGGTTGAGAAACAAGTTATCATCCTCTGGCCTAGATTACATTTCCTTATCTTTCAGTTTCAGGTGCTGGCTGACCTGCTGGACTCACATGAATTTCTGGGATAATTTACTTTTGAAAGCTGTTCTTTGTAATTTAGTTTACATTGCGCTAGTTGGTAAACATTGAAACTTCATTTTATGTGCTAGAATTTTCACCCACGACCAATGTAACTGATCATCACACAGCTGAAAGGAAACTGTGGGTGAAGAAGATGATGGAGATTTTAACAATAAGCTAATTGATTGGGACAGCAGGTTCAAGGGGTTAAAAAGCCAATAATGAGAAGGGGAGGAGTCTGCAGCATTTCAGTATCACTGCGAAGCAGACTGGGAAGAGTGTGCAGTGGGTCAGTATCACTGTGAAGCAGACTGGGAAGAGTGTGCACTGAGTCAGCATTGCTGTGAAGCAGACTGGGAGGAGTGTGCAGTGGGTCAGCATCATGGAGAAGCAGACTGGGAGGTGTGCAGTGGGTCAGTGTCGCTGGGAAGCAGACTGGGAGGAGTGTGCAGTGGATCAGTGTCGCGGTGAAGCAGACTGGGAATAGTGTGTAGTAGGTCAGTGTCGCTGTGAAGCAGACTGGGAGGAGTGTGCAGTGGGTCAGTGTCGCGGTAAAGCAGACTGGGAGGAGTGTGCAGTTGTTCAGTGTCGCGGTAAAGCACACTGGGAGGAGTGTGCAGTGGGTCAGCGTCGCTGTGAAGCAGAATGGGAGGAGTGTGCAGTGGGTCAGCGTCGCTGTGAAGCAGACTGGGAGGAGTGTGCAGTGGGTCAGCTTGCTGTGAAGCAGACGGAGAGGAGTGTGCAGTGGACCAGCATCATGATGAAGCAGACTGGGAGGAGTGTGCAGTGGATCAGCATCATGATGAAGCAGACTGAGTGTGCAGTGGATCAGCATCATGATGAAGCAGACTGGGAGGTGTGTGCAGTGGGTCAGTGTCGCTGTGAAGAAGACTGGGAGGAGTGTGCAGTGGGTCAGTGTCTCGGTGAAGCAGACTGGGAGGAGTGTGCAGTGGGTCAGTGTTGCGGTGAAGCAGACTGGGAGGAATTGCAGTGAGTCAGCATCATGATGAAGCAGACTGGGAGGAGTGTGCAGTGGGTCAGCATCATGGAGAAGCAGATTGGGAGGTGGATGCAGTGGGTCAGTGTTGCTGTGAGCAGACTGGGAGGAGTGTGCAGTGGGTCAGTGTCGCTGTGAAGCAGACTGGGAGGTGTGTGCAGTGAATGTCAGTGCAGTCAGTGTTGCAGTGAAGCAGACTGGGAGGAGTGTGCAGTGGGTCAGCGTTGCTGTGAAGCAGACTGGGAGGAGTGTGCAGTGGGTCAGTGTTGCTGTAAAGCAGAATGGGAGGAGTGTGCAGTGGGTTAGTGTTGCGGTGAAGCAGACTGGGAGGAGTGTGCAGTGGGTCAGCGTCGCTGTGAAGCAGACTGGGAGGAGTGTGCAGTGGGTCAGCATCATGGAGAAACAGACTGGGAGGGGTGTGCAATGGGTCAGTGATGCTGTGAAGCAGACTGGGTTGGTGTGCAGTGGGTAAGCATCATGGAGAAGCAGACTGGGAGGTGTGTGCAGTGCGTCAGTGTTGCTGTGATGCAGACTGGGAGGAGTGTGCAGTGGGGTCAGCGTTGCTGTGAAGCAGACTGGGAGGAGTGTGCAGTGGGTCCGCGTTGCTGTGAAGCAGATTGGGAGGGGTGTGCAGTGGGTGAGAACGCTGTGAAGCAGACTGGGAGGAGTGTGCAGTGGGTCAGCATCTTGATGAAGCAGACTGGGAGGAGTGTGCAGTGGGTCAGCATCATGGCAAAGCAGACTGGGAGGTGTGTGCAGTGGGTCAGTGTCGCTGTGAAGCAGATTTGGAGGTGTGGTGAGTGGGGCAGTGCCGCTGTGAAGCAGACTGGGAGGAGTGTGCAGTGGGTCAGCATCTTGATGAAGCAGACTGGGAGGAGTGTGCAGTGGGTCAGCATCATGGCAAAGCAGACTGGGAGGTGTGTGCAGTGGGTCAGTGCCGCTGTGAAGCAGACTGGGAGGAGTGTGCAGTGGGTCAGCATTGCTGTGAAGCAGACTGGGAGGAGTGTGCAGTAGGTCTGCATCATGGAGAAGCAGACTGGGAGGTGGATGCAGTGGATCAGTGTCGCTGTGATGCAGACTGGGAGGTGTGTGCAGTGGGTCAGTGCCGCTGTGAAGCAGACTGGGAGGAGTGTGCAGTGGGTCAGCGTTGCTGTGAAGCAGACTGGGAGGAGTGTGCATGAGGTCTGCATCATGGAGAAGCAGACTGGGAGGTGAATGCAGTGGATCAGTGTCGCTGTGAGCAGACTGGGAGGAGTGTGCAGTGGGTCAGTGTCACTGTGAAGCAGACTGGGAGGTGTGTGCAGTGAAGTCAGTGCAGTCAGTGTTGCAGTGAAGCAGACTGGGAGGAGTGTGCAGTGGGTCAGCGTCGCTGTGAAGCAGACTGGGAGGATTGTGCAGTGGGTCAGCATCACTGTGAGTAAGACTGGGAGGAGTGTGCAGTGGGTCAGCATCATGGAGTAGCAGACAGGGAGGAGTGTGCAGTGGGTCAGCGTCACTGTGAAGCAGACTGGGAGGAGTGTGCAATGTGTCAGCGTTGCTGTGAAGCAGACTGGCAGGATTGTGCAGTGGTCAGTGTCACTGTGCGTAAGACTGGGAGGAGTGTGCAGTGGGTCAGCATCATGGAGAAGCAGACGGGGAGGAGTGTGCAGTGGGTCAGCGTCGCTGTGAAGCAGACTGGGAGGAGTGTGCAGTGGGTCAGCGTCGCAGAAAAGCAGACTGGGATGAGTGTGCAATAGGTCAGCATCATGATGAAGCAGACTGGGAGATGTGTGCAGTGGGTCAGTGTTGCTGTGAAGCAGACTGGGAGGAGTGTGCAGTGGGTCAGAGTCGCTGTAAAGCAGATTGGGGGGTGTGTGCAGTGGGTCAGCGTCGCTGTGAAGCAGACTGGGAGGAAGGTGCAGTGGATCAGCATCTTGATGAAGCAGACTGGGAGGAGTGTGCAGTGGGTCAGCATCATGTAGAAGCTGACTGGGAGGTGTGTGCAGTGGGTCAGTGTCGCTGTGAAGCAGACTGGGAGGAGCGTGCAGTGGGTCAGTGTTGCTGAGAAGCAGACTGGGAGGTGTGTGCAGCGGGTCAGTGTTGCTGTGAAGCAGACTGGGAGGAGTGTGCAGTGGGTCAGCATCATGGCGAAGCAGACTGGGAGATGTGTGCAGTGGGTCAGTGTTGCTGTGACGCAGACTGGGAGGAGTGTGCAATGGGTCAGCATCACGGCGAAGCAGACTGGGAGATGTGTGCAGTGGGTCAGTGTTGCTGTGACGCAGACTGGGAGGAGTGTGCAATGGGTCAGCATCACGGCGAAGCAGACTGGGAGATGTGTGCAGTGGGTCAGTGTTGCTGTGACGCAGAATGGGAGGAGTGTGCAGTGGGTCAGCATCATGGCGAAGCAGACCGGGAGATGTGTGCAGTGGGTCAGCGTCGCTGTGAAGCAGACTGGGAGGAGTGTGCAGTGGATCAGCATCATGATGAAGCAGACTGAGAGGAGTGTGCAGTGGGTCAGCATCATGATGAAGCAGACTGGGAGGAGTCTTCAGTGGGTCAGAGTCGCGGTGAAGCAGACTGGGAGGAGTGTGCAGTGGGTCAGCATCATGGAGAAGCAGACTGGGAGGACTGTGCAGTGGGTCAGTGTTGCTGTGAAGCAGACTGGGAGGAGTGTGCAGTGGGTCAGTGTCGCTGTGAAGCAGACTGGGAGATGTGTGCAGTGAAGTCAGTGCAGTCAGTGTTGCAGTGAAGCAGACTGGGAGGAGTGTGCAGTGGGTAAGCGTCGCTGAGAAGCAGACTGGAAGGAGTGTGCAGTGGGTCAGTGTTGCTGTAAAGCAGAATGGGAGGAGTGTGCAGTGGGTCAGCGATGCTGTGAAGCAGACTGGGAGGAGTGTGCAGTGGGTCAGCAACTTGATGAAGCAGATTGGGAGTGTGCAGTGGGTCAGCATCATGGAGAAGCAGACTGAGAGGTGTGTGCAGTGGGTCAGCGTTGCTGTGAAGCAGGCTGGGTGGTATGTGCAGTGGGTCAGCATCATGTAGAAGCAGATTGGGAGGTGTGTGCAGTGGGTCAGTGTCGCTGTGAAGTAGTCTGGGAGGAGCGTGCAGTGGGTCAGTATTGCTGAGAAGCAGACTGGGAGGTGTGTGCAGCAGGTCAGTCTTGCTGTGAAGCAGACGGGGAGGAGTGTGCAGTGGGTCAGCATCATGGTGAAGCAGACTGCGAGATGAGTGCAGTGGGTCAGTGTTGTTGTGAAGCAGACTGGGAGGAGTGTGCAGTGGGTCAGTGTCACTGTGAAGCAGATTGGGGGAAGTGTGCAGTGGGTCAGCGTCGCTGTGAAGCAGACTGGGAGGAGTGTGCAGTGGGTGAGTGTTGCTGTGAAGCAGACGGGGAGGAGTGTGCAGTGGGTCAGCATCATGATGAAGCAGACTGGGAGGAGTGTACAGTGGATCAGCATCATGATGAAGCAGACTGGGAGCTGTGTGCAGTGGGTCAGTGTCGCTGTGAAGCAGACTGGGAGGAGTGTGCAGTGGGTCAGTGTCGCTGTGAAGCAGACTGGGAGGAGTGTGCAGTGGGTCAGCATCATGATGAAGCAGACTGGGAGGAGTGTGCAGCGGATCAGCATCATGATGAAGCAGACTGGGAGGAGTGTGCAGTGGATCAGCATCATGATGAAGCAGACTGGGAGCTGTGTGCAGTGGGTCAGTGTCGCTGTGAAGCAGACTGGGAGGAGTGTGCAGTGGGTCAGTGTCGCTGTGAAGAAAACTGGGAGGAGTGCGCAGTGGGTCAGTGTCGCGGTGAAGCAGACTGGGAGGAGAGTGCAGTGGGTCAGTGACGCGGTCAAGAAGACTGGGAGGAGTGTGCAGTGGGTCAGTGACGCGGTGAAGCAGACTGGGAGGTGTGTGCAGTGGGTCAGTGTCGCAGTAAAGCAGCCTGGGATGAGTGTGCAGTGGATCAGCATCATGATGAAGCCGACTAGGAGGAGTGTGCAGTGGGTCAGCATCTTGATGAAGCAGACTGGGAGGAGTGTGCAGAGGGTCAGCATCATGGAGAAGCAGATGGGAGGTGTGTGCAGTGGGTCAGTGTCGCTGTGAAGATGACTGGGAGGAGTGTGCAGTGGGTCAGTGTTGCTGAGAAGCAGACTGGGAGGAGTGTGCAGTGGGTCAGTGTCGCTCTGAAGTAGACTGGGAAGAGTGTGCAGTGGGTCAGCATCATGGAGAAGCCGACTGGGAGGTGTGTGCAGTGGGTCAGTGTCGCTGTGAAGCAGACAGGGAGGAGCGTGCAGTGGGTCAGTGTTGCTGAGAAGCAGACTGGGAGGTGTGTGCAGTGGGTCAGTGTTGCTGTGAAGCAGACTGGGAGGAGTGTGCAGTGGGTCAGAGTCGCTGTGAAGCAGATTGCGGGGAGTGTGCAGTGGGTCAGCGTCGCTGTGAAGCAGACTGGGAGGAGTGTGCAGTGGGTCAGCATATTGAGGAAGCAGACTGGGAGGAGTGTGCAGTGGGTCAGTGTCGCTGTGAAGCAGACTGGGAGGAGCGTGCAGTGGGTCAGTGTTGCTGAGAAGCTGACTGGGAGGAGTGTGCAGTGGGTCAGTGTTGCTGTGAAGCAGAATGGGAGGAGTGTGCAGTGGGTCAGCATCATGGCGAAGCAGACCGGGAGATGTGTGCAGTGGGTCAGCGTCGCTGTGAAGCAGACTGGGAGGAGTGTGCAGTGGATCAGCATCATGATGAAGCAGACTGGGAGGGGTGTGCAGTGGCTCAGTGTTGCTGTGAAGCAGACTGGGACCAGTGTGCAGTGGGTCAGCATCATGGAGAAGCAGACTGGGAGGAGTGTGCAGTGGGTCAGCATCATGGAGAAGCAGACAGGGAGGAGTGTGCAGTGGGTCAGCGTTGCTGTGAAGCAGACAGGGAGGAGTGTACAGTGGATCAGCATCATGATGAAGCAGACTGGGAGGAGTGTGCAGTGCATCAGCATCATCATGGAGAAGCAGACTGGGATGTTTGTGCAGTGGGTCAGTGTCACTGTGAAGAAGAGTGGGAGGAGTGTGCAGTGGGTCAGTGTCGCGGTGAAGCAGACTGGGAGGAATTGCAGTGGGTCAGCGTCATGGAGAAGCAGACTGGGAGGACTGCGCAATGTTTCCGTGTTGCTGTGAAGCAGACTGGGAGGAGTGTGCAGTGGGTCAGCATCATGGAGAAGCAGACTGGGAGGGGTGTGCAGTGGGTCAGTGTCGCTGTGAAGCAGACTGGGAGGGGTGTGCAGTGGGTCAGTGTCACTGTGAAGCAGACTGGGAATATTGTGCAGTGGTCAGCATCCCTGTGAGTAAGACTGGGAGGAGTGTGCAGTGGGTCAGCATCATGGAGAAGCAGACAGGGAGGAGGGTGCAGTGGGTCAGCGTCACTGTGAAGCAGACAGGGAGGAGTGTGCAGTGGGTCAGCGTTGCTGTGAAGCAGACTGGGAATATTGTGCAGTGGTCAGCGTCACTGTGCGTAAGACTGGGAGGAGTGTGCAGTGGGTCAGCATCATGGAAAAGCAGACTGGGAGGACTGTGCAGTGGGTCAGCGTCGCTGTGAAGCAGACTGGGACGAGTGTGCAGTGGGTCAGCGTCGCAGTAAAGCAGCCTGGGATGAGTGTGCAGTGGATCAGCATCATGATGAAGCCGATGAGGAGGAGTGTGCAGTGGGTCAGCATCTTGATGAAGCAGACTGGGAGGTGTGTGCAGTGGGTCAGTGTTGCTGTGAAGAAGACTGGGAGGAGTGTGCAGTGGGTCAGTGTTGCTGAGAAGCAGACTGGGAGGTGTGTGCAGCGGGTCAGTGTTGCTGTGAAGAAGACTGGGAGGAGTGTGCAGTGGGTCAGTGTTGCTGAGAAGCAGACTGGGAGGAGTGTGCAATGGGTCAGCATCACGGCGAAGCAGATTGGTAGATGTGTGCAGTGGGTCAGTGTTGCTGTGAAGCAGATTGGGGGGAGTGTGCAGTGGGTCAGAGTCGCTGTGAAGCAGACTGGGAGGAGTGTGCAGTGGGTCAGCATCATGTAGAAGCTGACTGGGAGGTGTGTGCAGTGGGTCAGTGTCGCTGTGAAGCAGACTGGGAGGAGCGTGCAGTGGGTCAGTGTTGCTGAGAAGCAGACTGGGAGGTGTGTGCAGCGGGTCAGTGTTGCTGTGAAGCAGACTGGGAGGAGTGTGCAGTGGATCAGCGTCATGATGAAGCAGACTGGGAGGTGTGTGCAGTGGGTCAGTGTTGCTGTGATGCAGACTGGGAGGAATTGCAGTGGGTCAGCTTCATGGAGAAGCAGACTGGGAGGACTGAGCAGTGGGTCAGTTTTGCGGTGAAGCAGACTGGGAGGAGTGTGCAGTGGGTCCGCATCATGATGAAGCAGACTGGGAGGAGTGTGCAGTGGGTCAGTGTCGCTGTGAAGCAGACTGGGAGGAGTGTGCAGTGGATCAGTGTCGCGGTGAAGCAAACTGGGAATAGTGTGTAGTTGGTCAGTGTCACTGTGAAGCAGACTGGGAGGAGTGTGCAGTGCAGTCAGTGTCGCGGTAAAGCAGACTGGGAGGAGTGTGCAGTTGGTCAGTGTCGCGGTAAA
>NC_057718.1:18251688-18255909 GCF_004010195.1 Chiloscyllium plagiosum | reverse complement strand
GGAGTGTGCAGTGGGTCAGTGTTGCTGTGAAGCTGACTGGGACCAGTGTGCAGTGGGTCAGCATCATGGAGAAGCAGACTGGGAGGAGTGTGCACTGGGTCAGCATCATGGAGAAGCAGACAGGGAGGAGTGTGCAGTGGTCAGCGTTGCTGTGAAGCAGACGGGGAGGAGTGTGCAGTGGATCAGCATCATGATGAAGCAGACTGGGAGGAGTGTGCAGTGCATCAGCATCATGATGAAGCAGACTGGGAGGAGTGTGCAGTGGTCAGCATCATGGAGAAGCAGACTGGGAGGAGTGTGCAGTGGGTCAGCATCATGGAGAAGCAGACTGAGTGGTGTGTGCAGTGGGTCAGTGTTACTGTGAAGCAGACTGGGAGGAGTGTGCAGTGGGTCAGTGTCACGGTGAAGCAGACTGGGAGGAGTGTGCAGTGGGTCAGCATCATGGAGAAGCAGACTGAGAGGTGTGTGCAGTGGGTCAGCGTTGCTGTGAAGCAGGCTGGGAGGTATGTGCAGTGGATCAGCATCGCTATCAAGCAGACTGGGAGGTGTGTGCAGTGGATCAGCGTTGCTGTGAAGCAGATTGGTAGGTGTGTGCAGTGGGTCAGCGTCTCTGTGAAGCAGACTGGGAGGAGTTTGTAGTGGCTCAGCGTTGCTGTGAAGCAGATTAGCAGGTGTGTGCAGTGGGTCAGCGTCGCTGTGAAGCAGACTGGGAGGAGTGTGTTGTGGCTCAGCATCGCTGTGTAGCAGACTGGGAGGTGTGTGCAGTGGGTCAGTGTTGCTGTGAAGAAGACTGGGAGGTGTGTGCAGTGGGTCAGTGTTGCTGTGAAGAAGACTGGGAGGTGTGTGCAGTGGGTCAGTGTTGCTGTGAAGCAGATTGGGAGGTGTGTGCAGTGGGTCAGTGTCGCTGTGAAGCAGACTGGGAGGAGCGTGCAGTGGGTCAGCATTTTGGAGAAGCAGACTGGGAGGTGTGTGCAGTGGGTCAGTGTCGCTGTGAAGCAGACTGGGAGGTATGTGCAGTGGGTCCGCGTTGCTGTGAAGCAGACTGGAGAATTTGGAGAGCGACAACATCTTTATCTGCAACGCAGGGTTAAGTAAATGTTTCTTTTCCAACTGCAAACTTCCTAGCATTAACATGCTTGAACCTCGCCAGCAACATGCTCACTATGTGAATGGATTAAAAAGAAAATCCATGCTGCTACACACGAGAATATGGAGTCTCACTAGTACGCTCCAGTAGCGTTGAAACTGGTTTTTTAAACTATGTCCTTGTGTAGTCTTCAAAAAGTAGTCCACAAAAAATCATGCAGTTTGGGACACAATCTTCAGGGGCTGGCTTACTGGTGTGGGCGGGGGTGCGGTCATCAGCCCTTCATTATCTTTGTAATCACAAGAGATCACCGTCCCACCTTTTTTGACTTGTCTTTTCTTCCATTTGAAAGGCTCTTGTCTGAAGTTGCCTTCATGCATATAAGTGTGACATTCTGTGGGTCCCTTCCTCCCGACAGGCACTTAGTTTACATCCACAGCTGCATCTGTCCTCGTTGAAGAAAACATGTTTTGGAATTACGAGTTAAAAACGCCCACAGTACTTTGGGATTCTGACTCGGATTCATTGCAAAATGCCATTTTTTTGCCAAAATTATCTGGGCTCCTGGCTCAGGATAAATGGGTGCAAGTCACTTCATGCAACCCATCCAATATAAATCGTACCAGATCACTGCTATTGCTGTCCTTTTATTGAACAACAAAGCAGATGGTGCTGAGGTAGGATGGTGATGGGTGTTGTTTAGAGAGACCATTAGGACCAGGACACTGCACAGAATCTCTGAAAGAGTCATCCAATTCGTCCTGCAAATTAGCACTTCTCTGCAAGCATTTCCTTTTGTGGTGTCCACCTAATTCCTTTATAGATCATAACGACTCATTGCAAAAAAGAATTTTTCTTCAGCTCCCACCCCGTTTTTGGATTTTTGATGCACGTGCTGTGCTTTTATAATTTTTTTATTATTTTATCATGGACAGAGAGGACGATAAAAATAAAATCCAAAATATAGACTGCTGCTTACTTTAAATATGGAAAACCAATTACATCTGCTTGCAGTATGATTATCTGGCAGTTCTGGAGAGGAACTGGGAGATGCTTCCAGTACATACTGATTAGCTGACTGGCAGGCAATGCTATGCAGAATGGATGAATGTGCCCTACTATTACCTCTGAATTCCTTGTGTGGTGATGCTGGGAGGTTATTTTTGACAATAAACGTATTCTCCCTTTTATCTAATTACTGTCACATACTGAATCAAAATCAGACCGAAAGGTTTAACATATAAGGTCAGAAATGCCAATCACTCATACTAATTACGAGGGGTACGTCGGCTTCCAAGTGATCAATTGTGTTAGGGGATTCTGTAGCCAGAGGTACAGACAGACGTTTTTACGTCCAGCAGAGAAAAAGCAGAATGTTGTGTTGTTTCCCTGGTGCCAGAATCAAGGATGTCTCAGAGGGTGCAGAATTTTCTCACGGGGAGAGGGGCCAGCACGTTGGAACCAATGACATAGGAAGGGAAAAGGTTGAGATTCTGAAGGGAGATTACAGAGAGTTAGGCAGAAATTTAAAAAGCAGGTTCTCAAGGGTAGTAATATCTGGATTATTCCCAGTGCTACGTGAGTGAGGGCAGGAATAGGAGGATAGAGCAGATGAATGCATGGCTGAGGAGCTGGTGTATGGGAGAAGGATTCACATTTTTGGATCATTGGAATCGCTCTTGGGGTAGAAGTGACCTGTACAAGAAGGACGGATTGCACCTAAATTGGAAGGGGACTAAGAAACTGGCAGGGAGATTTGCTAGAACTGCTCGGGAGGATTTAAACTAGTAAGGTGAGGGGTAGGACCCAGGGAGATAGTGAGGAAAGAGATCGATCTGAGATGGGTACAGCTGAGAACAGAAGTGAGTCAAACAGTCAGGGCAGGCAGGGACAAGGTAGGACTAATAAATTAAACTGCATTTATTTCAATGTAAGGGGCCGAACAAGGAAGGCAGATGAACTCAGGGCATGGTTAGGAACATGGGACTGGGATATCATAGCAATTACGGAAACATAGAACATAGAACAATACAGCACAGAACAGGCCCTTCGGCCCACGATGTTGTGCCGAACATTTGTCCTAGCTTAAGCACCTATCCATGTACCTATCCAATTGCCGCTTAAAGGTCACCAATGATTCTGACTCTGCCACTCCCACAGGCAGCACATTCCATGCCCCCACCACTCTCTGGGTAAAGAACCCACCCCTGACATCTCCCCTATACCTTCCATCCTTCACCTTAAATTTATCTCCCCTTGTAACACTCTGTTGTACCCAGGGAAAAAGTCTCTGAATGTCTACTCTATCTTCCCCTGATCATCTTATAAACCTCTATCAAGTCACCCCTCATCCTTCGCCGTTCCAATGAGCAAAGGCCTAGCACTCTCAACCTATCCTCGTACGACCTATTCTCCATTCCAGGCAACATCCTGGTAAATCTTCTCTGCACCCTCTCCAAAGCTTTCACATCTTTCCTAAAGTGAGGCGACCAGAACTGCACACAGTACTCCAAATGTGCCCTTACCAAGATCCTGTACAGCTGCAACATCACCTCACGACTCTTGAATTCAATCCCTCTGCTAATGAACGCTAATACACCATAGGTCTTCCTACAAGCTCGATCCATCTGAGTGGCAACTTTCAAAGACCTATGAACATAGACCCCAAGATCCCTCTGCTCCTCCACCTCACTAAGAACCCTACCGTTAACCCTGTATTCCGCATTCTTATTTGTCTTTCCAAAATGGACAACCCCACACTTGGCAGGGTTGAACTCCATCTGCCACAACTCAGCCCAGCTCTGCATCATGTCCAAGTCCCTTTGCAGCCGACAACAGCCCTCCTCACTAAGAACCCTACTGTTAACCCTGTATTCCGCATTCTTATTTATTCTTCCAAAATGGACAACCTCACACTTGGCAGGGTTGAACTCCATCTGCCACAACTCAGCCCAGCTCTGCATCATGTCCAAGTCCCTTTGCAGCCGACAACAGCCCTCCTCACTAAGAACCCTACTGTTAACCCTGTATTCCGCATTCTTATTTGTCCTTCCAAAATGGACAACCTCACACTTGACAGGGTTGAACTCCATCTGCCACTCCTCAGCCCAACTCTGCATCATATCTAAGTCCCT
>NC_057718.1:18179004-18249656 GCF_004010195.1 Chiloscyllium plagiosum | reverse complement strand
TCTTTTCCATGGGGTTGGGGAGTCCAGAACTGGAGGGCATAGGTTTGGGGTGAGAGGGAAAGATATAAAAGAGACCTAAGGGGCAACGTTTTCACGCAGAGGGTGGTACATGTATGGAATGAGCTGCCGGAGGATGTGGTGGAGGCTGGTACAATTGCAACATTTAAGAGGCATTTGGATGGGTATATGAATAGGAAGGGTTTGGAGGGATATGGGTCGGGTGCTGGTACGTGGAACTAGATTGGGTTGGGATATCTGGTCGGCATGAACGGGTTGGACCGAAGGGTCTGTTTCCATGCTGTACATCTCTATGACTCTCTGACTCTAAATAAGGTGTGGATTCGAGAAACGTGAACAAAACGCCACCATCCATTTTCACTTCTAGTCCCTCTTTGGAATCTTTCAAATGCAAAAACTGGCAACAGGGAAGACCAAAGCTCTTCTTCAAACAGTTAGTCTTCACTCCTGCTTCCCTCCTGCTCGAGAGATGCAGAAGTTGAATTTTTTTTCTGACTGCGTCCTGAGGCAGCAATGCTACCCTCAGAAAGCAGGAGAGAGTCCGTTGTGCCCAATGCTTTACTGCATGGACCTATCATGCCCAAGCCTTAAAGAAATAATCTTTTTACTTTTGAAGAAACAGCTTGCATCCACATGGCGCCTAACTTAGTCTCTCTAACTGTCCTGTAGCCAAATGATTGTACTTTTCGAAATGGAGTTACTGCTGTAATGTCACAGCTTGCACCTTCCACAAAGAGGTAAGTTACTAGCCAGACCTGTGTGTGTATGAAAGATGATCATTTTAGGGATAGTGATTGTCTAAGGCACTGCGAGAACTCTCTTGCTATTTTCTGCAGGAGGTGCCAGAGTTGTGATCATATTCATGAGCATGCTTACCTTCAGCCTGGCACATAGATACTGTGGGTGAAACCTGGAGTATGACATGTAGTTTTGATCTGCCTCCAATAGAAGGCATATCCTGGAGGGAGGGCAACAGAGTTTCACTAGTTCCTGGGAGGAAAGGCTTATTTTGTGAGGGACTGACTACATTAGACTGTTTTTCCAAGATAGCAGAAAATGAGGGCTTCAGATGCTGAAGGTCAGAGTCAAAAAGTGTGGTGTTGTTAAAGGCACAGCAGGTCAGAGAGCATCCTGAGGAGGAGAATCGACTTTTCAGGCATAAGTTCTTCATCAGGAATGATAGGAGAGAGTGTAGGAAGGGGGCTGAGAGGTAAAGCAAGGCTGGGGGGAGGACATAGCTCAGAAGATGATAGGTAGATGCAGGTGGAGGGTGACGGTAAGAGGTCAGGGAGGAAAGTAGAGCGGATAGGTGGGAAGGGAGATGGACAAGTAGGACAGTTCAAGAGGGCAGTGCCAAGTTGGAGGATTGGAACTGAGATAAGGTGGGTGGAGAGGAGGTGAGGAAACAAATGAAATCGATATTGATGCCGTGTGGTTGGAGGGTCCCAAGTTGGAAGATGAGGTGTTTTTCCTCCAGGCATCAGGTGATTAGGATTTGGGGGTGGAGCAGGTCCAGGACCTACATGCCCTTGTCCTTGCATATTGAGGTAGTCGCTAAAAACTGATTCAACATGGACATCTTCTACAAACCCACTGACTCCCACAGCTACCTCGACTATACCTCCTCTCACACCCCTCCTGAAAAAATGCTAACCTTTGCTCCCACCTCCTCCGCTTCAGCCGTATCTGCTCCCAGGAGGAGTGATTCCACTGCAGAACATCCCGGATGGCTTCCTATTTCAAGCACCGTAATTTCCCCTCCCACATGGTCAACAATGCCTCCCAGCACATCTTCACTTCCCGCACCTCCACCCTTGAACCCCACTTCTCCAACCGCAACAAGGATAGAACACCCCAGTCCTCATCTTCCACCCTACCAACATTATATCATCCTCCACCATTTCTGCCACCTACAGTCAGACCTCAGCACCAGAGATATATTTCCCTCCTGACCTCTGTCAACATTCTGCAGAGACCATTCCCTCTGTGACTCCCTCTTTCGGTCCATGTTCCCCACCAACCCACTCTCTACTCCCAGCACCTTCCCTTGCCATCATAAGAGGTATAAAACCAGCACCCACACCTTGCCCCCTCACCTCCATCCAAGTTCCCAAAGAATCCTTCCATACCCAGCAAAGATTTTCCTGCACATCCAAACACCTCATCCACTGTGTCCGTTGCTCTTGATGTGGTCTCCTCTACATTGGTGAGAGGGGATGCCAACTCACAGAACGTTTCCAAGAACATCTTTGGGACCCAAGCACCAAACAACTCTACTGCCCTGTGGCTGATCACTTCAACTCCCCCTCCCACTCTGCCAAGGACATGCAAGTCCTGGGACTCCTCCACTGCCAAATCCAAGCCACCCAACACCTGGAGTAAGAATGCCTCATCTGCCACCTTGGGAACCCTCCAACCACACACATCAATGTCAATTTCACCAGTTTCCTCATCTTTCCTTCCCCCATCTCAACCCAGATCCAACCCTCCAACTTGACACTGCCCTCTTGAACTGTCATACCTGTGCAGCTTTCTTGCCAGCTATCCACTCCACTGTCCCCACCAACCTATCACCATCACTCCCCACCTTCATCTACCTATCACATTCCCAACTACATTTTGCACCACACTTTTCGAACATATTTCTAAGAGTTTAGAACAATAGGTAACCTGACTGAAACATGGATGAAGGAGCAGCACTCTGAAAGCTAGTGCTTCCAAATAAACCTGTTGGACTATAACCTGGTGTTGTGTGATTTTTAACTTTGTCCCCCCCAGTCCAACACCAGGCCCTCCACATTTTGAAGTAAAACAAGGGAGTTATCCCTGGTCTCCTGTCCAATATTTATCCCTCAATTAACATCACAAAAACAGGTCATCATATTGTGTACCATTCATGGAAGTTTGCTGTATTCAACATGGTTGCCCCACATCCTACATGACAACAGTGGCTACACCTTGAAAGTACCTAATTGAGCATTTTGTTCACTATGTAAATGCAAGCCTTTTCTTTTCATATGGGTACAAAATAACACAGAAAATAATATAAAACCCGACAGATCAAGCAGCATCTCTGCAGCACAACGCAGAACAAAGGTGTCACTTTTGCCTAGTCAATTTTATTATAATCCATTCATCAAAGGCTTGCATGATTGGATGTGATTGCGATATTAGAATTTGACTGACTTTATTTTCAGTTTAGCAACTCTGAGAAAGTGAGGTTTGAGGTGCTGGAGAGTCAGAGTTAAAAAGTGTGGCGCTGAAAATGCCCAGCAAGTCAGGCAGTATCCAAGGAGCAGGAGAATTGATGTTTCAGGTTCCTAATGAAGGGGTTATGCCCAAAATGTTGATGCTCCTGCTCCTCAGATGCTGCCTGACCGGCTGGGCTTTTCTAGCACCACATGTTTGACTTTTATTCCCCATTCAGTTCAATGAAGTCTAATTTTGATTTGAGAGTGAAACAAGGGGGAGCAGTTTATTCTCACTCAGTTAGTAGTGTTAAAATTGAGTTCAATCATGTTTCAGCTTGAAGACCTATCGTAAGTTGCTGTTTAAAAGTGGGGAGACAATGTTATTATCATTGGACTGTTAATCCAGAGAGGCAGAAGTGGAGATTAGAGTCAAGATTAGAGTGGTGCTGGAAAAACACAGCAGATCAGGCAGCATCCCATTCCTGGTGAAGAGCTTTTGCCTGAAACGTCGATTTCCCGCTCCCTGGATGCTGCCTGACCTGCTGTTCTTTTCCAGCACCACTCTACCCCTTTTTAATCCAATGACCCTGATAATGTTCTGGGGACCTGAGTTTGAATCCTGTTGTGGCAGATGGTGGAATTTGAATACAATCATTAAAAAAAATGGAATGAAGAGTCGAAGCCAAGAGTGATTGTTGGGGGAATTCCCACCTACTTATTAATGCCCTTCAGGGAAGAAAACTGTCCTCCTTACTTGATCTGGCCTACATATGACTCTACACTGAAGGGGAGATGTGTTTTACTCTTTACTGCCCTCTGGGCAATTAGGACTGGGCAATAAATGCTGGCCTAGCCAGTGACACTCGCATCCCATGAATGAATTAAAAAAAATAGATATTGCAGCCCAACTACCTCCTTCATTGGTCTCTAGAAGAGTTGCAATCACATATAATGTGTTAGAGTAATGAGATGGAACAATGGTGGGAGATTGCAGAAGAAAAGGCTGGGAGGGGACTAACCAGTATCAAAAAGAATGGGGGAGGTGCACAACCCTTTCATCCACAACTCTCCTGTCACCCCAGCACTGACCAATACTTGTTCCTGTGGTTAGAAAATGCCTTCTTCAAAAATGGTTTGTTTAGAACTAAATGGACAGAAAGATCATTGGAAATGCGGCCCTCAATTAATTGGTTTAAGCACCCTACAGGGCAACATAATGAGAGCTGGTGTTTGGCAAATCAATCCTTGATGTTTGTTGTTCATTTTTACAGCTGGCCCAAGATGTTGTTTCATAAGTGCATGTTGGACTGTTGCACAAACAAGACATATCTCCTCACCCCCAGTGACCCCTTCGCCATGTCACCATGGAAACCGAGCTTCCACGTGGTAAACTTCAGAGGCTGACAGTTAGTCTTCCAGGTGATTGAACAAGAAAAGGAGATCTGACAAAGTGAGAAATGAAGAGAAAATATTGCTCCTTACAATTTTGTTTCAACAATCAGCGGTATGGATTAATGTAATGCAACTGGAAAGGAGGTAGATGTCTCCCTGTGTTTCCTGAGCTGTATTGTAGAGTAAGAGGCTGCAGATAATACTAATGCATTTAAACTGGCTGATTGGGGCTACAGATGCATAACAAAGTAGGGAGATTTAATTTTCAGTGAAAATGTAAAGAAGCAAATGCATTGAAACTGACTTGTTTCCAGTCCATTATCATTGCATTTGTAATGCCCTTGAAATAAAGATCAAGCTGTTTCTGTGAAACAACTTTGTGTCCAGGCAACAGGTTGAAAATCTATCACATAATGTTTGTAAAAAGAAAATCTTTCCACAAAAACGCCTTTCAACAACTTACAATATTGCTCCCATTAAAGCATACGTATATTCTGAATGGTCCCCAGCATTTACATCACACTGCACTCTTCCAGCTTACCTGCCAAATGCTATTATTTAGCTCATTTCCCTAGCTCTTCGAAATCCTTTTACAGAAGATTATACTCCTATACAGTCATAGGACTAGCACACATTTTCATATCATATGCAAACTTTTTGGCAAAACTTTCAACAGTGAGGCCAAGCAGGGCTTCAAGTTAATGTCTTATCTGAAAGGTGCCACCTCTAACAGTGACACAATCCTTGGAGTGCGCCATTGAACCTGGGGCAGGTATAAGTGTACTATGCCTGTTGCCATAGCATCTGACTCAACGTAGGGTAATTTATCAGATCTGCAGCTCTGTTTCATACTGGAGAGAGGTGAACAAGATAAGTCAGGTATCAAGAAATCAACCTGCTACTTGTTTAAAAACCTGCCTTAAACAACTGGTCTTTCTACGTGAATAGCTTTTGCCTCTGAGGAGTATCTGTTTACTTTCAATCTAGCTTTAATCAAGGGGACCAGGAGCATGTGATCCAGTCCAAGAGTTCCTCAATACCCTTTTTCCTGAACTATTGGCAGAGCGAGGCTGAGGGTTCTCCACGGATTTTCGTTCAAACATTGAGGAAGAAAAATTCACAATTGCTTAGCACGATATAACATCCCAAAGCACTTCACAAGGAAATGAAATGCCTGTAGGGTACTGTCAGTATTTTTGAGTCCGTAAATTAACCAAGCAACTTGTCTCAAAGCTCTTAGAAAGACACTTGGAATCAGTGACCAGTTTATCTATCTTTGGTAGTTGTGATAAAGATGTTGGCCAGAATGTGATATTTTTGTGGCGATCTTTTTTATAGGTAAAGGGATCAAAGGTTATCAAGCGTAGACAGGAATGTGGAATTCCAGATCCAAGCCATTGGATCTTATTGAATGGTGCAGCAGGTTCAGTTGGCTGAACAGTCGACTTCTGCTCCTATTTATGTTCTCATATTATTTGTCCATTTAAGTTGAGGTCACCATTTTTTTTTATGGGTTTACTTGTTGTCTGTATAAATATTTCAACATTAAATTCTGCTTACCCTGCTTGCTGCAATGACTGTTGTTATGTCTGAACATTCCCTTGACTTTACATCTGATTCAAACTGCTGTTGGAGAAAGCAAAGGGAGTGATTACGAGATATTTCAGGGCCACTTCCTTTGAGCTAGCGGCAAGCCCTGCTGCTTCTCCATTAGCTGCAAAATCCAGCCCAATAAATCTGGGTAAGTCACTGTCTAGCCAGATGCTATTCTGCCATCTTCCATTATTGAGGAAGGCTACGTAATTGCAAGTGATAAATCCAGTGCAGTGTAACAACCGATGAGAGTTCTGCCTTCAATCCTTAGGCAAGGTGTACATTTATCCTGTGAATGCAGGCACTGTCAAAGAAATATTATAGATTGTTCTGAAAGGGTCTAAAAAGGTTAATACTTTATTGAGAGCAATGAACACCAGCCACTGTGATGATGTCAAGGAGACTTGGTCAGAGTAAAGAAGGAGCATCTCGGAGTCAGGCCTGAGGCTACTGTGCTCCTCACATCTGTGTTAATGTAGGTCATACTCATGTGATCTGTAAATGGTGTGATGAATTCCTTTTTGTTGCTGTTGTATCCATTTGATCTGTGAAACAAGCAATTGAGAAAATAGGAGAAGGAGTAGGCCATTCGACTCTTCAAGCCTGCTTCACCGTTCAATATGATCACGGCTGCTCATCAGCTTAGTCCCCTGTTCCTGCTTTCTCCCCCATATCCTTTGAGAGGCTGAGAGATGACCTTATAGAAGTTTATAAGATCATGATGGACATGGATGGGGTGAATAGCTAAGGTCTCTTCCCCAGGGTAGGGGAGTCCAAAACTAGAGGGCATAGGTTTAAGGTGAGAGGGGAAAGATTTAAAAGGGACCTAAGGGCCAACTTTTTCACCCAAAGGGTGGTGCGTGAATGGAATGTGCTCCCAGAGGAAGTGAGGGAGACTACAATTGCAACATTTAAAGGGCATGTGTGAATGATTAGAAAAGGTTGAGAGGAACATGGACCAAATGCTGGCAAATGGCACTAGATTAACTTAGGATATCTGATCAGCGTGGATGAGTTGGACTGAAGGGTCTGTTTCCATTAATCTATTACTAACGTCGTCTTGAAAATATTCAGTGTATTGGCCTCAACCACTTTCTGTGCTAGTGAATTCCACAGGCTTACCACTCTGTGGGTGAAGATGTTGCTTCTCATCTTTGCCCTAAATGGTCTACCCTACATCCTTAAACAGCCAAAATTCTGTGAATTGTAACATTCAGTAAACAGACTGTCCCAATGCTTTTCTCCATTTGACTTTTGGGCTGCTAAGTTCAATCCTGCCTCGCAATAGGGGCAGAGCTTGCTGTGAGATTTTCAAAAAGTTGCTCCAAACAGTTCTAATGTTACTGAAGAGTCAAACTTAGGCAGTTGGACAAAGGCATTTGGAGAAGAATAGTGTTGCCTTCAGCTTGCTAGTCAGTCAGATACTTAGGAAAATGCAAAGAAATGTCAACCCAAAAATGTGCTTCTGCAGCAGATTCTGACAATTAAAAACAGACAAGTCTAGAAAGGCAGGAGATGCAGCAAAATGTTAGGGATATGGCTCAGAAAAAGTGTTTAGAGCTCTAGGGACTGAGAAGAAACTGTGTACAGTTAATACTGTAGATAAGTGCAGCTGAGAACGAGGGTCAAGGAAGCATGCAAGCAACATTTGCCATGTGTAGCTGTGCGAAATTAGAGCCTGTGGAAAGAGCAGAGGCAGTACTAGTTTGGTTAAGTTAGTTGTCTGCAGAAAAGCTGAAATTGTGCCTGTGTTGGATTGCAATTTCCAAGTTAGGAAAGTGAACAACCAGAATGAGAATAGTCTTAGAGGTAGTCCATGGTGGTATGATTTGGACTGCCTCTAAGACTATTCTCATTCAAGTTCCATGATTTGTTGTTTGAAAGAAAAGAATTGGAATCCCTTGTAAAGTTTGAATGAGATCTGATGATCCATGGTGTCTCTAACCATTTAGGAGGTTACTGAGAAATCTGTGCAATCTGTCTTGACTGCACTTCAATTTGATATGTTCTGGGCTTGCGAGGGGAGGCTAGTGGTTTAACCAGTTTGTCTATTATACATATTTACATTAGGTAAATTCTGGATGTTAATGTGTAAGTTGTGTGCATATAGCAGATCGTTTTACTGTTTTAAACTTCTGTGGTAAAACTTACGGCTATTTGTCTAAAACAGTGGAATCTCGTGGCCTTATTTTCTTAGTAAGTAACTGGACTTCACACTACTTAAAAAAAAATTACTGGCCCATAAGAATCATAGTAATTGTTGCAGTAATGCAATAAAATTTCTATTGTACAAGTAACAAGACTATTCTAGCTATGAAGTCAGAGTCATAGAGATGTACAGCATGGAAACAGACTCTTCAGTCCAACTGTTTGAAGGTGCACTCAACATAGTGAGCATCGGCAACATAGTGAGCAACACACTGGGTCCCTGAGTGGTCACGACCAGCGCTATTTCTAAAATGCTGCCAACTAGGAGAAATTAGACTCCCGGCTTTCAACAAAAACAGCCAAAAGCATTAGCAACCCCTAATAGCTTCAAGACAATCAATTGATGTTAATACTGAGCTGTCCCCCATCTTCCAAACCTTGTGGCAACACTCAACACAGAGGGATGTTTCAGGGAATGACAGCAAAATGCATTTCAGACCTGACAGAAGACACATATGAAGAATAGAAATCTACAGCTTCAAGGCAGTGGGCCAGCTGTGATATGAGGCAGTGGTCTGTGGGAGAGGTCCTGAATCTGAGTGAACCTGCTGAGCTGACTAGACATCAAGGAACTAAAGTCAAAAATTCCTTGTACATTACGGGAAGCCTCAGTAGATGCATTCAGATTGAAAAGACCGTAACTTTATAAAGTAGTTGCCACTTTAATCAGGCATCATCACCATAGCTAACAGATACTAGAAGGCTGGGCTATAAAATGCTAAGACAGCCACATCAGAAAAACAGAAATATCCTGGGGACAGAGAGCTGTGGAAATTGTTAACCAAGCCACATTACCCTCCATTACAGCCACAAGGCATGAAATATATCCATTATAGTCACAAAAGGCAGGAAAATCTCCATTCCAGATAGAAAGTATGAAAAACCCTCTACTGCAGCAACAAACCAGCACTCCATACATACAGCCATAGTATCATACAGCATGGAAACCGAGCTTTCAGTCCAACTAGTCCATGCCGGCATAATCCAACATAAACTAGTCCCATCTGTCTGCTCTTGGCCCATGTCCCTCCAAACAGGTCTTTTAAATATAGCAACTGTACCCCCATCCACCACTTTCTCTGGAACTACATTCCACATATGAACTGCTCTCTGAGAAAAAAATTGCCCCTCGTGTCTTTTATCAATCATTCTCCTCTCACCTTAAAAATATGCCCCCAGTCTTGAAATGCACTAGGGAAAAGTCACGTGCCATTCACCTCATCAATACCCCTTACGTTTTATAAACCTGTGTAAGGTCACCCCTCAACCCCCTAAGCTCCAGTGAAAAAGTCCCAGCCTATCCAGCCTCTCCTTACAACCCAAACCCTCCATTTCTGGCAACATCCTGTTAAATGTCTTCTGAACCCTCTCCAATTTAATAATTTCCTTCCTTTAAAAGGGTGACCAAAACTGGAAACAGAACTGCAAATGAGGTCTCACCAACATCCTGTACAACCTCAACATGACATCCCAACTCCTCTACTCAAAAGACTAAGCAATGAAGGCAAGTGTGCTAAACGCTTTCTTAACCATGCTGACTCCATAAAGTATGTAAATATCTCCATCGGCACAAAGCTTGCGAAATCCTCCATTACAACTTCAAAGCATGGGTAAACCTCTATTATATAACTACAATTACTCTAAAATTATCATTTTAGAGAAAATAAAATACTAATCACATTAGGATGTAATTGGCAGGAAGATTTAATTTTGGAGACAAGCCAAACAGAATACAAAATTGGACAACTTGAAGAAATCAGTTCTTGAGATATATAATAGCTTCTAGCTGGATAGTAAAACAGAAGATTAACAAATAAATATATTTATGTGCACAATTGGAAGTGTAGCAGATGACATTATTCCTCACCAAAGGAGAAATGAAACATCTGACAAAGCAAACTATACAGTAAATGGAAAAGCCCTGGGGAACATTGATGTAAGAGAGATCTGGGTGTTCAGGTCCATTACTCCCTAAAGTTGGTAACGTAGGTCGATAGAGTGGTCAAGAAGGCATACGGCATGCTTTCCTTCATCGGACGGGGTATTAAGTACAAGAGTTGCCAGGTCATGCTGCAGTTGTATAACACTTTGGTTTGGCCACATTTGGAATACTGCATACAGTTCTGGTCACCGCGTTACCAAAAGGATGTGGATGTTTTGGAGAGGATGCAGAGGAGGTTCACCAGGATGTTGCCTGGTATGGAGAGTGCTAGCTATGAAGAGAGGTCGAGTAGATTAGGATTATTTTCATTAGAAAGACCGAGGTTGAGGCGGACCTGATTGAGGTCTACAAAATCATGAGAGGTGTAGACAGGGTGGATAGTAAGAAGCTTTTTCCCAGAGTGCAGAACCCAATTACTAGGGACTATACAGTAAATGGAAAAGCCCTGGGGAACATTGATGTAAGAGAGATCTGGGTGTCCAGGTCCATTACTCCCTAAAGTTGGTAACGTAGGTCGATAGAGTGCTCAAGAAGGCATACGGCATGCTTTCCTTCATCGGACGGGGTTTTAAGTACAAGAGTTGCCAGGTCATGCTGCAGTTGTATAACACTTCGGTTTGGCCACATTTGGAATACTGCATACAGTTCTGGTCACCGCGTTACCAAAAGAATGTGGATGTTTTGGAGAGGGTGCAGAGGAGGTTCACCAGGATGTTGCCTGGTATGGAAAGTGCTAGCTATGAAGAGAGGTCGAGTAGATTAGGATTATTTTCATTAGAAAGACCGAGGTTGAGGCGGACCTGATTGAGGTCTACAAAATCATGAGAGGTGTAGACAGGGTGGATAGTAAGAAGCTTTTTCCCAGAGTGCAGAACCCAATTACTAGGGCTCATAAGTTCAAAGTGAGAGGGGAAAAGTTTAGAGGAGATATAGGTGGAATGTTCTTTATGCAGAGGATGGTGGGTGCCTGGAACGCGTTGCCAGAGGAGGTGGAAGGGGCGGGAACGACAGCGTCATTTAAGATTTATCTAGCCAGATACATGAATGGGCAGGGAGCAAAGGGTTACAGACCCTTAAAAGTTAGACAATAGGTTTAGACAGAGGATCTGGATCGGCAAAGGCTTGGAGGGCCGAAGGGCCGAAGGACCTGTTCCTATGCTGTAATTTTCTTTGTTCTTTGTTTTTTTTTGAAGAGACATTGAAAGCCTTAGAACATACAAAATTTGTGAAAGGACACAATTGAACAAAGGAGTGCAATATCTGGGTGCAAGCAGAGAGGCAGAAATTGAAATGCTGACACCATCTGGGTGTATAGTGATTGACAAACAATGAAAACATCAGCAACTGAAGTGAAATAAATTGCCACACAGCACAGTACAGTGAACAACTATCAACTCCAAATTCAAATCTGCTTTTACAGGCTGAAGTAATTAGGAGGAGACAAGGTTAAGTAAAATATCTGACCTTCCCACTGTAGTGATTAGAATGGGGTTAGCCAGGTGGACCTCACAGAATATGTGTTCCCTGATTGAGGCTGTTAACCTAGTCTAATTAGGGAGCCCTGGCTGACAGGTATAATTCGGAGTGTCAGGGGTTCTGTTCATTCTAGGATCTGGCTCTGTGGGAGCTGGGTAAGTGTCTTGTACCATGCATGTGTAAATAAAGGGTGACTCACTGACAGGATACCACACTTACTGGAGTTATTTCACCCACTTTTCACAGAAATGATGAAGAGTATTTTATCACATGAGAATAAATATCCAGGTGTCATAATTGAGGAAATGAACAGGCTAGTTTCACCAATAATGTCATTTCTAGTAAGAAAGGAGAAAGCCCAAAATATTCAAGAAGTTGTACCATTATACCTGTCTGTTTCAGCACAGACCTACAGACAGAATGAGAATCAAACCCCACTGGTGTAAAGTGAAGATGTGTACAGCTCCACAGAGGGCACCACTAAGAAGGGACAAGCAATGTGCAAAGATCCAAGATACAGCAAAGACATTAATTGTCTACTAGAGCAGGAACAACACTGACAGCAATAAAGAAAATCTGTGCTTCAACAAAGTCCTCCATGAAAGAAATGCAAGTGGTCAAAGACCCTTCTGTTCAAAAGATAGATTTCAGACTGTCAGGAAGACAGTTTACATCAATTAACTTCAATTCAACAGGAACATTCAGGGATAATAGTCTTACTATTACAGTTGATGTTATTAAACAAATCAGATCTCAGACTGGTTTGATAAATTATAATATTTTTGTTTGTTTTTAATGAAGTGATCTTTCATATACATCAAACATACAATGTGTCAAAATCAGATTTTACAATCAAACAAAGGCTTATTGTACAAAAGAACTAAAGATGAAATAGAATAAACTGAACTATTTAAATGTAACACAAATATAAAGATTTCAAAATGCTTTGTAAAGTACAATTTCGTTAAACCCAAAACACTCCCTTACTGTAGTCACAACAGAAAGAATTCTCTTCTCTTCCAGAACTATAGCACTTAATATAACTGTGGCTTCAACTCCTAAACAGCGTCAGCCAGTTGAGAATTACTGATCAAGGACAGTAAGTAGAAGATTTCATAGGGCTCCTTAGACTCATTGCAGAACCTGAACCCAAAAATGGAATCCAGTGAGATTAGCTATGTTGGCAAAAGAAATGCACTTAAAATTGTCATTGAACATATGACTGTACTGGTTTGGCAAAATGTTTTCCACTGCTATCAACAACAACAAGCCTTCAGAGTGCAAGAGCTAGCAAAGTTTGGAAAGACAATCAATAACGAGATAGTCAATGAACAAGATACTTGACTCAAGCTACTTGATGCATCTATAATTGATACAATAATGTCAATTACAAAACGTAGGAACAAAGTAGGTCATTGAGTCTGCACTGCTGCTCAATGAAATCGTGGCTGCTACGATTATCTTCAATCGACTTTCCTGCCGTTTTTCCATAGCCCTTGATTGCCTAATTGATAAAAAAAAATCTACCTCAGTCCTGAATACACTTAATAACTCAGCCTCGACAGCCCTCTGCGCTGAAGAATCCCACCAATTAACTCAGAGTGCAACCCAACTGGGTGAGCAAATAGCTATGACAAATTCAAGTCGAGAGTGTGGTGCTGGAAAAGCACAGCAGGTCAGGCAGCATCCGAGGAGCAGGAGAGTCAATGTTTCGGGCAAAAGCCCTTCATCAGGACAAATTCAAGTCTGCTGTTAGATGCTGAGGTGACTTGGAAGCAGCAGGTTTCAGCAGAATATTTGACTACCCCATCTCTTTCAGTAACAGTGACAGAGATCACATCAAGCCAGAAGCAATCCTCCAATTGCAGAGCTTAGGAAGGGAACATATTGGTTTCGCCAACAATCAATTGCTGAAGATGAATGAGAGAGTCCAAATCAATCAACATGATGAAGTGAAAAGTTCATACTGCAAAAGAGAAATTGCCTGTTCAACAGGGAAGACGTCCTCTGCAAAAGAAATTGAAAAGATGAAAAGCCCTTAAGTTTAAAAGGGCTTAAAGACCTCACACTCTTGGTAGAATATAAAAGTCAACAATCATTCACTCAGGAAACTACCAGTCTTCCAAGTCCAAAGGGAACGCAGTCTGGGTGAATAATGAAACCTCCAGATTGCCTGAATTTATAAAGTTCAAGAATTAGAGGGAGACAGGGTAGCGGTAAATGCAATTAACTGTATAACATTAACAAAGAGATAAAGAAGAGCTTGAAGTGAGATATTGTTTGTGGATCCGATTGGGATAATACTGAGGAGGGACATAAGCGCTACCCACTATGATGATTTCATCTGGACTTATGGGGAGAACAGTTTACAATCTCACAGCAGTGAGACATAATGCGGGTCCTCCTCAAAGTCTCTGTGACACTGCTTATTATAACAATGTAACCTGCAACTAATTGGTAACATCTAGTAAGCTACATCTTGTTAACTTTGAGAATGCTTCTAGTTAGTTTAGGAAGGGATTTTTCTCTACTACACCAAACTATCTGGTCCTGGAGTTTCCTGTATTTTAATCAGATGGTGAGATCATGAGCAATAGTTGATACGGGGTAGTGAATTGGCATATCCACAGAACAAAGTCTGTCGTTATGTAGACCATATTTCAGTATGCAACAAAATTCCTATTGTACATTCAACAAGATTCTTCTAGCAAGACCAGAAAGTTAAGTCTCCTCATTCGTACTTGACCATTTTGAGCTTAAAGGGACATACACCCAAAAGGAACGAAAAATGGCAAGGAATCTAAAAAATATCTTATCCTGCGGACACTACTGTAATAAAGAAGTACACCCATGGAACTATACAAAGTCATGTGCTCTACCTGAAACCCTGCAACGAAAATAAACAGAACTTATCCATAGAGCCAAGTTGAAAGAGGTGCCATTCTGACATGTGGCGCAAAATTAGATGAATACTGTGATCATGAATTGCATTGTGTTGTTTTCAACTAAAAATAGAAGATGAGCAATCTTGTGTCTGTATTCCATTCATCGGATTAATCCATTTTGTTATGTCAGTCTCTTAATACACACCACTAATTAGTTCAGATCCTCAAATGTAATGTCTGTTCAGGCTTAATGGAAAGATCAGGAAAGTGTATAGTGCACCATTCCCAATTTTTAAAAAGGCACATTGTTCATTCTGTGCTCTTGTGAACCAAATTATTTCACAATTTACCTCATGTTTTGGATTTGTATTGAAGCAGAAAGAGTCTGAATCGCACGTCACTCAAAGATGTTTTTCAGTGTGAATCATTTATAGGTGTGGCCCTCCCATGGGATTGGTGAGATAGTTCCTGCATTCGCCTGTATCCATCTCAAACTTGGAAATGTTCCTGTTTTAATACTGTTTTATCAATTCTCAGTCACATGTTAAAAATAATATCAGGGTATGGAACCTCTGCTCTCTAAACAATTGTCCCATGTTTCACTGCTAAAAAACTATGTGTGGTTAGCACATATTTGCCTTTAAACTCATAAACAGGATGAACTAATCACATGTTTGTTGGCAGTATTATGTTAAGTACATGTCTGAACAGTTGTGGTTTTGTGGGAGAGAAAGGAATGAATTATTATTTCCTGGGTGGCATGGGGGAAGGTGAGATTTAAGGTCTGATTGCTGCAGTGGAATTTAATTGTCTGAATACCTTGTTCCTTGGGGTCTTTTGAAGTTACTTCGCCCCAATTCCTACTCCAGCCCCACACCCACGCTCGAATCCAACCACAGAAAACTAATCTGAATGCCCATTACAGTGGGAAGGAAAGCATTTCATTTTGATAGTTGCTGCCAGTCTATCTGAATTAAAATATGCTCTTAGCCGGGAATATGGAAAAGGAAGGGACTCAAAGAAAGGGAAAGGAAAAGGAAAAATAGAGGGAAGAAAGGGAAGGAAGGAGAGGAAAGAAAAGCAGGAAGGAGGAAAGAAGGAGCTTGCTTTAGAGGATCTTAGGAAACCCAAAGCACTTTAATGCTCCTGAAGTGCTTGTGAAGCATAGTCACCACAGTAACATAAGAAAAGCATCAGTTAATTGTGCACAGCAAGCACCCACAAAGCAATGTGATACTGATGCCAATAAACTGTTGTAGTAATGTTGGTTGATATTAACCAGGACACCCGGGAGAACTACCCTCTGGCTATTTGCAGCAGTGACAGGGAATCACTTATATCTGCCGAAAGGAGATTAGAACAGACTGCTGAGATGAATAAGGACTTGAATCCATAACTGTCTGATGAAAGGTTTGATTTCTCCACATTTAGCACTGGTTCATATAATCGAGCTTTTTTTCTTCTTCTGTGCAGCAGAATGCTCGACATTGTTTTCTTTATCCTCCTCATAGTCTTCACATTGGAGTACGTTGTAGATCTAAATGTCAGGTGATCTCTCAGATTCACAGATTCTTACCTTCCTTACATATTGAGAAAAGAATTAGGGCCAAAAATGACACAATAATTAGTTAAGGTGGAGGATTCAACTGAAAGGTTTGTTGCTTCCATTTAAAAGGAGCACATTACTTTCATTACTTCAGCTGCAATCTTGGTTACAGAGTATAATTCCTGTGCAATGATACAGTAACATTGGGTGGCCTTGAAATGATAATAGCAGACTGCTGACAGCCCAAGCTGAAATCACTGTCTCTGCTTCCATTCTCAGTCAATTCCTGCAAGTTCACTCGGCTTTCAACGGATAGCACTTCCATCTCAGCTAGACTGATCTGCCAACAGTCACTCTTCGTGATTGACGTCCCCCTCTATACAATGGTTGTCACCTTGAAAACTGAGTGCCTCCACCCCCCACCCCCATGAGATCTTTGTGTGAGTTGCCAGTCTATGTTCCCACCTACTCACCATCAAACCCACACATCACATATCCCCTGCATTGACAGCTATGGGGAGAGGTTGTGAAAGCTGGTTTGGTTTACAATATACGTGCTTACACACTGAACGTAAGCAGTGCCCTTTGATACTGTCTTTATGCCCCAAAGGTAGGAGATGCGGGGATGTGATCAGTGTACATAAAAACGTTGTTGCATTTACATTCGCTCCTTTACCTTCCATACGTCTTGAGAAAAAGGCGGGCCGGAATCTATGCAAGAATTAGTCAAGGTGAAGAGTTCAACAAAAAGGTGTTACCCTCATTTAAAATGGAACACATCACTTCCATTACATCAGCTGCAATTTACATTTACATAGTGCTTTTCACAGAACACCTCAAGGCTCATTTTTATAATCCCATAGCATTTTGGCCCATCATGACTGTGCTGGTTCTTTGAAAGACCAGATCATGCAAACATATGGATTTGGAGAAGTAGGCCATTCGGCCCTTCAAGCCTGCCCGGCCACTCAATAAGCACATGACTGATTTACTTGTACTCCAAATTTTACTTTTCTATCTACTCCTGATAATCTTTCATGTCCTTGCCAAGCAAAATTCCAGCTAGCTCTGCCGTGAAACTATTTAATTACCCCACCTCCTTCATCTAATTTTAAAACAGTACCCTGTTTTAAAACAACTTGCCCACTACTGACATCAGGCTCACTGGTCTATAGTTCCCTGGCTTGTCCTTACCACTTTTCTTAAACAGTGGCACCACGTTAGCCAACCCCCAGTCTTCCAGCACCTTATCTATGACTATCAATGACACAAGTATCTTAGTAAGAGAACCAGCAATCACTTCCCTAGCTTCCCACAGAGTTCTAGTGTACACCTGATCAGGGCCTGGGGATTTATCGACTTTTATGCATTTCAAGACATCCAGCACTTCCTCCTCTGTGTTATGAACATTTTTGTTCTGTTCCTCTCAGCATAGAGGTCAGCATTTCAACAACTTTCTGAATTACTTGCTGTCCCAACATGCTAAAGTTTTATGACTCATGTGCTAGACACCCATATTCCTCTATGCCTCAGAATTAAATAGAATTAAGGAGAATCCAACGAGATTAAAGGCAAAAGAGTAACTAAAGAGAGAATAGAGTCCCTTTAAGATCAAAGTAGCCATCTATGTATGGAATCACAGGAGATTGGTGAAATATTAAAAAATTATTTCACGTCATTATTTACTGTGAGAAGGATATAGCAGATGAGAAGTTGGGAAATAAATAGTGATGTCTTGAAAAACAGTTCATTATACAGAAGGGGAAGTGTTGGAGGTCTTAAAACACTCAAAGGTAAATAAATCTTCGGGACCTGATCAGGTGTTTCCCCACAAACTAGCTAGAGCTAGTGAAGAGATTGATGTGCCCCTTGTCAAGATATCATCCACAGCAATGGGTGAGGTACCAGAAGCCTGGAGGTTGTAAAATCCAGGGACCTACAGGTTGGTGAGCCTAAAGTCAGAGGTGGGTAAATTGTTGGACAGGATTTTGAAGGACAGGATTTGCAGGCATTTGGAAAGGCAAGGACTGATTAGGGATAGTCAACATGGCTTTGTGCATGGAATATCATATCTCACCAACTTGACTGGGTTTTTTGAAGAGGTGACAAAGAAATTTGATGAAGGTAGAGTGGTAGATGTTGTCTATAATGGGCTTCAGCAAGGTATTCAATGAGGCTCTGTGTGGTAGACTGATTAGTAAGATTAGATCACATGGGATCTAGGGAGAACTGGCCATTTGTAAACAACTTGGCTTGAAAGTAGGAGACAGAGAGTTGGAGGGTCAGTTTTTGGACTGGAGGCCTTTGACCAGCAGAGTGCCATAAGGGTTGGTGCTAGATCCATTGCTTTTTTGTGATTTATACAAATGATTTGGCTGTGAGTCTAGGAGGTGCAGTTAGTAAGCTTAGACATGACACCAAAATAGGTGGTGCAGTGGACTGTGAAGAAGATTATCTCAGAGTATAGCAAGATTTTAATCAGTTCAACCAATGGGCGGAGGAATGGCAGATGGAGTTTAATTTAAATAAATGTGAGGTTTTGCATGTTTGTAACTCAAACCAGGGCAGGATTTATACAGTTCATGGTACGGCCCTGGGGAATGTTGCTAAACACAGAAATGTAGGGGTGCAGGTACATAGTTCCTTGAAAGTGGAGTTGCATGTATTCAGGGTAGTGAAGAAGGCTTTTGGCACACTTCCCTTCATTGGTCAGAACATTGACTATGCGAGTTGTGATGGTATGTTGAGGCTGTACGAGAAAACTTGAGAGCATGCAGAAAATAATTACAAAGATATTGCTAGGATTGGAGGATTTGAGTTATAGCCAAAGACTGAGGGGTGACCTTTATAAAATCATGAGGGTCGTGGATCATATGAATAACCAAGATCTTTTTCCTATAGTGGGGGAGTCCAAAGGTAGAGGGCATAGGTTTAAGGGGAAAGATTTATAAAGGACCTAAGGGGTAACCTTTTCATGCAGACACTGGTGCATGTATGGAACGAGCTGCCAGAGGAAAGGGTGGAGGCTGTTACAATTACAACATTTAATAAATCTGGACAGATATATGAATAGGAAGGATTAAGAGGGTGATGGGCCAAATGCTGGCAAATGGGACTAGGTCAAATTGGCATGGACGAGTTGGACCAAAGGGTCTTTATGACTCTATAAGTGATTGGAGCCTCTTTGATAGAATCTCCTCCCAGGCAACAGCAGGACGTCTGGAGTGGAACTTCAACATAGAACAAACTCGTTCAAGAGAAAGGAGTGCAGTACCCACTGAGGCTTGGTTAGCACGAAGATAATAACAAAACACAGTGTAGTCAGTGGTAACGATACTGGGCTAGGAACTTAGAAGCCAAGGCTCTGAAAATACAGGTTCAAATCTCACCATGACAAACTAAATTAAAAAGTGTGAAATATAAAGCCAGTCTCAGTAATAGTGACTGCAAAACTATCAAAAGATGTTGTAAAAACCCATCACCTTCATCCTTGAATGAAAGAAATGTGCCATCTGCACCCATTCTGACCAACATAGTCAATGTGATGATACTTATGTGCACTTTGAAATGGCCTGGTAAACCATTCAGTTCAAGGGCAATTATGAATGGGCATTAGGGGCTGATCTGGTCAGCAAAAATCCATAAACTGAACAAGGAAAGTCAATCCAGGCCATCATACACACATTTCCTCTACAGTCTGTATCTAGCCTGGAGCAAAATGAATTTAGCATCTCAGCCCAGCCTTTTGCCCCCCTAACCAAAGTCTCAGAATTTATTGTGGAGGCATCTTTCTCGGGCAGATCCTGCAGCCAGTGATGCCCACCAGGGGTGAGTTATGCCACAGCCTCTCAAAAAGATGCTGTCCTACAGCAATGGCTCCAGCAGGCAGCTTGAAGCTCAGTGAGCAAAGAAGCAACTTTCTTTAAGACCTTAGGCAGTGGTATAGCATGACAAAAATCCAGAAGTTCGAAAGCTGGAGCAAAGGGTGGGAGAACTTGTGACACCAGGGCACCAACTGGGCTGGATATTTCACTAAACAATATTAAAATGAATCTCAGGCCCCAGTAATTTGACAATATTTTAAAATGAAACGATGCCAACAGGGCACTGTTAAATGAGGACTCTTTTGAGTTCCCATAGTTCCCAAAGGCATTGATGCTCATGTTGCATTGGCTCCAGCCTTCCTGTTGATGTCACAGAGGTGGAGGCAAGGAATTCTACTAAATTGTTCAGGGTGAGCAGCTGCATCCATATCTATTCCCTAAGGTCCAAGTAATTATTTCCAACCAAACGTAGTTGTACTAACTGCTATCATGAAATAAACATTCATGTTATCTATGAACAGTGTCTCTTTATAGATACCGCACAGTGGATCACCCTCAACCACTAATGATCAGATAGGTCTGAGATGGAGCAAAGACAAAGGAGGATTGGTGACAGTGAGCTACCTCAAACAAGTCTTAAACAGTACCACATACTGGTATCAAATACCACAGGGTACCAGGAGTAGTCATCTGGGAAAATACCACACATTCCACAGTGTATTGTGCAACTACCAGCTGGTCCATTGGGAAACATACTCAGACACTTTTTTTCTCTCATAAAAGGGTGTTAATTAACATAGCATCAATTACTTTAGCTGAAAAGAATTTCTCACTTGATTATTTTGCCAATAGGTTACAAACCCTGAGAGAAACCTACGGCCCATTTAAAGGTGAAACACAACTATGCTGTATGACTCTTTGATTCTATGACCCTTTTTCAACCCCTTCTTCAGGCCGTTCTTCAGAACTGAAGAAGTGTCACTGGACCCGAAACATTTAGTCTGCTTTCCCTCCACAGCTGCCGCCAGACTTGCTGAGTTTTTCCAGCAATTTCTGATTTTGTTCCTGGGCCTGCTGTCATTTGGCCTAGAATCAGTGAACCAGGCAGTGGTTGAGAATGGAAGTTGGGATCTTCTGTTCTTTTTGGTCTGGCCGTTCACCAAGCCATAAAGGAACTTGCAAAAAATAGAACACGAGGCCATCAGACATAAGAAACAGGAGCAGGAGCAAGCCATAAATCATTCAATGAAGTCAGGTTTCATTTGCTGCCTCAGATCACTTTTCCATCCTATAGACTTTCTCTTCATATACAAATTGGAATGAACTCAGTCTTCAATATACTCAAAACTGAATATCCACAGGGGTAGAGCCTCCTAAAGATTCACAATTATCCAACTGATTGCCCCAACACAGTCCAAACCAGCCAAAAGCTTATCCTGAGACCAAAAACTGTCAATCTTGACTCTCCAGCTAAGGCAATAGCCTCTCTCTGCATCTATCCTATCTAGTCCTCAAAAATGTTATATATTTTACTGAGGCCACCTCCTATTCATCCAAATGCCAGAGAATATAGGTCAGTTTCACTTGTAGGTTAATTCCTTTACTCGCAAGCAATCGGATTTATTACCATGTCCAGCAGAATAGCAATTCAAAGTGATACAAAACTTTGCAACCATTTCTCTTTAACTGCCTTTTCACACACAATTGTATTCAAAAGGTTTGGTCAGATTATTACTCAGCACTCACAGACAAGGTCAAAGCAGGAAATGTGACTCTTGTATTAAGTATGTTTTTATTTCTTTGCCTTGGCAGGGAAGTTTGTGCTATAATTTATATTCTGTGACACACATTAGCAATACCCAGGTCCCAGACACAGTCACTTATTAAAATTCATTAACGGCCATTATAAGTATTGAGAAAAGGAACAGAAACTATCCCATGTTGAGTCACTGGTATCGAGGCATTGTAATAAATCTGATACCTTAAACAAGAATGACAGAGTACATCTCCAGGCACTCTGGCAGAACAATATATCTTTATATAACATAAAGCCCAGTACACAACCAGCGTGCTGTTGATTATTGCACATTCCTCACTGTAATTTAAAAGCAGAAAATTATAGTCCATGCCTGGACATTGTATAACCAGCTTTACTTCGTTTGTCAGCCTATAAAACACAGTCTGTGGGATAAATGTGTATCTTGTAAAAATGTGCACTGTGGAACTTCCTTGCCTTGACAATTAGTGGGACTTTATTAATCCCACCATAATTAACAATGATTAAACTGGCGCCTGAGCAATTTGATTTTATGTCAGTAAATAAAATGCTCTAAATCTATACACACTGCAATAAAAAATAATTTCAGCGATAACAGCTCCTGAAAGCTGTAAAAGAGATCATTTGCACCTCCCCCCTTTCTCCATTAGCTGCAGTCAGCAAGATAGAGGAGGATTCAGGGTTTGATTTGCTCCTGTATTGACAATCTATGTAATCCGTAACACACCCTCTCCTTGACACTCATGTTGAAATCTAGTGTAGTTGGCACTTCAGAATCACAGAATCAGACAACATTAATAGAGATCATTTGGCCCAGTGTGCCTGAGCCAGTTGTTTGAAAGTTATCCAATTAGCCCCATGCACTACGGTGCTGTTAGTGTCTCATTCTCCAATACTTAACCAATTCCTTTGTGAAAATTACAATTAAACCCCTTCATGCAGTCCAATCCAGATCAGAACAACTGAGTTAAAGGAAATTCTCCCCCGATTCTTGGCCACTTTCCTTAGATCCATGTGCCCCTCTGGTTACAAACCATCCCACAGTGGAGATGCTTTTATTGATGCCAATATTTTCTGTCAGACTTATTTCTGTTCCTTTTCCTGCCAACAATGCTACTCCTGCAGCTCTGCCAATTGCAGCAAATTTAAACAATATTGGCAAAGATATGTGCCCCACTGGTTTCCAAAACCTAGGAATTCTGATATGAAATCCAATTACTGTTAAGTGTCTCTCCCCATTGTTATTAAATGATGGAAGGAGCCATCCAGGTGACTAGTTACTGGAAGGTAAGCAATACTGAATCAAAAATGTTCTTGATCTGAATGCAACTTGTCATTGTGCTTACATCATGATCGATTGTTTTGCAGAAGGGGAGAAAGACTAATGATTACTATGGTCTGGAAATATAAGTTGCCAGGTTGTACTGATTTTAATGAAGTGTGCTGAAGTCTGAAGGGGGATTTCATAGAATATGGGTTCCCTAATTGGGGCTGTTAACCTGGTTTAATCAGGGAGCCCTGGCTAACAGATATAAACAGGAGTGACAGATATCCTCTGAGAGAGGTAAATCAGTGTCAAGGACTCTCCACTTGTAAATGAAGGGTGATTTGGTGATGGGACACGAGTCTCTGTGGAGTTAGTTCAGTGGCAACAAGAGAAAAGCATTCTCTTGAACAAATTCATTTGCAGCAGCCATCTTTGAGTTTTGGAAAACCTTTCTGGAATCATGCCTTTATTGACTCCTTCGATCCTGCCATCAAAGACTGGACACAATATGTGGAAAAAATGCATTTTTTTTCCAGGCAAATGACATTGGACTAGATGAAAAGCAACAAGTAATTTTCCTGACAGCTTGTGGACACACAACATTTTTGATTATTACAAGTTTAATTTTCTCTGAGGCACCAGATGCTAAAATCTTTCAAGCGTTGATGGATTTGGTTCAGGAAAATTATGACCCCCAAACCTCCTCTAATTATGAGATACCATGATCTTTACTTGGTAATTTGAGAACCAGGGGGATCTGTATCGGGATTTTTGACTAGGTCAAGACAACTGGCACAGGTATGTGATTTAATGAGATGCTGAGACACTGTTTGGTATGTGGGATTAATGATGTAAACATGCAAAAGCACCTACTATCTGAAGCCCAACTGGATTTTAAGCAACACTACAATTGGCTGTATCATTGGAAAATGCAGCAAATGAAGCTTATGGGTTGCAGGGTACTCCAATGGAAATGGATATGCCCACCAGTCTGACTGAGCTTAGGGAACACCAGTTGAGTGAAGGCAATTGTATCATTTCACTCAGGACATATCATGATCAGAGGGACTCTAGGTCCATCCACAGCAAAACCCTAAATAAAAGCCAAGCCTTGGCGAAATGGTTAAAGATTTCTTCAGGATCCAGGCCAGCAAGCCATTGTAGTTGTTCTCTGTATGTGGACTCAAGACAGCAAGAGTCTCACTAGACCTAAATTGAGAATTCATAGACTGGTATGCAAGAGATTGCACACTCTGGAACGTCCACCTATATCAGGTTTGGAACAGTTAATTTGTATAGCAACATCCAAATCAGAACCAATCAAAATTCATTAAATGGTTGCCCAGTTCTAAAGGAGGTCAATACTAGTGTGGCTGTTTCAGTGATCACAGAACCAGCATTTAACAAAATTCAACCTCTAAGTTTGCACAAGACTTTGGCTAGATTGAGAACCTATACTGGGGGACCTTTATAGAGTAGGGGTACAACTTCAGTTCCAGTCTCTTATGAGAAGCAGCTGATTCAGTTACAAATGATTGTAATAAAAGACTTGGACCTGGGCTTGATTGGTGTGAAATTGATTGAGAAAGCTTCACCTAGATTGGCTCAACATTTTTCAAATAGAAAATGGTTGCCTGAGTCCTAACAAAATACCTGGAGGTTTTTCAGGAAGGTCCAAGGATAATCAACGGAGCCCAGGTCATCTTGCATGTTGACCAGGAAGCAATTCCCTGGTTCTGCAATGCTTGCTCAATGTCATTTGTTTTATGGGCAAAAGTAAAAGCAGAAATCAGAAAGCAGGAAAGTGAAGGAATCATCAAACCAGTCCAGTTTATAGAATGGGCAGCACAGGTCACACCAACTGTGAAGCCTGATGGGGTTGGTTTGCCTTTGTAGGGATTTTAACCAAATGGTAGACCATTTTTTGCAGCTGCATAAATACCCAATCCCTCGCATAGAGGATTTATAGAGCTGTCCTTCACGAAGCTGGACGTGAGACACATGTACTTACAATTGTGGTTAGATGAGGATTCCCAGTAGTATGCTACAAATGTTCCCCAGTTTACGAGACTGCCATTTGGGGTATTGTTAGCCTGTGCAGCTTTTCAGTGGACGATGGAGAACATTTTACAGGATCAACCCCAGGTTGTTATTTATCGAGATGATGTGCTAATAACAGGGAAGACAGATAACGAGCACTTAGAGAACTTGGACACAGTCCTCAGATGCTTCTCCAAAGCGGGCATATATTTTAGAAGGAAAAAAATGTGTGTTCCAGACACGACAAGTGACCTATTTGGATTATAGAGTCAACAAGACTGGGTTACACCGTCGGAAGGCAAAGTGAGGGAGATCAAAGGTGCCCCATTTCACACATCTATCCTGGAGCTTGGGTCTTTCCTTGGGCTGGTGAATTATTACGGGAAAGTTCATATATAGTTTGGAGTCTATCCTGGCACCTTTGCACCAACTCTTTAAAAAAGGGTCACCCAAGGAAATGGTCGCATAGCCATACCATAGCTTTCAGGGAAGTAAAGAAATAGCTATCATTACCTCAGGTGTTGGCACAGTGTGATCCCAAGTGAGATCAGGTATTGACATGTGATACCTCCCCGTATGGCATCAGGCTAATATAGCTCATAGGTGACCCATAGGAGAGGAACACCCAGTAGTGTATGCATCCAGGACTTTGGTTAAAGCAGAATGAAGATATACCCAGACAGAGAAGGAAGGTTTGGTGATCATATTTGGAGTCAGGAAGTTCCACCAATACCTTTACATTTATAATAATGACAGACCACAACCCCCTGCTTTGTCAACTTATAGACAACAAGGCAGTGCTGCCCGTAGCTTCAAGCCAAATTCAGCGGTGAGCTCTCACACTAAGTGTGTATAATTACAAGCTGGAACACTGTGTGGGAGGCCAAGTGGCAAATATGAATGCACTGAGCAGCCTCCCACTGGCGGATACACCACTGGTGGTACTGCCACTGGAAAAGCCTGTAGTGGTTTTAAATTTTCTGGACACACTTCCAGTCACAGCTGACAATATCAGAATTTGGATGCCAAAGGATCCAGTCATGGCAAAAACTGAAACAGCTGGAGGTAATTGGGGAAACCAAAGAGCCATCACAACCAGAACTGAAACTATTTTGGACCTAGAGAGACCAGATCACAGTTGAGGATGATACATTATTATGGGGAACTAGAGTGATTGTCCCGAGCAAAGGTCACCTCCAGATGCTGGCTGAAATCCACCAGGATCATCCAGGGGTTCTCAAAATGAGGATGGTGATGAGAAGTTATGTCTGGTGGCCAGGATTGAATGCCAACACATTGGTGAGGCAGTGACCAGCATGCCAACAAGGACAAAGATTCCCACCAACATCTCCTCCACATTTGTGGGAATGGCTGGGTAAATCTTGGACTCGGTTACATATTGATTATGCATGTTCTTTCACAGGCTCAAGATTCTTAGTCATTGTGGATGCTTACTCAAAGTGACTGGATGTGCACAGAGTTCATTTGTCAAACACAGGGGAGACAATATGTGCACATCTTTTACAATACACAGACTCACAGAAATAGAGGCAGATGACTTTGGTTTTACTTCTGTGAAGATAACTGTTCTCTTTGAGATCAGAAAGTCATTTGGGAAAGATACCAAATTACATCATTTCCAAGAAAGCAGGTGAGTTAGTAAGTGTCGAGCAGGATACTTGTGGTGTCTATTGATGAAGCATTTACAATGAGGAACTTCTGTGACATGCAGAGATTTTTTTTGTTTGAGTTCAGTTCAGAATGTTCAGGAGGATAGTGTCATACTACAACAAGGGATTTAGTTTGTGAAATTTCCAAGTTGTGAGAGTTTGTGACAAAGTCACAAGTAGGGGAAAAAAGAGTATCGTGAGCATCAAAACCGGAATTAGTCAGTTTAATAAGAAATGACGGAGTTAAAATAAGAATATACCTTATTGGCATTGAGTATCTGGATAGGATATAGTTATTTTTGCTACTGCTAGTGAGATCTCTCTAAACTATATTGTATATAGCTTTGTTTGTTTTTTTTAGTATCATTTATGTTCTTTTATTAAAGAACATTGGCAGCCTCGAATGAATATGTTCACTGACTGACTACTACAGCGAGCAATTACAAAAATTAAATCAAGCCAGGTTTCAATGTGGGATCTGATCTGTCCAGTATCACTATCAGCTGGGATCATAAAACATTTCATGGCAGTTTTCCTTTTGCAGAAGAGACAATAAAACAAGCAATACTATCTAAAATGGAAGGAATCAAACAGAAAGACAAGTTAAGACTGTTTACTTTCAGGACAGCATATTTTCCCCACTAATCCTGACACTATTCACTGCCAGTTCATGGGATGTTTCATTATTTGCATTCTTTAATCTCCATGAAAAATTAGCACTTCGTAACTAAACACTGGAAGTCAATGCTGGGTTTTCAAAACATTAGTAGTGAATGTTAACTGGTATAACATCAGCTCACGTTGTACAACATCAACTAATGCATTCCTGAGAAGGAGCAGAGGGGTTACAACTATCAGAAAAATTCAGAATTGACTGGGACACTTCCCTGAGAAAAAAATTGAATGATTCATAAAATTGGAATATTTTTTAAATTGTGAAGGAATGTTTACACTCATGGGAAAATCCAAAACGAGGAGCCTTAAAAATAAGATAGTTTATTAAATCCTAGAGCAAATTCAAGGAAAAACTCCCTTATCTGGAAAATAGTTATAATGTAGAACATGTAAACATATGGAAAAGTTGAGACAAATACTATGGATTCAGTTAAAGGGAAACGCAAGATGTGTATGTGAGAGAAAGTGATGAGGAAATGTTGGTTGGGGGTGAGATGAAGAGGGAGATGATGCAGTTTACGCACAGTGTAACTACTGATATAGTTGAGAAAAAAGGGCCTGTCTCTAGCATGTAGAACTGGTAAAATTAAAGATAATGTTAAAGATAATTTTTTTTTAAAGAAACACAAATTCTGAAAATCAGAAATAAAACTGAAAATAAAATTGTCGAGCAGGTCCATCCGCCTCTGTGAGATGGGTTGGTGTGACGATGATTTGCTGACCATTTCCACCACTTCATACTTTACCACAGAACACTGGCCCTTACATAATATTTGCGCCACACTTTAGATTAAGCTCAGGACCAGGAATGTGTTCCTGTTCGCTTGCATACACACCAATGTATCAGCTTCTCTGTCTCAATGATCCATAGCTGGAAAGACGTAGAGTAAAACCACCATCACATCCTCCTGAGCCCTCCCCTTCCCCCCTCCCCTACTCACTCCCCCCCCCACCTCCCAATAATACCTCATCACTGTCACTTCATAAAACACAGTCTGATTCTCAGCCCCTAGGGCCCATGCAAAGCCAGAGAGGAATGTTTATCCGCAGCAGTGACATCATCTGATCGCTGAACACATACTTTGTCAGAAATAAACAGTGCTCTGTGGACCTGATAAATTGTTCCATTAACACAAAATGCCTCTGCTGCTCTGCACAGATGGGGCTGGGGGACTGAGCGACTCGGTGCTTTAGCCGAGACTCGACATTGCCTGTCCCGTGGGTCTGCGGCACTTCCAATTTTCCCATTTTGACAGTGCATTTCTGAGGAAAAAGCAATATTCAGCTGCCTCGCTTAGGTTATTTACTATTTTAAGTTGGCTATTTTCTTGCTTATTGGATCTCCTAGACAAAATTATAGTACAGGTGCCTTGTTGTACATGACTTATGCACCAGAGCAAATCAGCTTTTAGTTGCTGCCCGTGGAAGAGCAGAATTGCACAGATCATTTCCTTGCCTGACAACAGTCCAATTCCCACAGGCTTCAGAGGCCCTAACAGTACAAGTATAATCAGAACACTTAACTGCAGCATTGAGGGGATGGGTAAGGGACTGGGGGCTAGAGAGGTGTAGGTTGCCAGGAGAAATCAAGGCCTAAAGGGTGCAGTAAATCCTCAGTAATCACACACCACTCAAGGCCCCTTCCTGTAATTTTAACAATTGGTGTTGAGTTTTCAGCCAGTCCCTGTGATTTTCACACATTCCCAGAGGAATTTCAAATGGACAAGGAAAGAAGAAACCCATTACCAGAGCTTTCAATACATAGGGCCTGTTTCATGCCCATAATACTCAACCTATTGCCTTACTATATCAGTAATATCAGCATTGCAGTTTCAATCTAGATTTATTGGACCAGAGATTCATTGCTGAGAAGAAATTGGGAGTCAAAGGATTTTCCAAAGTTATAATTGGACCTCCTATCCAGCAGTGCCTGCCACCATTATTTTCATCCAGGAGCAAGGTATTGTGGGGCTAACCACCTCTGACAATAAGCCCAAAGTAGATTCATGGAAGGCCAATGCCTGGGCAGCAGAGTAAAAGGGCTTCATCCATTCCGTGAGACATTGGCTCTGTTCTGGAAATGATTATGAGAACTCCCTAATTCTCATTATGTACAGCCCCATATCTCAGTCACCCTCCTACACCCCCATAACGCACATCACCCCCATATGTCTCTCACGCCACCGTAACCCCTTGACCCACTTAATGAGTAGTTACCGTAAACAGAATCCACAAGCCTTATAATGACTTTTGCAAGCCTTTGAAAAGCTTTAAAACTGCTAAATAGATGGCTGAGCTGAAAACTCAGGGAGAAACTAAAGCAGTGGGGAAACTTCACATAATTATATCTAGATTTATGGACACACAAACATATGAATTAGGGGCAGAGTAGGCTATTTTCCCTTCAAACCTGCTCTGGCATTTAACTGATCTGTTCAGAATTCAACATTCCCACTACCCTGGATAATCTTTGAATCCCTTGCCTAACAAGAATCCCTATTTACTTCCAACTTAAAAATATTCAATGTCCTACCTCCTTCACAGACAAAGCATTCCAAAGATGCACAACCCTCTCAAAGATAGAATTTCCTCTCATGTCTCTTAAAATGTTGCTTCCTAATTTTAAATAAGTGTTCCTTACTTTTGGCATCAAGTAAGAGTACAAAAAAACATAAATATCCTTTTCATATTGTCAACGTCATTCAGGATCGTATAAACTTCAAACAAACGAGGCAAAAGTGAGGACTGCAGATGCTGGAGATCAGAGTTGAGAGTGTGTTGCTGGGAAAGCACATCAGGTCAGGCAGCATCTGAAATATCCTTTTCATATTGTCAACGTCATTCAGGATCTTATAAACTTCAAACAAACCATCCCTCACTCTTGCGAGGCAAAAGTGAGGACTGCAGATGCTGGAGATCAGAGTTGAGAGTGTGTTGCTGGGAAAGCACATCAGGTCAGGCAGCATCTGAGGAGCAGGAGAATCGACGTTTAGGGCAAAAACCGTTGAGTGGGAATGAGGCTGAGAGCCAAGGGGGTGGTGAGATAAATGGGAAGGGGGGAGGTGAGGCTGGGGGGGAGGTAACTGAGAGTTCAGTAGGAAGATGGAGGTGGGGGAAATGGTGCAAGGTAGGAGAGGAGGATGGAACGTATAGGTGGGAAGGAAGATGGACAGGTAGGACAGGTCATGAGGGCGGTGCCGAATTGGAAGTTTGGAACTGGGATTAGGTGGGTGGAGGGGACTCCACCAGTTTCCTCATTTCCCCTACCCCACCTTCTAAACTCCAGGGAAAGTAAGCCCATCCCTAATCAATCGATTCCCTTAAAACAATCTGCTCATTCCAGCTATCAACCTCACTAATTATCTCTAATGCATGTGTATCTTACTTTATGCAAACATGCCAAAACATGTCAATAGTGTGCAGTGCAGAGTAGCACTTTATCCTGTACACTATCACATAGGAATGCATTCCCAGTTTCCCAATGATGTCCTTCCTCTGGGGGGTTTGTCAGTTACCTGAATTAGCAATCTGGCAACCAGATTATTTAATAATCATTTAACTTTTGAATCAAAACACGGGGATTAATCTCAGTAAAAGACACATCACTTGAGTCCCACATTTCAGTATGACATACGAATTATACAATATTTTCCATTTGGTTCTTGCCTTAAAGCCATGATTCACCCAGGGGTCATGCACCTCTGTACCCAGGAAAGCCAGCCCTCCCTCATCAAAGTTCCGGATGGTTGGGAAATATTCACTTTTGCAATGGCACCGACAACTTTATAGAGACAGCACGTGGGTTCCTGAAATGCCTCCTTATCTCACCCTGATGAACATTGCTGAAGACCGGAGTCTCAGATGTGGGTACCTGAAAGCCATCTTCAAAGCCCATCTTATCCACATGGGCCCCACACTGACATGGGAAAATCCTGCCCATTGTCTCAACTCTATAGTCAAATTTGCAGATGATTCAAGAATATGTGGAAAAGTAAGTTGCAATGAAGGAAAAGGAAATTTTTAAATGGATATGGACAGATTGGTTGAATGGCCAAAATTTATCTGATTAAGTTTAATGCTGTTAACTCTGAGGTTATCCATTTTAGTCAGAGGAATAAAAAGCTAACTTATCACCAAAATAGAGACAAACTTCAGAGTGCTTCAGTACAGGGGATTCTTGATGTCCTTATACAAGAATAGCAGAAACGAGTATGCAGGTACAGCAGGTAATGAGGAAGGTAAGTAGAATGTTAGCATGTGAAAGGAATACAGTACAAAAGCAGGGAAGTGTTACTCCAACTGTACAAGATAATACCTGGAGTATTTCATACAGTTTGGTCCCCTTACTTGAGGAAAGATACTGTTGCATTGGGGACAGTTCAGATCAGGTTCACTAGACTGATTCCAGAGATGGCGGGATTGTCTTTATGAAGAGAGGTTGAGCAGTTTAGTCCTGGAGCTTAGGAGAAAAAGAGGAGATCCAACTGAGGTATATAAGATATAAGGTATATAAGGCAACTGACAAAACAAATAGTAGAAAGGATGTTTCCTCATGTGGGACAATCTAGAACAAAATGTTATAGTTTTAGGAGAAGGGGTGTTAGATTTTAAACAGATATAAGGAGAAATTGCTTCTGTCAAAGCATTGTGAATCTGTGGAATTCCAACCGCAGAATGCAGTGGATACAACTTTTCAAAACATTGTTTCAGCCATAGACAGAATAATGTGTGTAGCTCTGTTCGCCACACTATCAGTTAGGCATCATATTTGTACCACCACAAATACACTACCTCCTACAGTAATCTCACTTTCCTGCACTAGACTCATAGTCTTGAATGTTATGACATTTCACATGTTCATGAAAGTAATTTTTAAAGGTGGTAGGTCTCCCTCCTCAACTACCCTCCCAGGCAGTACATTCCAGACGCCTACCACACGCTCAGTGAAAACCCTTTTCTTCAAATCCCCTCTAAACCTCCTGCCATTCACTTTAAAAGTGTGCCCCTTGATCTTGACGCTTCCACTATGGGAATAGCTGCTTTCTATTCACCCTGTCCACACTCCTCATAATCTCTGTCAGGTTCTCTCCTCTGCTCCAGACAAAACAACCCAAGCTTATCCAGCCTCTCTTCAGAGCTGAGATGTTCCATCCCAGGCAACATCCTGGTGAACCTCCTCTGCATGCCCTCTACATTTCTAATAATACTTTCAGCTAAAACATCTTTACAGTAGTGTGAACAAGTCAAAGGTCTGATGAATGTAAAAACATCAGAGTATGAGAACTGGGGCTGTTCAGCCCCTCCATCTGCTCCACATTTGATACGATCATGGCTGATCTCATATCAGCCTCAACTCTTTCCCTGCCCACTCTCCATAGCCCTTGAATTCATTACGAATTAAACATCTGTCTATCTCCTCCTAATTTACTCAATGACTATGCTGAGTCATACAGCATAGAAACAGTGCCTTTGGTCAACTCTGTCTATGCCAACCAACAAAAATCAAAATACATTAATCCCACTTACCTGCACTTGGTCCATAGCCTACTACACCCTGAATGAATGTATTCATTCAGATGCTTAGACTAGATCATAGAATTCTTACAGTGTGGAAATAAGCCTTTCAGCCTAACAAGTCCACACTGACTCCCCAAAGAACATCCACTCAGACCAACCTCTCCCTTCTTTCCCCTGGCTAATCCACACAGCCTGCACATGTCTGGACACTACGGGCGATTTAACATAGCCAATCCAACTAACCTGCACATCTTTGGAATGTGGGAGGAAACCGGAGCACCCGGAGGAAACCCATGCAGACACTTGAGAGAATGTGCAAACTCCACACAGACACTCACCCGAGAGTGGAATCGAACCCGGGTCACTGGAGCTGTGAGGCAGCAGTGCTAACCACTGAGCCACTGTGTCACCCCAATCCTCAATCAGATACCCATCAGCCTCCTCTGCTCCAAGGAAAACAAGCCCAGCCGATCCAATCTCAATTCAAGATGAACTCTTGCTGGCCTGGAAGGCAGTGTAGGTCTGTGAGCACAGGCATGTGGGTGGATGGGACTTGGTGCATAGCAAGATGCAAACAATAGAGTTTTAGATGAGCTCAAGTTTATGTGGAGGGTTACAGAGGGATGGAGATTCAATGCCGGGGGGGGATGTGTGCTGGTGTGTGATGGAGCACAATGGAAATGTGTTGTAATGCTTGCATTTGGAGATTTCATAGAGTCATAAAATCATGCAGAACAGTACGAGCTTTATATCACCATCTCCATTAGATCCAGGATCCCAAGATTATCAAGCTCAGGCCGTAATTTTCAAACACACATACTTTCTCAACAAATGAAAAAACACTTTAAATCACTTGCTTCAAAATTACGGAGCAATTTTGTCCCCACTTCCGACATGCCCCTGTCTGTAACAATAGTGCTGAAGAGAAAATGGTCAAGAGCTTCAAGTACCTTGGAGTAAATATTGCCAATGACCCATCTTGATCCATCCACATTGACATTACAGTCAAGAAAACACATCTGCTTCATCAGCAGGTGAAGGAAATTCGACATGTCCGCAACGACGCTTAACAATTTTTACAGATGCACCACAGAAAACATCCTATCCGGATGCATCACAGTGTGGTATGGCAACTACTCTGCCCAAGACTGAAAGAAAGTACAGGGAGATGTGAATATAGCTCAGTCTATCATGCACACCAGTCTCCCATTCAGTGACGTCACGTAAAACATGCAACAACAGATTTAAGAACAGCTTCTTCCCCACTGTTATCAGACTTACGAACAAACCTCTCACAGATTTGAGTTGATCTTTTTCTACACCATCTCTGTGGCTGTAACACTACATTCTGTATTCTGTTCTATTACCCTGATTTTGTTGTGTAAGGAAAGATAAACAGGCCCTTTGGCCCAAAAGTCCACATCTTCCAAAGAGTAACCCATCCAGACCCATTCCCCTACCCTATTATCCTATATTTAGCCCTGACTAATGCACCTAACCTACACATCCCTGAAAACTATGGGCAATTTAACATGGCCAATTCACCTAACCTGCACGTCTTTGGATTATGGGAGGAAACCGGAGCACACCCACGCAGACACAGGGAGAATGTGCAAACTCCACTTAGATAGTTCCCTGACGCTGGAATCGAACCCGGGTCCCTGGTGCTGTGAGGCAACAGTGCTAACCACTGAGCCACTATGCTGCTCTTTTTTTTACTAGAAAATAATTTAATTTGTGAAGCTTCAGTTTTGAATTTACATAGTATGAAGTAAATTAATTTCGCTTTCATTCTTTAGTTATTAAGAGTGCTTTTCCTCAGATTTGTCGGGTTAGCACACAAAACAATACCTTTCATTGTATCTCGGTACATGTGGCAATAATAAATCAAATCAAATGTTCAGTAATTACAAAATTAGAAAGAAAATTCCAAATTTGAGGATGGGTGGATCTGAGTGTAAAAGCTGAGAAGTAACATTCTGCATCTTCTACGAAGGCACGATAAAAGAACAGAACTGTGGATTATCTTTACTCAAAGAATAGTTGCTGAACATGTGTCTGAGGAGCTGTGTCACAGTAATCACATAGAGTTGGAACATCCATATACAGTGATGTTCTTTCTTACCAGCCCGAGCTGAGCTGGAAGGTTCATTTTCAGATGCTTCGTCACCATACTAGGTAACATCTTCGGTGAGCTGCCGGATGAAGCACTGGTGGTGTAGTCTGCTTTCTATTTATATGTTTGGGTTTCCTTGGGTTGGTTATGTTATTTCCGGTGGTGATGTCATTTGTTATGGTGATGTCATTTCCTGTTCTTTCTTTCAGGGGATGGTAAATGGGATAGAGTTCTGGTTGGAATGCTATACTTCTAGGAATTCTCACGCATGGATGGATGTGTTGTCCCAGTCGAAACATCTGAAAATGAACCTTCCAGCTCAGCAAGCAAACCTACATCCAGAACCTCAACTTGAGCCACAAATCTTCTCAACACTCGCCAGTTTACAGTTCTGTTTAATGAAACCTTTTAATTCTGACTTACGGGTGTAGGCCTGATTTTACTACATGGTGGCAGCAGTATCCAGACGATTGGAACCAGAGACAAGCAACAAAGAACACCTGAAGTGTAGGCCACTGCCAGTACACTGCTCTGAATGAAGCATGGTATCAATCAAGTGACCAAAGCATAGAAGTGGAATAAAACCTGAAGGCTAGGCCAGCGGCATTAGAGTGCTGCTAGTGAAAGAATTCAAAGTCCACCATGGCACCAGAACACAGAGCCAAAACTCCCACACAACACAGGCAAAGTGCAGCAAAACCCCATAGCAGGGAAGATAGCAAGGGTCAGGAAAGCCAGTCACCCGCTGTGAGTAATGCTTTATTGAAGATTCAAGGTCTTTACAAAAATGGAAATTGCACAACGTAGGCAACCTGGCAATCTTGAAAAAGGTAGTGGAAAGGGAAAGCTTTCCTTCACCGTAGCCCAATTAGCAAATACATAGACCCTCCACACGGTGGGCATTGACCAGACCATGTATAACTGAGGCCAAAGGTTTAGCAGAGATTTCATTGTCTCAGGCCTCAATAAGAAGCCTGACAATTACTAAGCCAATGCACTACTTTATGACATTCTCATCAGGCAAGACATGGAAGAAGAAACTGCAAAGTATGGCGTTGCGACTCCCATTTCAGTTTAAAGTGAAACATAATTGTGGACCTTGCAAAGTTTAATTGTTACAACTAAGAGCCAGTGGAAATTTTTGGTTCTTTTATAAATGATTTGAGCCAGCCCACAGGTAACTACCAAGATGGAACTTTGTAAGACAAACTCAAATGGGATGCATCAAAGAAAGGGTGCTGGATGAAACTCCATTGGAACATTTGCTGCCTGCAGAAGAATTTACATTACCAAAAGCAGGGCACCTCTCCAGACAGCCTGAATTTTGCAAACAGGACTGACATCTGATTTGAGGAGATAGGAAATTCTTATGGGGTCAGAACACTGACTCTCACTCAATCTAGTTTGATAACCAGAGGGGTTAGTAAGGGAGAAGCCACAGTAGGAAGAGGGCGCTACTCCCACTTTTGCCTCTTGTCCATGTTGTGGTAGGAAAGCTCTCATATCAATGCCAACCATGCCCAACCAACAATGCTGAATGTCAGCACATGACATAAGATAAGCTACTTTAGGATGACTGTTCAAAACAGCAATTGGAGACTTCTGTCTATAGGATGAAAGTTGAACAGTAGATAATTCCAAATAAACTAAATACTACAAGAACTTATTGGGAAAAATGGCAAATATCAGGGTTAGTAGAAAGAGTTTAACATGGATAAGGGGGCATATACATCGATTTTTTTCCATTCAAAACTATGTTTGAAACCTAAATTTGTCCACTAAATATCTTCCATCAACCTTCAAAGTGCAGGAAAAACTACAACAAGACTACAAAGTCAGATTCACTGTAATGGGACAAAGCTACACATCCAGCTCTGTTGAGTAAACAATGTTATTTTTATCCAATATATCATTCCTAATTAGTACTGATCTTTATTTAGCAGAGGCCTATGTGTAAACACCTTTACTCATCAACTGCAGTAGAGATTGAAGTCGATTCAATTCTCAATAAATCAGACTTTATTGATGAAACATTATCACAGAAGGATGATGTGGATCTTTCACTTCTTTTCAAAGAAGGGTTAAAGAAATTGGAACAGAATATACTGAGGATGACAGCGATTATCTGCAAGATGAAGTTCTGTGCCTTAATAGTAGAAGGTAATGACACAACTAATGATGATCTATTTGATGAAGAGGACTGGGATCTTTCGTCAGCCTTTGACTCAAAAAATAATGTAGGTGAGCATTCTGATATTTTCTTAAGAAGCATTTTTTCGTTGCAGGAGGTAACAAAGAGATACGTTTGTTTATTTCAGTGGCTTGGCGCAATAATTGAAAGCAGATTGTGAAAAACCATCCAGGGAGGAAGAAAACCCTTAACTCTAAACTGGAAGAAGCCAATATTGAACAGTTAGAGATTATTAATCCACAAGAAGCTAACTGAAGTATAAAGTTGAGTCCCATTACTTGGCCATGGAAGCACTCAAGATTGCTTAAGAAGCAAGCATTGAGCTTCTTGAACTGAGGGGTACTTTAAAGTCCAACATATGGAGGACTTTGAACATAGCAACATTAAATTTGCATTGGAAAATTCCAACTACCTAAGAAGGACTGCTGTATTAAAAGCTCTAGCTCTTAGTAGTCAGTACAATCCAGCCTCTGAGCAATTGTCGGAAGGCACTCCACCTGCAGCTGTTTATCACTTTGCCAAAAAGGCTCTTGTCATGAAAATGCTACGACTGCACAGAAACGTCCCATAGATAAAAGCAAAAAGCTGCAGGTGCTGGAAATCTGAAATAAAAACAGAAAGTGCTGGAGTAACAAGTTTGGCAGCGTGTGTGGAGAGAGAGCCAGAGTTAACGTTTCAAGCCCGATATCAGTTTTGTTTGGGACACTTTTGAAGAAGAGTGATATTAGATTTGAAATGTTAACTCTGTTAATCACCTACAGAAAGGAAACACCCTCCCATATGAGCATTTGACAAATCTGCATTTTGTCCTGTCCTCTGATCTTCAGAATGTTCTTCATTTTTTTCTTTCATCCACCAGGATCCTTCTCTCATTCCCTCACATTCCTTGCCTTTTGTCAAATGCTGGGGATTCTCCTCTCAAACCGGATGGCAGCTGAGCAGGAAGTGGAGTGAAACAGAAATGCCCTGGTCCTTAAACTCAAAAGGCCATCCGTCTTCCTGGTCTTTCCAAGTTTTCCTGAGACATGCAGCCCCCACACACTCCCACACCCTTTCCCTCACCGCTTCCCTGTAAAAATCTGAACCTGTGATGTTTTTGCTCTAATCTTTCAACAATTAATGCTCTCCACTGTCCTTCAACCTTGCTCAAATCACTGTTATATTTATTCACTGTGCATCTCTTGCTTCAATGCACTTATGTAAAGACAGACTGCAGCAGATGTGAGTATGCTGAAGGTTCTCTTTGGCAGCAGTTATAGCACTTCCGATCACATAGACACGCAGAACATGATGGACAGAACTGATGGTACATGAACAAGAACAAAAGGTTACAATGAGCTCCTATTTGATGGACCCTCAAAGGAATCAGAAATGATACCAAGAGCAACACAACATTTCACCTCGACAGTAGAAAGGACTGGTGTCCTATGTGGACTTCATTCACACCCTATTGGCATTCTGCCAGCGAAGCAAGGGGAGCTGTCTAGGGAAAGACGCAACAACCTTTTAAACCTGAAGATCCTTATTAACAAATTGCCGAAGAACTATCGAGAGCCTCAAGGATAAAATTTGCCATTTCTGAACCAAATACTTGGCAAATTGTCAAGCGTGCCTGATGGAATGGTTAATATGTCCCAATTGTAAATAAGCACATTGGTTAAATTAATGTATTAATTGAAAAGAAAATCTGCAACTCAAAATAGACCTATGTCTGGACTGGGTTTTTAAAAATTGTTTCTCAACTGTAATTTTGTCAATAATGTCAACTTTAATCCAAACTTTTACTCAAGATGTTTGGAACTAAAGTTGTATTTTCAACTATTGATTCTCATGATAACAAAGAGCTTGTATAAAGCACATGCAAAATGATTTATGGTCTCAGCTATTTTAGAGGCAGTAATGATCACAATCATGAAGGCTGTCCCTTGAACAAAAGGCTTTATCTGTAACTATGGTGTAGTTATACCGCTCAAACTGGGTTACTTCGAGCACAATGATGTTTTCAGTTAAAATAATCATTTGAAACTGTAAAGTACAGCGTAATGATTAACCTTTATTCCCACAACAAAAACACAGCTATTACTTTTCTTTACTTAGTATTTTTAGGAGTTTTTCATGTTAATGCGATCCAAATGGAAATATTTGGCAGCCGTAAATGAGATATTAAAGAGCAGCGTGAGTCTCTTGAGCTGCACATTGTACAGCCTTGATCTAGGAAACGAAAAGACCGTACACTTCTTTTTTTTTGTATTTTGTATTGTGGACTAAAATGGGAAAAAGACTGGCGGCAATACTAAGGATCGTTGAATGATTACTGCACTTCGTAAGAGCAGATTACCTGACACTCATTGTAAGTGCTATTCACACAGTTGTTTGTACAAGCAGTGGGACAAGCCAAGATCCAGATGAGCTGATGCCAGGGAGCTGTGTACAATAGGAGATTAGCGAGTTTTGAGAAGACTTAGGAGATTTGGCCACCAGTAGGTAGCTGATTGGTCTGTGGACTAGTGACCAGTTATGGATGGCAAAGGCCTCCTGGCTGCAACTAAATGATTGGCTCCCAGGTAGATGAACAGCTTGGGAGTGTGAATGCTTGGGTCAGAAACCATTGGATCTCTGGAAGGGAAGCTGCTCCTGTTCTGAATTTAAAAAAAATCTCAAGCCTGAAGATAGCCAGTCTGTTTCACCTCATCAGTTGTTGTAAGTTATAACTTTTTATTATTAATTCTGAGACCTTTCTGAGTGTGATCCAGTCACCCTGTGCCTCACGCAAATGATTGAAAACATTCAGAGAAGGAAAATCGAGAAGCAGCATTCTAATCAGCTAAAGGATCATCTCATCAAATGCTGTGCACACAAAGGACCACTGATCTGCCTTTCCAGTTTTTCCCTCTATCCATATCACCTATGCATCTGTCTGTGTAGAAGGGGTTGGTGGGGGTTCATAAGTGGATTGGTAAAGATATGTGTTGACAATTCACTATCTCAGTGGTTAGAATCAATTTATTTGTAATAAATAGGATTCTTGTTGAATCTCGTCCATGCTTTCTGTCAATCTTTGTCTAAAACACAGCTATATGGGGAATTCTGTAAACTTTTAAACATCTTTAATAACCCTGGGAAAACTGGGCTTGATTTTCAAGTGCACAATCCCAGTGAAGCATTGGGAAACAATCAAATCCTGTAGACTGTTTCCCATTGGAATTACAATGGAAATCTCTGCCTGAACTTTGTGTATGGCCTTGACTTCTCTTAGAATAACTTTGAAGTGTGACAATCCTTGACAACTTTTCTCACAGAGCTAGCACAAAACGCAATGGACACAATAGACTCTCTGAGTGCTGGGAGTATCCATGATTAGATCTCAAACAATCCATGCTGATCTTTTCTTCTGGAGTTGATGAGCTGATTTGATTTGAATTGACTTGATTTATTATTGCCATGTGTACCTAAGTATGGTGAAAAGTTTTGTTTTGTGTTCATTACAGGCAGATCATACCATTCAAACATCAGAGGGTGATAGAATAGAGCAAGGAATACATAGTTATGGCAGCAAAGAAGATGCACAAAAAGCAAGATGAACTCTAGATTTTAAATTTGAGGGGTCCATTCAGAAGTTTAAAGGCAGCAGGGAAGAAGCTGTTCTTGAACCTGATGGTTTGTGAGTTTAAGCGTCTGTGTCTTCTGCCTGATGGAAGAGCTTGGACGTGGGTGGGAGGGTTCTTTGACGATGCTGGCTGCTTTTCCAATGCTGCAAGAAGTGTAGATGGAGTCAATGGATAGAAGGTTAGAAGGTTGATGTGCGTCTACCTACAGAGCATGAACTGGAACTGTTCAAGAATGCAACTCACATCTTCTCACGGGCAACTAGAGAGGGGCAAGAAATGCTGGCCCAGCCAGCAATTCCCCTGTGCCTTGAGTGAATAAAATGTTAATGAGAAGGCACCTGCTGTTCTCGCCCTGACCTGAGAATGGACCCTTGCTGTCTCTTTAATGTGGAGGATCTTTCTCCAAATTTTACAGTCCACCTTAACTGAAGGGTGAGCCTAGCCTCTGAACACTAATTGGTCAATCTATAGTAATCACTGTCAGGTGACTTCCCACCACTCAGGACCAGGCTGTGACCCTCCACCATCAGCTAACCTTACATCATGTTCCCAACCTGAAGAGCAAGTCCATGCTTTAAAGGCCTGTTCCTTTTTATTTGTAGCTCAACATTATACATCACTTTCTGGATTAGAAGAGCACAGCAGTTCAGGCAGCATCCAAGGAGCTTCGAAATTGACGTTTTGGGCAAAAGCCCTTCATCAGGAATAAAGGCAGTGAGCCTGAAGCGTGGAGAAATAAGCGAGAGGAGGGTGGGGGTGGGGAGAAAGTAGCATAGAGTACAATGGGGATGTGGGAGAGGGGATGAAGGTGATAGGCCAGGGAGGAGAGGGTGGAGTGGATAGGTGGAAAAGGAGATAGGCAGGTAGGACAAGTCCGGACAAGTCATGGGTACAGTGCTGAGCTGGAAGTTCATCACTGTTGACTATTTTGGGTATTACATCTCTTCAAAGCTAATGTTTCATTTTGTTCTCTCCCTTGAAGAACTGTAAAGAAGGAAACGAGTGAGCTTGCATTTATGTAGCATCTTTCATTAGATTCCAAAACACATTACAACAGAAAAAGTACTTGTCGAAGTGTAGTCATTGATGTCAAATGGGATCATTGGTTCCCTCAAAACATGCATTTTAGAAATTAATCTGTGTCATAGTTAATCAAATAGTGAAAGAGGAACAAACAAAATCTATATTTATGTGGTGTCTTGAACATGGGAAAAGATTGCAAGGAATTTCAGACCAAAGACAAAAACAGATAGTGTTTGCTGAGAAGTTAAGGAAGTTTACAGAAGGTTTGATCAATGAGTTGGGATTGAAGGATTGAAGGAGGTAAGTGAGGAGAGAGTGAGGGGTAAGGGAGGGAATTTAGAGAGGTATCTTGATTGAAGTGCCTTATGTAAGGGAATTTAGTCAAGCTCTCAAAAGTAGGTTTAGCTTTTGGGATGGGGCCTTTTATTAGGGTTTTGCTGCCATACTTTGAGTTGGATCGAAGACAAATTGGTCGAGGGGAGCTCAGGTCAACAAGTACCATCTTGCAACATTAATCTTTCATTGTATAGTCCAGCCTCCTCTCTGTGCTCTTTAGAGTCTTCTAAAAGATTGCCAACTCTCTCACTCCAACAGACATCTACACCTGGTTCTGCTTCACTGTCTCCATCCAAACTCACTTATCAATAACTGCTCTGCAGTAGTTGTACAAAGCTGCTCTTAAGGGGATAAACAGCATCAATTCATTCCAAATCCACCAGGAAGGTGACCTCGCCTGCTGTATGTAATGTTTAAACAGTTGTGAATCTAAAGCTACATGTTTCTCATTCATTGATCACTTGTTTTGTACATTCATTCATGGAACGTGAGTGTCACTGGCTGGCTAGCGTTTATTGCCTGCCCTATAATTGGAAAGTTCTACTTAACCTGGGGATGAGATATCTTTCAAGGAGTCTTCATGATGGTGCTAATACATTGAAAACAGATTGTATATCCTGAAGCTTGATCCACCACAAATCCAATTCTATTGTTTCATCTCACCTTCAGGATTAAAGTAATGTGCAAACAAAGCAAAGGCGCTATGAGTAAATGTCTTTTGGCACAGCGAGTAGTTAGGGTGTGGAATGCACCAGCTTAAAATACAGGCAGGTTCAGTTGAAGCATTCCAGAGGGCACTGGATGGTTATTTAGGGAGAAATGGTGTGCAGGGATATGGGGAAAAGGCAGAAGATTGGCACTGGGTACCGGAACTGGTGCAGGATCAATGGGCAGAATGCACTGTATCAATTCAGTGATTATGTGATTCAACTGAATCTTGGACTCCTGTCCAATCAAATGCTGTCAAACGTCTTGTATTCAGTGAGAGTTCAAATCATTGTGACAGTAACATGTTAAAAGTATAACTGGACAGGTCTGAGATAATCTGGAGGTGGAAGATTATCCCCTGGAGGCTGTTGCATCAGATGGTGCTGTTAATCAGGTTCTGGCCACTCCAGCTGAATCACTCAGCCTCCATTTCATCCCCTTGACCTCACCAGCCATCTCCCTGCAGATCACCTTGCAATGAATCACACACCCATTCCCTCACTCCAGCCGCTGCCCCGATCAGACACCCATTCCAGCAGCCACCCCTCAAATGAGTATTGTGACAATGGGGTCCACAGACTGAAAATGTCTCCATCATCCAGACATGACATGAGGAAATCAGCCCAAGTTCTCTGTCACAAACGTGGTGTGGGGTTGGAGGAAATTGGAGGTGAGTGGTGTGAGAGGCCCAAGGAAGGGACTTAAGGTAGAAGCAAATCATAAAGCGTAGTGTGTGAGACAAGGCTATGAGAACATTTCTGGATGAAGAGAGTTTTTTGATTTGACCTGTTCAACCACCGAGAACCATGTGAGTCTTGTGAGGATGGTGAATTTTGTGAAAGGTATCTTGATGTTTTGGCTGGCTAGGCGTCCATGAGGGACAAGGGTCAGGCACTCAGTCACAAGAGTGATGGAGATGAAATTGGGAGATGATAAGGTATACGATATGGGTTTTGGCAGCTTTGGGCCAAAGTTCCTCCAACAATTGAACATCAGGTGTACAAGTGAGAAGAAGCTGTGAATCTTCACATTCATTCCTGCTTGGCAAGTAAATCAGGAGAGCAAAGGTGAGAGTTCTGCATTATCCTGTTCAGGTGTATTTAATCACGAGGAAAAGTTTAGGAGTGTTGACAAAATTTAGTGCTCACTGAATCAATGGCAAATCAGTAAATTAATTGCCCTTAACACGTAATTAGTCTGCACAATAATTCTAACATGCTAATTAATAAAATCCTGTGTGAGCGAAAGGGTGTTTGAACCGTGATTGACTATTAACCAGAAAACCAAGCAAAGAACAAATAATGGGGTTCATTTTTAATTCATTCACTTGCAAGGCCAACATTTAATACTCATCGCTAAAAGTCCTTGCGAGTGTACCCTCTCGAACCTCTGTAGTCCATACAACCATACAGAGGGAACATTGCTTACAATGCCAATAGGGAGAGGGTTTTGACCCAGGATTTTGACCCAGTGACACTGAAGGGACAGCAATGTATTTCCAAGTCAGGATGGTGTGTAGATGCAGAATCTGCAGGTATCCATGTATCATTTGTATTTGTCCACCTGGTTGGCAGAAGTATTGGCTTTGGTTGGTGCTGTCTAAGGAGTCTTGGTAGTCGTTGCAGTGCATCTTGAAGGTGAGACTATTGTCTCCGTGCATTGGTGAAAGAAATGAATATTGAAGGTGATGAATGGGATGCTAATCTAGCAGCTGCTTTGTCCTGGATGTCAAATATTGCACAATCAGCAAACATCCCCACTTTGGACCTGATGATGTAGGGAAGATAATTGATGAAACAGGTGAAAATGGTTGGGCCTAAGGTACTATCCTGAGGATCTAATGGCTCTTGTGACACAGCGGTAAGGACCCTACCTCTGAAGTAGGAGGCAAGGATTCAAGTCCCACCTGCTCAGGAGATGTACAATAACATCTCTGTACAGATTGATTAGTAAAATATCTACCCTGAAGCCCTCCTGCAGACTTGTCCTGGGACTGAGATGATTGAGCTCCATCAAGCACACCAGCTAAGAGTGGCTCCAACCAGCAAAGAGAGTGTTCTCCCGATTCTCATTGACTCCTGTTTTGGTAGGTGCTACACACGGTCTGATTCTGTCTTGAAGTAAAAGCTAGCAACCTTCACTTCTCCGTTTCAGTAAAACCCTTTTATTCATATTTGAGGTCAGGAGTTGAGTGGCCCCTGGTTGAACCCAGGCTGAGCTTCATTGACCAGGTAATTGCTAAGCCATTTGACAACACTGTTGATGACACCTTCCATCACTTTATTAGTGATTGAGAGTTAACTGATCGGCAGTAATTCGCTGGCTTGAATTTCTTCTACCTTTTGGGAAAGGACATAGTTAGGCAATTTTTCTCACTGTTGGGTAAAAGTCAGCATTAGAACTCTATTGGAACAACTTAGCTATGGACAGGACTATGAGTCTTCAGTCACATTGTCAATGTCAGGATCCATTGCCTTTGGAGTGTCCCTTGCCTCCAGCTATTTCTTGATATCATTTGGAGATATCAAGAATTAGCTGAAGGCTAGATCTGCTCTGTGCTGCTGGAGGAGATTGAGATGAATCATCCACTCGTCATTTCTATCTGGAGATTGTCTCTTGCACTGATTCACTGATCTCTCCCATCATTCAGAATGAGGATATTTGTGGAGCCTTCTCCTCCTGTGCGTTGTTTTATCATTCAACACCACACAGTCATGAATGTGTTAGGATTGTGGAGCTTAGATTTGATCTATTGGTTGTGGAATTACTTGACTCTCCGTTGCATGCTGCTTTTGCTGCTGGACATGCAAGTGGACCTGTGTTATACCTTCACCAAGTTGGCACCTTAATTTTCGGCAGGCCTGGTGTTGCACTTGGAGTGCTCTCCTGCACGCTTCATTGACCAACGTTGATATCCTTTTTGCAAGGTGATGCTGCTACAAAACATGATGAAGGGTATCTTCAATGTGTAGATAGGATATCACTTCCACAAAGACTGAGAGGCCTTGACTCCTATCCTATATTGTCATGGACAGATGCATCTGTTACAGGAAGAAAGTGAGTATGAGGTCAAGTATGGCTCCCTTGCCAATTGCCACATCCCCAGTCTGGTGGTTATGTCCTTTCGGATTGAGCCAGCTCAGTCAGTAGTGCTGCTACTGAGAAATTGTAATGATGGACATTGAAGTTTCCCATTCAGAGTTAATGCGGTCTCCTTGTCACCCTCAGTGTATCTTCCTTGTGATGTTTATCATACAAACATATGATTTGGAAGAGGAGCCACTCTTCTGCCATTTAATAAGAACATGGCTGATGTGATTGTGACCCCAACTCCACTGTGCAGTCTATCCCCAATACCCTTTGACTCTCCTGTCAATATAGAATCTCTCCAACTCAATTTTAAAAAGTATTCAATGACTCTGCTTTCACTGTTCTCCCAGAGACAGAGTTCCATAGGACACCAACCATTAGGAATAACAAATTCCTCTCATCACTCTTAATTGAGACATTTCTTGTTATTGTTCTTGTTCTAGTCCATCCTACAAATGGAAATCTACTCTCAGCATTCAGCTCTTCTCAGGATCCTATATGCATCAACAAGATCCCTCTCATTTTTCATACAAACCCAACATGTCCAACGTTTCCTCATATGGTAATTCCTTCAAGCTGACTGAGGGACTAAATCAGACAACTCCTCAAAGAGCCAGCATAGGGACAATAGGCCATTGAATCATACAACACATTGACTGTATAGAAAACAGAGCTAAGTCATAGAGTCATAGAGCCATAGAGATGTACAGCATGGAAACAGACCCTTTGGTCCAACCCGTCCCTGCTGACAAGATATCCAAACCCAATCTAGTCCCACCTGCCAGCACCCAGCCCATATCCCTCCAAATCCTTCCTATTCATATACCCATCCAAATGCCTCTTAAATGTTGCAATTGTACCAGCCTCGACCACTTCCTCTGGCAGCTCATTCCAGACACGTACCACCCTCTGCGTGAAAAGTTCTCTTTTATATCTTTCCCCTCTCACCCTAAACCTATGCCATCGAGTACTGGACTACCCCACCACAGGGAAATGACTTTGCCTATTTACCCTATCCATGCCCCTCATAATTTTGTAAACCTCTATAAGGTCACTCCTCAGCCTCCGGCAGGGAAAACAGCCCCAGCCTGTTCAGCCTCTCCCTAAAGCTCAAATCCTCCAACCCTGGCAACATCCTTGTAAATCTTTTCTGAACCCTTTCAAGTTTCGCATCATCTTTCCGATAGGAAGGAGACCAGAATTGTACACAGTATTCCAAAAGTGGCCTAACCAATGTCCTGTACAGCCGCAACATGACCTCCCAACTCCTGTACTCAATAGTCTAACCAATCAAAGAAAGCATACCAAATGTCTTCTTCACTATCCTATCTACCTGTCATACAGTGCCACTTAGATTAGACACTATTACCTTTGATGGGGTGGAATACAAAAGTTCACAGTTTAAAATTAGATCTCGGCCAATCAGTGCTGATTTCAGGAAGCATTCCTTCACACAGAGGAGAGTGGGAATGTGGAACTCTATCCCCCAGAAAGCTGTGTGGAAGATTGAGCGCCCTTGGAGGTTTCAAGACTTGAATTAAATGTACATTACCAACCAGATGGTGGAAAATGTGCTTCATTAGGTTAAAATTAAAATGGAAATACTCATGAATACTCAGCAGATCTGGCCACATCTGTTCAAAATGAAAGAAAGTAGAGCCAAAGGTTGAAGTCATTAACTCTATTTCTCTCTCCTCAGATGCTGCTTGATCAAAGTACTTTCAGTATTTAAACAAAACAAAGAACTGCAGACATACGATCTGAAACGAAAACAGGAATTGCTGAAGAAACTCAACAGGTCTGGCAGCATCTGTGGGGAGAGAAACCATTCTCATTTTGAGTCCAGTTTAAGGGACTGAGATGGTTACCAGACTCAAAACAGTGACTCTGCTTTCTCTCCACAGGTGCTGCCAGACCTGCTGAGTTTCTCCAGCAATTTCTGCTGTTGTTATCTTCATCATTTGCTGTTTTGGTTTCGGATTTGCAGTATAAGCTGTGTTTTGCTTATACTGATAGTGCAAAATTCACTCCCCTTTGCTCAGAAACAAAATCAATGTGTTTCTATTGTGACAAAAATCGAAATCAAGATGCCATCACGCATTATAGGAAAAATTTGAGAGGTAGCTATCAGGAGAGGCTATGGTTGTGTTGGTGAAGTTTGCTCAGGTATTTCCACACTCTGCAGCATTAAGACTGAACGATAAACTTGTCGGAGGAGGCAGGACGTGGGGCCAAGCAAAATACAATTCAGTAACCCATGAGAATACATGCTTTGTTTTTATCTATCTTCCCACAGCCATGACAGACTGGGAGAACTAATGAATGAATGATTTCATTGTCATGTGTAATTTACAGTAAGAATACAATAAACTACAGTGGGATAGCTTTCATTTGTTGCCAAGATTTGGCACCAGTTTGAATAATTTAAGAATAAGGGGGGAGAAACATAACAATATAGCTTAAGGAGAGTCCATCAATTCTGAGCCAGCTCATCACCATCAATGACGCCTGCACTGTTACCCCTTTTCCAGCACTTCACCATCTACACTGGACCCAACTAATGAAGTTGCTGATCTTCAGGTGCCATCTTTTGCCGCTGGGCCGATTCTCCTCTGCCAACGCACCAACCATAGTCACCTCTATCACCTCTGGCCAACTTCAATGTCACTATGATGCCCTTCTGCCACCACTTCGCCGCTATCTACACCGGACCCAACAAACGTCGAAGTTGCCAACGCTTATGCCCCATCATCCGCCACTCAGCCTACCTCCTCGACATTGCCTCCGCCGATCCCAATGTCAAGTTCTGCACTCACCTCAGAAACGTAGTTAAGGGCCCACTCAAGTTCCGTGCTGGGCCTGCTCAACGTCCGTGCACTGGGTCTGCTCTGGGTTCTCACCGCTGGTAGTACTGTCCGAGCTCAGGACAAGAGCTAACTAACGGTATAGAGAGAAAAATAAAGAAGAGAGAAATGAAAAGAAAAATGGTCGGAGCAGATGAGGTCTGGCTCAGGAGCTACACTCCGATGCCGTCTTATTCATCGTGTTCGAGAAAACCTGCTTTGGAAAATGTTCTCAGTTTTCCCGAAAATTTCGCAATCCAAGTCTTCTCAGTTTCAGAAAATATTAACTAGCTGTGGGTCAGTGGAGGCAGTGGCAGTACCAACTGTCTTATTGCTAATTAACCAAAGCATCTACCACAGAAATGCAGTTTCCCTGTACCAATTACATTACTAAACTCTCTTCTAGATAAATATCAGTTTATCCAGACGATTGTGAGAAGCGTGGGATTGCAGGGTGTCATAAGATCAAACATGATGCAGGAGAAAAGGCAAAATCCTGAGGATGCTGGAAATCTGAAACAAATAGGGTGAATGCTGGAGAAGCTCAGCAGGTCTGGCAGCGTCTATGGGGAAAGAAAGAAAATTAATGTTTTGAGTTTAACATGACTCCACTTCAGATCTTTCTTCTTATTCCGTTCTGAAGACTATAACTCTGTTTCTCTCTCTGCAGATGCTGCCTGACTTACTGAGCTTCTCCAGCATTTTCTGTGCCTGCCTCATTAACTTTGGAAGAATGATTGGCCATAAAAGTGTGTGACAATTCTTCGAGAATGGGGAATGGAGTGACATGTTCAACATGGAGGACTACTGAGGAGCAGGGAGCAGTAGGAGGCAAATAGAAGGAGGTTTCTTTGCCCATGTTTAACCTGATGCTATGAGACTTAATGGGATCAGGAGGCAATGTTGAGGACTCTTCGGACAAGTTCCTCCCAACAACTGTAAACCATTGTGCCATCACCTCTGCTGGGTCTGTCCTGCTGGTGGGAGAGGATATATCCAGAAATGGGTGATTGTGGCATCTGGGACATTGTAAGGTATGATTCAGTCAGTATAACTACATCACGCTGTTGCTTGACTAGTTTGAGAGTTAGTCTCCCAATTTTCACTCTAGCCCCCAGATGTTCGTAAAGATGATTTTGCAGGGTCAACAGGGCTCTGTTTGCTGTTGGCACGTTCAGTGTTTTGATTAATGCTTAGTGGTCGATCTGATAATTCCTTTTATCAGACTTTGCAGCAATTTGATTCAAATAAGTGGCTTGTTAGGCTGATTCAGAGGGCAGTTAAAAGTCAACCACATTGTTGAGTGTCGGGACCCAGGTAAGGACAGAAAATTTTCCTTTTCTAAAGGACATTAGTGAAGCAGTCCCATGGTCACCATTAAGGTAGCTTTCAATTCTCAATTTTATTGAACTCAGCTTCCACCATCTGACATTGTGAGATTCAAACTGATATCACAAACATTACCTTGGCTTCTCTTGGTTACAGCTCTAGTGACTATGTCACTGCTTCCCCATGCAGACTGCAGGGTACAGAGATGAGTGAAAAGTACAAGCTCTGAGAACAAATACAAAGACTTCGATACCAACAAAGGTTTCTGAAAAATGCAGCCAGCCCAGATCGTATTAACTGGCTACTAATGACAGTGCCACATTGTGAAGGAACCAAGGCCAGAGCAACATATAGCACACCAGTCATGCATCAAGAGGGTTAGGAAGTACATCGAAAATACATGCACGAGCAGGCATTCAAGCCTGAACTACCATTCAATATGATCATGGCTGATCATGCAATGTCACTATCCCACTCCCGCTTTCTCTCTTCACTCCTTGATCCTTTTAGCTGCCAGGGCCATGCCCAGTTCCGGTATTATCCAACATGGATAGTGATTGTGTAATATTGTTGAATGATGGTAATCAGCAGAAAGTCAACTGAGTGCAACAAGAAAACAACAGGTACCTCTCCAGATGGATATATGATCACCAGATCAGGATGAGTTGTCGGACTTCCAAAGCGTGACATTGAAAATTGGATTGTTAATCTTGTAAACTGTTTTACCTATTCATTAAGTTTCAAATTGACAGCATCCTCTATGTACAACTATTTGTATTTGCTTGGGGTAGTATTTTATCTTTAGAAAAAGTGGGACTTTGTGTTTTGTCTCAGTGTGTTTTTCAAAGACACATTTTATTTTGAATACATAATAATCACCTGAAAAACATGTTAGCAAAGGTGTTTAACACAACTAAGGTCAACCGCAGACATAGGAATCCAGAATCCAATAGATAGAACCAGGAGTTCATTGGAAACCTCTCTCTTTAACTTGAATGTCAGACACAAAAACAGGGACTACTATTTAGCGATAAGGCTGTTGGATTTATTAATGTAATGTTGGGAGCCTGCACATGGAAGCCTGGTCTCCCAGAATCAGAACATAAATCATTCCAATAGAATACCATTGCATGCCATCAAAAAGCCTCCACACCATGATCCTGCATTGTTCTGTCAGTGCATGAACAGTACTTTATTTCTGGCTGGTTACTAGCTTTAGATAATCAGTGAATGTCAGAGTGAGATAGCACCAAGAAACCAGATGGGCAGAGCTGCATCTCAGCCACTAACTAGCAGCCAATAGCTTGGCAGGTCGGCAGAGCCAAACTCACAGGGAGCTCAATGCTACAATGACACTCCACTATATTTTGCTCCTCTTGTCGCTGAGATGCTAATTATGGTGATGTTTTTATCCCTGTTTTATGGTGGCTGCCAGAAAGGAAAGTCATAGAATCTCTACAGTGTGGAAGCAGGCCATTTGGCCCATCGGGTCTGCACCGACTCTCTGAACAGAACTACCTAGACCCCAGCTCCACCCACTCTCTCACCCCCTGATCTGTAATCCCGCATTTCCTATGGCTAATCCACGTTACCTATATATCCCTGGACACTAGGGACAATTTACATGGCCAATCCATCTAACCTGTACATGTTTGGACTGTGAGAGGAAACCAGAGCACCTGGCAGAAACCCACACAAACAAGGGGTGAATGTGCAAACTACACAGAGACACGTGCTTGAGGCTGGGTTTGAAGTTGGGTTCCTGGTGCTGTGTGGCAGCAGTGCTAACCATTAAGCTACCCAGTCTATCAATTGACAATAAACACAAGATGAGAACAAGGGATGAAAGCTCCTTAAGTCAGTAAGGTGTACATAAAGGTCAAAGCTACAGTCAGGGTTTCCTTAATGAAAAGCCAGCCCAGTTAAAGTCCCATTGCTCCTTCAGCAAATCGTTGACAGCAACAGGAAGCAGAAAGCAGCAGAGGAAGGACAGAGCTGAGGAAAGGGAATTTCCACGACTTTCTCTGTTTTGCTACATATAAAGTGCACTCCTTCCCGACCCTCCCTTGAGACGCCTCAACTCAGGGAATTAAGAAGAACGTTCAGCAGTGAGAATACCCACAGAATGGTGAAGCAAATAGTATTGACTGATTAAAAGGGAAGATGGAGAGAAAGGAGGATTACAATGGTAGATGTGGATGGAGGAAGAGGCTTGAGGTGTGTGACAGCACCAGCAGGGACTGGCTGAGTCTATGGCCTACTCTCTATGCCCTCTCTCCAATGTAATCCCACAATGATCCCAACATGGCAAACGAAAGCTGATCTTCTGAACGCAAAAATTTTCCTCTTTAAGTAGACAGGCTTCAACTTTAACTCTTGACCTGCAAGGGAAAACTGCCATGACTTATCCTCCAGGACCATCCTTTGGGTTAGGACAGTCATAGGTAACAGGCCCAAAGAGGAAAGAGGGTATTTTTTTCTGTCTGGACCCAGGAGTGCAATTACACGCAATCTTCTTGGTTCATTGACTGCCCAACACTCTCTGATTGCTGTAAAATTGCATCCCCATTATAAAAAAATGAGACACGTAACCTGTCTAGCACAGTCCCACTCTGACAGATTAAATATTATACTAAATGACCATTAAGGCAGGATTTATGACAGCAAATAATTTTAGTCAGACAAAGAATCAAACTTGGCTCGAATCTATAATTCATTTCTGTCACAAGAAGCTGTGTGCCAACAATTTTAAATTGTAACATTTAATTCAGTAAGGGTAACACTAACCCTATCAACGCAGTGTACTTTTCTCATTCATTCATCGATTGTTGGTATTAATTCCTAGGCCCCATTGCCCTTGAGAAAGTAGTGAGCAGTGAGCTGTCTCCCTGAATACAACTGAGTGGCTTACTCATTTCAGGGAGCATTAAAGAGTCACATATTGGCCAGGCAGAGGTAAGGCCAGCTGATTTGCTTGTTGAATGTAAACCCAATGGGTTTATCACGGACAATCTGACATGGCCACAATTGCTGAGATGAGTTTAACATTCAGCACTTCAATTAATTATTGAATTTAAATTTACTGTAGTGTAAAGGGTTAATTGTGTTAGGTCTAGTTATTAAGCATGTGCAAATGGAGCTATGCCATAGTGACATTGATCAAATGGAATTGGAGGCCGAGTTTGTAAGGCTTCATTGATAAATCTTCCCTTACCCTACCGTGTAAATTGTTATTTGTTATAAAGCCTGCTAACATTCATGGGGAAAGTGATGGTCTAGTGATATGAACATTGGACTGTTAATCCAGAGACCTCGGTAATGTTCTAGGGACCTGGGTTTGATTCCCACCATGGTGGCATTTGAATTCAATAAAAATCTGAAATTAAGAGTTTAATAATGACCAAGAAACTGTTGTCAATCTGTTTCACTAATGCCTTTTAGGGAAGGAAATCTGTCCTCTTTACTTGGTCTGTGACTCTTGATCCACAGCAATGTGGTTGACCCACAACTGGCCAATTAGGGATATTCCTGATGAAGGGCTTTTGCCCGAAACGTCGGATTTTCCTGCTCCTTGGATGCTACCTGAACTGCTGTGCTTTTCCAGCACCACTCTACTCCAGAATCTGGTTTCCAGCATCTGCAGTCATTGTTTTTACCCAATAAATGCCAGCCTAGCCAGAGATGCCCACATCCCTTATTGAATAAAAGAAACTCACAAGTATGTAGATATCATATTTTTACATAGTATGATCAGTGACTGGACACATGGAACTAGAGACAAGAGGTATTAAGAATTCCTGGTGAATTCCTGTGACAATATTACCTGGTAAGTCAGAAGACCAGCCTAGCCAACCCCAAAATGGGGCAAATACCAGAAGAGAAGCTCAGTGGCAACAGGGAGTGAAGAATGACAGAAGTCAGGACCCATCTGGGCACCAAGCAAGGTAGAGAGAAGGCCTGTGCATCAGATGAAAAGGTGCAGGGGTAGGCAAACAGCAGAAAACACAGCAAGTAACAAGAAAAATTAAACTGGCCGCAATTCCTTTGGATCAGAAAGTGATAACCATGTAAGAGATGTGAAGAAGGCAATGAATCACAGACTGAAAACAGCCTGCATAAAATCTGATAAAGCACAGGTGACTACAGAAACAAACATTCTCTTTGCATTAGACTACAAATCAAATACACTGATAATTGAGAAAACATTACCTTTACCAGACCCTATGGAGAATGTGGAAGGCCCTAAATAAGCCATGTAATGGTTACAAAGGAGATGATGTTTTAACAGATGCAGTACTGCTTCATTCCTCAAATGCAAAGCCAGACAAAGTTGAAGCCTTGTTACATATGCAACCGGCAATAGTCCTGGTATCATTCTCGCCTGACGTGGTATAGCGAAACAAACTACCATGATGAAGGGTGTGAGATTTATATATATTAATACAATTATTTCTGGGGTTTAGATTTTAAATTAATGGCATATGGATTTGAGTGAAACAGTTTAATAATTAACAAAGCCAGTTTCTTCAGAATGGTAATTTTAAACCAGGATGCGTCATTGCAAAGATGATCGAAGGCTTTTTGGCTAATTAATGGAAGTCTATTTGTATCATGGGGCTTTACAACAGAAGAACAAAACAAATAAACCATTTGCTTAGCAGAAGATACAGTGAGCAAGTTTTTTTTTAAAATTTGGTTAAAAGCCATTGAATTCAGTTCATAGGAGACCTGGTTAAAATCAGATGTAAGAATATTTTTTCCTAGAAAAAGTTGCTTGTTCTGAATAGTTAAGGAAGTAAGTTAAAAAGTTCAGAGTTGTAGTTTGTGAAAACTTCCAGATCAGGAGTGCTTGGTTGGCACTCAGCAGACTGTCAAAGGACTCCGTGTAATCTCTCAGTGGGTGAGTAGTCAAAGGGATTGCTCAGGGAATCAGAACTGAGAACAAGCAGATTGGACAGGGAAGGAAAGATTTTCTGGAAATCATTGCAACTGTAAAGTAATAGGTTTGGGAAATAGCTGGGATTTTGTTTTGCCACCTGTTTGACCTGCCTTATATGTAGATAGCCCTTTTTTTGGTTTCTCTCTTTTGCATGAACTCCTGTGTTTTTACTAAAACCAAATTTGAAATATAATGATATAGGTAAAGTCACTGTAGTCCTACCCTCTCATTAGGGAGACAACTGTTTGTAGTTTAACCTGAGGGTCACCGCAACTCAGGTGAAGGGACAGGTTGAAAAGAGGGACCTCTGCTTAATTCAGACAGCACAGGAATTGAACCAATGTTGCTGATGTTACTCTGTACTGTAGGCTAGCCATCTGGTTACTGAACTAACCAACTCAAGCATTTCGTAAAGCTCTCTCAAACTTTCTTTCAGCAAAGAACAAAATTACCAGACTATAGAACTTCTAGAGGAACAGAAGGCTTTGACAAAAATTGAACATAAAAAAGAGCTCAAATGGATGCAAAATGAACAAGAGTTGGAGTGGTCGAACTCAAAGAGACAAAACAGACCTAAAAACCCAACTACTCAGAGGTGCATTGTGAGATCAGGTTAAAATAGATTTCCAGAAATCCTCTATCCACAGACAGCCAATTATCTCACGGAACTGCTATAACAAAAGGAGAGGCAAGGATGGAGCAAGTAAAGGTGTTTGTTTCACAAAGATGTTTCATCACAGGGAACTATTAACTGAGGAAAACTTTCAAAGCCATTAAAAATGAGTGATAATCTCTGCTTAAAACAAGACACTATCGATGAAGAGAACAAAAATCCTCCTTTAAACTTACAGAAGTCCATCATGGAAAAGCAAGCCCTTCATACAGATGGAGACCACCTGCAGAATGAAGATTATCTTTGGAAAAAAGGTTTAGAAATACAAGAGGCAGTGTTTCAAGGCAATGTCTTATAGATCCTGGTCCAAAAGGCAATTTCCTCACTGACAATGGTACACTTTTACTTTCTGACGATGTTCCAGAGATATTCTTGTCATCCTTCTACCTCCCAGACACTGACAAGGGAGCCCTGGCATCTTACATATCCATGAAATAGTTAAGAATTCTGTTGCAGTCAAATGTCTCAAACCAAAGAGATGTGGGACTAAGATGCTAAATGGTTATGATTAAATATTAATTATTAAATTAAGTACCATAAAAGGGCTTGAGGGAGATACTCAGGTAGGCCCTTCCATCTCTCCCTACCTCCCCTTCAATTATGATGGTTTGCGTTGGCCATATGAAAATAGTGAATTGGCTACACGGACGTTTTACTGGAAGTGGATAATAGTCCAAAAACATGGTGATTTTGGTGGTGGGAAGGTCACTCATTTGTGCACAATAGCATTTCAGTGTAGCATGGAAAAAAGAAAACCAGAGCAGACCCCAATTTCAAATTGGCTACACGGATGATTTACTGGTGGTGGTTAACGTGAAAACAAGAGAAAAGGTCCAGGTGATTTGGTGGTGGGAAAGTCATTCCGTTGCATGTGATATAAAAAAAGCAGACTCAGTGACTGTAGGATTGTCTGACCCAGGCTGGAAATAACCTTTGTATGCCTTGAGTAGTGGCTATATTTTGGCAATCAACAATAAACCATGTTCCCTTCCAGTCAGGCTTCCTAACTTTATTACAGGTTCAATGTCTTTTTATTGTAAGAGCAGCATTGTGAGCAGCGAATTTGAGTAAATCACTGGAAGGGGTGAGTGGGGCCTTTACAATGAGGAGAGAAGCACTAAATGGGTGTGTTTTCCTGTGATTGCCATGTAAGGAGAATGAAGCGTTGAGACTGATCGAAAAATGGACCAGATTGTCAAAGCAGGAACAGTCCCTTCAGAATGCTGACCAGAGAGGGGAACATGGTGGTGGCACCCTGCTGAAGGAGATGAAAATGACGGAGCATAGTCCTTTGAATACAGATAATGTTGGGGTAGAAAGTGAGGAACCTGAACTTAGTTCTGTGGGGGAGGGGAAGGGGTGAGGCCAAAGACTGCGGGAAATGGGTAGGAGTTTGTCCATCACTGAGCAGCGATTCATCCTTCATTCGTCCACTGAAAATTAAGCTGACAATACCCTAAATGGCAGTTTTGTATATTGGTACAATTCCTTATGGGTATTAATTATTCAAAGTTTGTGCGAAGATTTGTAGCTCGGGTGCTCGTTGTTGTGGTTCTGTTCGCCGAGCTGGAAGTTTTTGTTGCAAACGTTTCGTCCCCTGGCTAGGCGACATCATCAGTGCTTGGGAGCCTCCTGCGAAGCGCTTCTTTGATGTTTCCTCCGGTGTTTATAGTGGTCTGTCCCTACCGCTTCCGGTTGTCAGTTTCAGCTGTCCACTGTAGTGGTTGGTATATTTGGTCCTGGTCGATGTGTTTATTGATGGAGTTTGTGTATGAATGCCATGCCTCTAGGAATTCCCTGGCTGTTCTCTGTCTGGCTTGCCCTATGATAGTAGTGTTGTCCCAGTCGAATTCATGTTGCTTGTTGTCTGCGTGTGTGGCTACTAAGGATAGCTGGTCGTGTCGTTTCGTGGCTAGTTGATGTTCATGTATGCGGATTGTTAGCTGTCTTCCTGTTTGTCCTATACAGTGTTTTGTGCAGTCCTTGCATGGTATTTTGTACACTACATTAGTTTTGCTCATGTTGGGTATCGGGTCCTTCGTTCTGATGAACGAAGGTGAACACTATATAGGACAAACAGGAAGACAGCTAACAATCCGCATACATGAACATCAACTAGCCACGAAACGACACGACCATCTATCCTTAATAGCCACACACGCAGACAACAAGCAACATGAACTCGACTGGGACAACACTACTATCATAGGGCAAGCCAGACAGAGAACAGCCAGGGAATTCCTAGAGGCATGGCATTCATCCACAAACTCCATCAACAAACACATCGACCTGAGTCAGGCTATGCAATTGGCTTCACTCAAGTGGTATTTCCCAACTTCCTTCTGATGAAGGGCTCTGGTCCGAAATGTTGATTTTCCTGCTCCTCGGATGCTTTTCCAGCAACACACTCTCAACAATGGTATTCCCCAAATTCAGTCAGACTGGCGAGGATGTCCACTTCCATTGGCATATCCTGTAACTGCTATGTTCCATGTGCTGCACCTTCTAATGACAAAGCCAGTTCTAGTGCCTGTTTGAAATTCAGTTGGGCTGCAGCTAGATTAGTGTTTTTGTATGGTTACATCATTAATCCCACGTACCAAACAGTCTCACAGCATCTCATTATAGGTCAAACCAATGTCACATGCCTCTGCCAGTCATCTTAACCTCTTCAAAATTCCCAATATAGATTCTCCTGGTCCTCAAATTGCTGAGTAAAACCAATAGCGTCTCAGAAGTAGAGGAGGCTTGAGGTCATAATATTACTTAACTAATCTTGAAAGGTTTTAGTATCTGGTGCCTCAGAAAATACGGCGCTCCTGATAACCAAAAAGGCTGTGAGTCCACAAGCTGTCGGGAGAATTACTCATTGCTTTTCATCTGCCTGAAGTCATTTACCTGGGGAAAATAACAAATTTTTTCTACAAACTGGGCCTAATCTTCAATGTCAGGGTCAAACGAGTCAAGCTTCCTAAATAACAGCATGATGCCAGACATGCTTACCCCAAATCAAAGATGACTGTTGTGAGTGAATTTCTTCAGGACTTTTTTTGCCACTGAAATCTCTCCATAGAGGCTGGTAATCTGTACCAAGTCAACCTTTATTTATATGTCTATGGTACTTAACAATGAGCCAGCTCTCAGAGTGAGCAGAGCCCCTGATTCTCTAGTTTACATATGTCCCTGATTGGACCATGTTAACAGCCACAATCAGGGAACTCATATTCTGTAAGGTTCACCTGGCTGACCTTGTTATAGTCACAATGAGGGAATGTAAGTGAGCAGCTCAGACAGGCCATGTGAGTGTGACAGGGAGTGTTAGTGAGCAGCTCAGACAGGCCATGTGAGTGTGACAGGGAGTGTTAGTGAACAGCTCAGACAGGCATGTGAGTGTGACAGGGAGTGTTAGTGAACAGCTCAGACAGACCTTGTGAGTGTGACAGGGAGTGTTAGTGAACAGTTCAGACAGGCTGTGTGAGTGTGACAGGGAATGTTAGTGAACAGCTCAGACAGGCATCTGAGTGTGACAGGGAGTGTTAGTGAACAGCTCAGACAGACCTTGTGAGTGTGACAGGGAGTGTTAGTGAACAGCTCAGACAGGCTCTGTGAATGTGACAGGAAGTGTTAGTGAACAAGACCAGACAGGGCCTGTGAGAGTGACAGGGAGCGTTAGTGAACAGCTCAGACAGGCAGTGTGAATGTGACAGGGAGTGTTAGTGAACAGGCTCAGACAGACCCTGTGAGTATGACAGGGAGTGTTAGTGAACAGCTCAGACAGATCCTGTGAGTGTGACAGGGAGTGTTAGTGAACAGGCTCAGACAGACCCTGTGAGTGTGACAGGGAGTGTTAGTGAACAGCTCAGACAGATCATGTGAGTGTGACATGGAGTGTTAGTGAACAGGCTCAGACAGACCCTGTGAGTGTGACAGGGAGTGTTAGTGAACAGCTCAGACAGGGCCTGTGAGTGTGACAGCAAGTGTTAGTGAACAGGCTCAGACAGTCTGAGTGTGACAGGAAGTGTAAGTGAACATGCTCAGACAGACCGTGTGAGTGTGACAGCAAGTGTTAGTGAACAGGCTCAGACAGACCATGTGAGTGTGACAGGGAGTGTTAGTGAAAAGCACAGACAGGCCGTGTGAGTGTGACAGGGAGTGTTAGTGAACAGCTCAGACAGGGCCTGTGCGTGTGACAGGGAGTGTTAGTGAACAGCTCAGACAGGCCGTCTGTGTGTGACAAGGAGTGTTAGTGAACAGCTCAGACGGGCCATCTGAGTGTGACAGGGACTGTTAGTGAACAGGATCCTGAGTGTTTCCATCACATCACAGCTTGACCTGGAATCTTTGGCGTTTTGTTTTTTGGCAATTCCAGGAAAAACAAATTACAAAGATCTGTGTTTCGACAGTGCGATTAAATCACTCTCAGTATAAATCACTGTCTTCATGCATTAGTAACAACATAGTTACAAGCAAATTGTTGGTCTGGAATTCAACTGGTTCCTCAGGGAACAGTTTGCAGTTCCTGCAATATATGATCTCAGTGCTGGTAAATAGGCTGCATAACATTCCTTCTCATCATTTTACCGAATTATTGAGACATGTTACTGCATTAACGTGGTGTTTAACATATTTCTTTCTTGTTAAATAAATTTCGCCGTGCGGTTAATGAGAACCAGTCCCGGTTATGAATGATGACTGTAGGTTACTGGGCAACAAAACCGTCACATGTACTTTCCAGAGCTAATAAATTGCCTTCCCCTCTCTCTTTCCCTCCTCCTTTAACAACGGATTTTATTTCTAATTTTTATTGTACGCGCCTCTTGTTTCGAAGAAATGCTCATATGTTTCAGTTAGGAAGTTCATTGCCTGCAATCAGTACCAAAAGGAATTAAAAGAAAGCCATCTCACTGAGGCTATTGTTAATTCATCTGTTTCCATAAGCAGCAAGGTCTTGTATTAGCTATTTACATGGGGATGAAAGCCTGTGGCCCCAGTTCTAATCATTCGCAGGCCAACCCATTTGGGAAAGGTGAAGTTGCGTTTGAATCAAGGATCTTGTGGTACCAGGGATGAGGGATTTATGTTACGGAGAGAACAAAAGAACACAAGTACCAACATAGGAACAGGCCTTTCAGCCCTCCAAGCCTGTGCCGAATATCCTGCCCTAACTAAACCAAAAAACAAACGTTCTGCTCATATTCGGTCCATATCCTTGTATTCCCTCCCTATTCATGTAACCATCCAGATGCCTCTTAAATGTTGCCAAAGTATCTGCTTCCACCACCTCTTCTGGCTGTGCGTTCTAGGCTCCCACCATTCTCTGCGTAAAAAAAATTGCCCCTCACATTGAGCTGGTGCCCCTTGTAATTGAAACGTCAACCCTGTGAAAATTGAGAAATTGGGATTGTGCTGCTCAGTGCAGTGAAGGTATAAAGGAAATGGAATGTGGGTGCTCAAAATTGTAAGGGGTCCTGATGAAGCAAGGAAGGAGCAATAGAGTGTCCACAGTGTAGAAAGCAGTCATTCAGCCTGCCCCAATCCTCTAATGGGCACCCTACCAAGATCCCCATCTCCTATGGCTAATCCACCTAGCCTGAACACTATGGGGCAATTTAACACGACCAATCCCCCTAACCTAGACATCTTTGGACCATGGGGGAAACCAGAGCATCCAGAGAAAACCCACACAGACACAAGAGAATGTGCTAACTTCACACAGTCACCCAAGGCTGGAATCAAACCTGGGTTCCTAGTGCTGTGAGGCAGCAGTGCTAACCACTGAGTCATCACATCACCCGCTAACTTAACAGAGAATTCAGATTTAATACAATTGACAGAAGAACCAGAGAGAAACCGAGATGACTTTTCATTTTTTTCACAGAGCATGTTGTCATGATCTGGAAAACACAGCCTGATAGGGAGCATGCGAGCAAATCTCTCAAAAGGCAATTAATTACATAAGTATTTGAAAGAATAAAATATTGCAGGGTTACGGAAAGAACGACAGGATATGGGACTATTGGGGATAGCTCTTTGAAAGAGGTGACAAGGGTACTAATGGCCTCTTTCTGTGCCACGGGAATTTATAATTCTAGAGTATAGAGTCATAGAGATGTACTGCACGGAAACAGACCCTTCGGTCTAACCCGTCCATGCCGGACCAGATATCCCAACCCAATCTAGTCCCACCTGCCAGCACCCGGCCCATATCCCTCCAAACCCTTCCTATTCATATACCCATCCAAATGCCTCTTAAATGTTGCAATTGTTCCAGCCTCCACCACTTTCTCTGGCAGCTCATTCCATACACGTACCACCCTCTGTGTGAAAAAGTTGCCCCTTAGGTCTCTTTTATATCTTTCCCCGTTCACCCTAAACCTAAGCCCTTTAGTTCTGGATGCCACGACCCCAGGGAAAAGACTTTGTCTATTTATCCTATCCATGCCCCTCATAATTTTGTAAACCTCTATAAGGTCACCCCTCAGCCTCCGACGCTCCAGGGAAAACAGCCCCAGCCTGTTCAGCCTCTCCCAATAACTCAAATCCTCCAACCCTGGCAACATCCTTGTAAATCTTTTCTGAACCCTTTCAAGTTTCACAACATCTTTCCAATAGGAAGGAGACCAGAATTGCACGCAATATTCCACCAGTGGCCTAACCAATGTACAGCCGCAACATGACCTCCCAACTCCTGTACTCAATTCACTGACCAATAAAGGAAAGCATACCAAACGCCTTCTTCACTATCCTATCTACCTTACGGCAGTCTGTTTTGACCAGTTAGGATCAGGCTTATTTGCCATACGGAGCCCAGCTCTCCCACCACAATACGACCTGCTATATCACAGCAAGAAGGATTCATCAATCTGTTGCAGGTGCTCCATTAATTACACCACTCCAATCTAACAGAAGCAGAATTGACCACTTTTGTACTTTGGATCTGGAGGAATGCTTTGGGTAACACTAAGACGGTTAAAGCATTATTTAGTCCTGTGCCTTTAAGATCTCCACTGGTCCAATCATTATCTGAGCTGGAGGGGCAATTCCAATCAACATTTAATACAAAACAATATATTAACTTTTATTTCAGCCATGTTCATTCTGTCTATTGAGAGTTCAACTCTCCAGCTACTTTTCCATCCCCATTTCCCAAACCTCTTAAGCGCCTCCTTCCTAATGTTTTTAACCTCCTGCTTCCCAATTCTCTTAAACATCAGTAGACAGTGGCTGGATGGAAGAATATGTTATCAGACTTCACCCTTTTAGTCTTTGAATAATTGTAGCATCCTACACTATTCGTCTCCTGGCATGCCCTGACGGAGGTGAGCTACTTTGTTGTAAGCGGTTAGGTCCTGACAGTATTGTTGCCTTAATAACGTGGTTAAGTTGTCCATTTAACTATGCGGCAAGCTTCATCACCAGGCGGCACAGTCTAAGGATACAGGGTAGGCTGTCATTTGGATGAGAAGAGATGACTTCACCTGGAGACTGGTGAGCCAATGGAATTCTCCACCCCACAAAATGGTTGAAGATAAAATATTGAATGTTTTCAAGAAGGAATTTGATATCATTCTTCGGGCGAAAGGGTTCAAAAGGAGAATGTAGAAACAGGATGCTGAGTTGGATGATCAGCCATGATCATATTAATTGGCCTTGAATTTTCTATGGTTCTATAAACAGCTCATAATTGTTACTTTTCTTAACTACGCTATCTTTTCTTATGAGTGCCAGTAATTATTTCTGTTCCTGCTGCAATGGAGAAGTCTCTAAGTAGGTTTATTTTGGTGTCAGATTGTGCAGATGTTTGGCTAGAAGTACACTTCAATTCAAAGAGCACAGCATTCATGAAAATAAATTGTCCTGGTGAATCGTGTATTGTTTGTAAGCAAACACAGACGTGTCAGGATTTCCATTCCCACAAGGAGCAAGCACAGGATGAGGTTTCCAGGTGTTGGAGTGGGTGCCCGTTGCTTGAGGCAAGCTCTGAGGAACAACTCACAACCCCCAGACCCCCACCCTGCCCTTCCCCAGCCCCACCCCCATTCCCACTCCCATTACTGCCACCAACACCAAATGGCACCAACATGGTAGCAGCTGCCACTGGGCGCACGCAGCCCCTTCCACAATGGTGGCTCAACTACTGAAGGTACTTTCTCCGTTTATAAAGTTAGCGAGAGGGCACCTCGAAGCGGAGGCTCTTTCTCTCTCTCTCTTTTTCTCTTACTCTCTCATTCCTGTAGGCTGCTGTTCTATTGACATTGTAGCTTTGAGTGTCTCCACCCTTTGCCCCCACCAACCCTGACTCTGCCCTTAATCTGTGCCCTCCCTCTGGCACACAATTAGCCAAGAAACCTCCAAACCAAGCTTGAGGTTTCACCCTGACATTAGAGACCGGACTAACAGCCTGTCATCAAGGCCAACATCCCTGAGGTATGGTAGATACAAGTAACCTCCCCATCACAGCACAGCATGATGCTTGGAGTGACCTGTGGCAATGTGACACCACCCTCTCACCATTACCATGATGGCCGTTGGCTATGGGATACAGAGCAGCACTGACAGCCTGCACTGAGCGCACCTGCCTTCACAGAATCATTGGGCATGATCCTCATGCCTGTTGACTGGAAACCACCCAAACATGAGGCTTAGCTCTCGTGAACCACCATCACTCCCACAGCCTGCTGCAGCTCACTTTCTCAGGCTTGTGGGTCTGTGGAAGGACAATCATCACCTCATGGGGATCAGAGCACATATACACATTACACAGGCCTGCCCTCCCCCAAGGTGACAAGGGGTGAACTCATTGTAACAGGTAGGTAATAATACACTGTCATTTCTTGACACACTGGCCAATTCTTCCTATTTTTCCTTCCTTACACCTCCTCCTCTGTAGGTGGTTACTCCTATTTGTATTGCCTGGCGAAAACCAGCTTCAAGATAGAGTAGCAAAGTGCTTAGAAACCAGTAATCCAGAGGTCCAGGGCTTATGATAGTAAGACTGAGTTCAAACCCCACCATAGCAACTGGGGCAATTCAAATGTAATTATAATCTGGACTAAGAAGTTTATATCAGTAAAGGTGACCATGCCTTTCATCAAAGGAGATGTGCTGTCCTTACTTAATCCTGCCTACATGTGGTTGTAAAACAACAGCAATATGATTGAAACAGATGCAGAGAATACTGGAGAAACTCAACAGGTCTGGCAGCATCTGTGGAGAGTTAACATTTCATGACTAAAGAGATTGCTCTTCCAGTCCCACTGCAATTGAGATCTGCCAATGCAACTTTACTTACATTGGAGAGATTGAAGAAGCTGGAATTGGTTTCCTTTGAGATGAGAGGCTGAGGGAGAGAGCTAATAAAGGAACTCAGAATTATGAGCCATTCCTTGGGAAGCGTGGCTATTCAAAGGAACCTGGGCTGAGCTTTGGTGAGATCTCACGTGCAGTACTATGTACAGTTTTGGTCTCTTTATCTAAGGCAGGATATGCTTTCAAAAGAGGGAGTGCAGTAGAGACTCACCAAATCAATCCCTGGGATGGCAGGATCATATCATGAGGAGAGATTGACGAAACTAGGCTTGTGTTCACCAGAGTTTCAAAGAATGAGGCGTAACCTCATTGAAACTTACAATATTTTTAAAAGGGCATGACTAAGTGGATGTAGGTCAGATGTTTGCCCTGCTGGCCAGTCTAGGACAAAGAAATGTAATGTCAAGATAAGGAATAGGCTAGGAGGAAGAATTTCTTCATTTAGAGGGTGGTGAAGATTAGATTAGATTACATTACAGTGTGGAAACAGGCCCTTCGGCCCAACAAGTCCACACCGACCCGCCGAAGCGCAACCCACCCGTACCCCTACATTTATCCCTTACCTAACACTATGGGCAATTTAGCATGGTCAATTCACCTGACCTGCACATCTTTGGACTGTGGGAGGAAACCGGAGCACCCGGAGGAAACCCACGCAGACACGGGGAGAACGTGCAAACTCCACACAGTTAGTCGCCTGAGACGGGAAGTTTTGGAATTCTCTACTCTAGATGCTCAATCATTAATCATGTCTGACACAGAAGCTCAGTTGATTTCTGCAGAATAATGGCATGAAGGGACATGCAGTTAGTGCAGGAAAGTGTCTGTTGAGGTAGATGATCATCCATGATCTAATTGAATGGTGGAACAGGCTGGATGAGCTGAATGAGCTGCTCCTGTTCCTCATTTTAGATGGAGTAAGGAGAAACTTCACTCCAATTAGTCAAGGTGGTTGGTAACCATGAAGAGCCAATACAGGCAGAAGGAGCCAAACACCGATCTCCCATGTTGCAAGATTCTCTGAAGACAGCACAGCAGCACAGCAGCACAGACCGGTGTTTGAAGCTGAGATCTTATTTTTTAAAATTTATTTTATGAGATATGGGTGTTGCTGGCTGGCCAGCATTTATTGTCCATCCCTAGTTGCCCCTTGAGAAGGTGGTGGTGAGCTGCCTTCTTGACCTCCTGCAGTCCACCTGCTGTGAGTTGACCCACAATTCCATTAGGGAGGGAATTCCAGGATTTTGACCCAGCGACAGTGAAGGAGCAGCAATATATTTCCGAGTCAGGATGGTGAGTGGGTTGGAGGGGAACTTGAAGGTGGTAGTGTTCCTATATATCTGCTGCCTTTGTCTTCTAGATAGAAGTGGTCATGGTCTTGGAAGGTGCTATTTGAGGATCTTTGGCGAGTTTCTGCTGTGCATCCTGTAGATGGTACATGCTGCTGTGACAGAGTTTGGCAGCAGAGGCAGTGGATGCTTATGGTGCCAATCAAGCAGTCTGCTTTGTCCTGGGCAGGGTCAAGCTTTTTGAATATTTTTGGAGCTGCACCCATCCAGGCAAGTGAATAGTGTTCCATCACACTCCTGACTTGTGCCTTGTGGATGGTGGACACGGTTTGGGGGTTAGGAGGTAAGTTATTCCCCTCAGTAGTCCTAGCCTCCGACCTGCTTTTGCAGCTGCTGTGTTCATGTGTCAAGTCCAGTTGAGTTTCTGGTCAATGATAACCCCTAGGATGTTGATGGTGGAGGATTTTGTAATGGTAACACCATTGAATGACAAGGGGTGGTGGTTAGATTGTCTCTTATAGGTGATGGTTATTGCCCGGCATTTGTATGACATGAATGTTATCTGCCACTAAGGCAAAAGTGAGGACAGCAGATGCTGGAAACCAAAGTTTAGATCAGAGTGGTGCTGGAAAAGCACAGCAAGTCAGACAGCATTTGAGAAGCAGGAAAATCGACGTTTCAGGCAAAACCCTTCCCCGATACGCCGATTTTCCTGCTCCTCGGATGCCGCCTGACCTGCTGTGCTTTTCCAGCACCACTCTGATCTAAACACTGTTATTTGCCACTTGTCAGCCCAAGCCTGGATTGTTTATTTTCATTGGTCAGAGTCACAATGACTGAGATGATTAACCTCTGGGAGCTATATCACATGATCCATCTTTACTCTCACATCATTGGTTAGCCAACACATTCATCCATGTGACTTACCAAGTCAATCAGGGAGCGAGTAGAGTCTTTATGGTCCATTTAGATAATGTTTGATTGTGGCCTGGAGTTTTAGCATAGGAGCAATCCCAGCCCCTGAGCGTGGCCTTCCAGCCAATGAAAGACCCATTCCAGGGGAAGCACAAGGGCCCGAGATGGTCAGGTGCCCAGACAGCGTGCACCAGGGATGGGAAGCTCTACTTCATCAATCCCTTCTCTTCCTCCCCAGAGTGGTGACATCAGCACTGCACACACACATGGTCACTTCCTGCCACAGTCAGCTGACATCACAAACACATCTGCACATGTGTAAAAATTCTTTTTGGCAGTACAGATAATCACTCCAAATGTTTTAATATGCATTGTAAACTTCTCTATATTCATAAAATCCCCATTTATTCTACACATATTCCTTCAACTAACTAAATCATTATAACTACAAATATTTAACTCATAAGCCAAGTGCATGACCGCTTGTAACATCAAACATTGGAATTCATATCCCTATGATGAGGAGAGTATATCCACTTGTAATTATCAATCACACTATGAAATGGAAAGCACCCTGCTGTGAGAATGGTTGGTTGTGAAATCACTCTTGCTACTCTAACTCCAGTAGTATTGGAGAACCTCAAACATATGTTAAAAGCCAACATGAACTACCAAGCATTCATTTTTTTAAACACGGTCGACACATCCATGTAGTGCTTAAAGGGCAGGACTTTTAAATTCCTGGATAAGATTGCAAGCTCCCTTTGACATGTACTTCTGATTATGACCAGTCTGCTGACAATTTCAATCAACTTGATCAGGAAAGCGTTTACACATCTTTTAACACACATTTATGCCTACTTCTGATAATTCCAATGGGTACGTTTGCTCACCCAAATTGGCACTTCATTTCCACCAGATGGCACTTTACTTTTCCCAAAGATGTCCTGGGGTCAGATTCAAAAGGCCTTCCCCAAAGAGTTCTCCTGGTTATCCAAACAAATCTGCAAATACCAGACCTGTTCACACACCAAGGTTACCACATATCGGGCCTCAGCTGCTGATTTAAATGGCCAAGTGGCTCCATTGAACATTCATGTGTGAAGTGCACCTAATCTTTGAAATAAAGGGAACCTCCTTGTTTGGAATTGGTGGCCAGTGGTTGAGGAGGAGTTATTGAGACTTATAATTTTTGGACACTTCACCCATTTATATCACAACACAACAAGCTCATAAAAGGAACAAAAACAAAAAGGGCATAGATTTGAAATGATGTGCAAAAGAAGCAAAGGTAATGTGAGAAAACAATAATTTTCACCCAATGAGTGTTTTTTTGTTTCTTATGTATTTACAGGATGAGGGTATCTCTGGCTAGACCAGCATTTATTGCCCATCCCTAATTACCCAGAGGGCAATTAAGAGTCAATCATATCACTGCATGTCTGTTTTCACATGTAGACCAGACCAGGTAAAGCTGGCAGTTCCCTCCCTAAAGAATATTAGCAAACCAAATGGGTTTTTCGCCAACAATCGATTGATGTTCATCATTAGATTCTTAATTTGAGATTTTTCTTTCATTACTGAATTCAATCCCACCAGCTACCGTGGCAGGATTTGAACCCAGGTCCCAGAACATTGCCTGTGTCTCTGGAATAATAGCCCAGTGATAATGCCACTAGGCCATCACCTCCCTCACATGTTATGGATGGAGTGCACTGTCTGGGTAAGGTGGTGGAGGCAGGTTCAGTTGAGGCATTCAAGAAGGCATTGGATAATTATTGGGCTAGAAATGGTGTGTGGCGATATGCGGCAAAAGCCGGACACTGGCATGAGATAATAAAATGGTGCAGGCAAGATGGACTGAATGGTCTCCTTGTGCACCATAATGATTCGGTGATAACAAAATCAATTAGAAGCATTAGACATAAGATGGATGAGCTTGAGGCTCTTTTGGAAATTGGCAGATACGATATTGTGGGGATAACTGAGACGTGGCTTCAAGTGGACAGGGCCTGGGAAATGAATATTCAAGGCTACACGTGCTATCGTAAGGACAGACTGACGGGCAGAGGGGGTGGGGTTGCCTTGTTGGTAAGGGAGGATATTCAGTCCCTTGCGCGGGGCGACCTAGAGTCAGGGGATGTAGAGTCAGTGTGGATAGAGCTACGAAATACTAAGGGTAAAAATACCTCTTGGGAGTCATCTACAGCCCCCAAACAGTCGTCTGGATGTCGGATGTAAGTTGAATCAGGAGCTGAAATTGGCCTGTCGCAAAGATGTTACTACAGTTGTTATGGGGGACTTCAGGTAGATTGGGAGAGTCAGGATGGTATTGGACCTCAAGAAAGAGACTTTGTGGAGTGCCTCAGAGATGGATTCTTAGAGCAGCTGGTGGTGGAGCCGACCAGGGAGAAGGCAATTCTGGATCTGGTATTGTGTAACGAACCAGAATTGGTCAGAAGTGAAGGAGCCATTGGGAAGTAGTGACCATAATACATTAAGCTTCAATCTGCAATTTAAGAGGGATAGGGTACAGTCGGAAGTGACAGTACTTCTGTTGAATAAAGGGAACTATGGAGCTATGAGGGAGGAGCTGGCCAAAGTTCAATCGTGCAATACCTTAGCAGGGATTACTGTGGAGGCATAATGGCGGATATTTCTGTGTATAATGCAGAAGTTGCAGGATCAGTTCATTCCTAAAAGGAAGAAAAATCCCAGGAGGAGGCTTGGGCAGCCGTTGCTGACGAGGGAAGTTAAGAAACATATAAAGTTAAAAGAGAAAAATTATAACATAGCAAAGATAAATATTTCTGTGTATAATGCAGAAGTTGCAGGATCAGTTCATTCCTAAAAGGAAGAAAAATCCCAGGAGGAGGCTTGGGCAGCCGTTGCTGACGAGGGAAGTTAAGAAACATATAAAGTTAAAAGAGAAAAATTATAACATAGCAAAGATAAGTGGGAAAACTGAGGACTGGGAAGCTTTTAAAGAGCAACAGAGGATTACTAAGAAGGAAATACGCAGAGGAAAAATGAGGTACGAAGGTAAACTGGCCAAGAATATTAAGGAGGATAGTAAAAGCTTTTTTAAGTATGTGCAAGGCAAAAAAATGGTTAGGACAAAAATTGGGCCCTTGAAGACAGAAACAAGGGAATATATTACTAGGAACAAAGAAATGGCAGAGGAATTAAATGGGTACTTCAGACCTGTGTTCACTGGGGAAGACACAAGCAATCTCCCTGAGATAACAGTGGCTGAAGGACC
>NC_057718.1:18173928-18178280 GCF_004010195.1 Chiloscyllium plagiosum | reverse complement strand
GTCAATTCCTGGAATGGTGGGATTACCTTATACTGAAAGACTGGAGTGACTGGGCTTGTATACCCTTGAGTTTAGAAGACTGAGAGGGGAACTGATTGAGACATAAGATTATTAAAAAATTGGATACTCTGGAGGCAGGAAACATGTTTCCTCTGATGGGTGAGTGCCGAACCAGAGGACACAGCTTATAAATTACGGGGTAGACCATTTAGGACAGAGATGAGGAGAAACGTCTTCACCCAGAGAGTGGTGGCTGTGTGGAATGCTCTGCCCCAGAGGGCAGTGGAGGCCCAGTCTCTGGATTCATTTAAGAAAGAGTTGGATAGAGCTCTCAAAGATAGTGGAATCAAGGGTTATGGAGATAAGGCAGGAAGAGGATACTGATTAGAAATGATCAGCCATGATCATATTGAATGGCGGTGCAGGCTCGAAGGGCTGAATGGCCTACTCCTGCACCTATTGTCTATTGTCTATTGTCTATAATTCCCACCAGGACAAAACACTTGGTTGTTTCCTTCATCACCAATGTTTTTAAAACTGGTGTTTAACAAAAGGAATCGAAGACAGTTTTTGACGCCTATGTAATTTTCAACGAGGCATTATCTCTCAGCAGTGCCCTGGAAATTAATTCTCAATTTGTGAAAGGTTAGTAACCTTAGCTGAGGACTGACACATCTCACTCAGGCACGGACTGTATCGATGGGTCACTCAATCAACAATGTACATAGCTACAGAACTCTCCGCCAATGTTGGAGCCCAAGGAGTGATTTTTGTTTCTCTCTGAGACAATTAAATAAACAGTGCAAGGCGAGTATGAATGGAAAGTAGCAGCAGCTGGTGGCTCAAACACAAGCAGAAAATGCAATCCAACATCGAGGTTAACAAACAGATTAAAGTCCTCATCCTTCACAATGACATGCCGTTCTTCAATTCCCCAGCGTAATGCAACTGCTCATCCATTATTACTTAATTTAATCAGACGCTAAAGGTTTCCACATTTGAGTTCATTAGGAGACTCTCGTGTGAGAACACATTTGCAGTCTGACCTTCCTTCTCTTCCAGAAGTCAGTAGATACATTTTATTGCCTTTACCTTATTACAAGGAATATATTGTCTCTTCAAATGAATTTGTGTGGCTGCATACTGGGTATTCCATACCTGTGGGGCTACTCAGCACTACACACACACACACACACACAAATACACGTGCACGCACACACACAGACACATACAAGCACGCACACACACATACGCGTGCACACATACACACACACGGACACACATGTGTGCACAAATACACGCACACACAGACACACAACCATATGCGTGCACGCATGCGCATGCACACACACGTACACGCACACATGTACGCGTGCTCGCACACTCACATGTACGCGTGCATGCATGCACACACAGACACAGTCAAATATGCGTACATGCACACACACACATATACACACGCATACACACACGGACACACAGACAGACACAAACACACGTGTTCGCACGCACACAGACACAGACAAATACGTGTGCATGCACACACACATAGACAGATACAGACAAATACACGTGCATGCGCATACACAAAGAGACACATACATGTGTGCGCACACACATACGCGTGCACACATACACACACACACATATACAGACACACGCACAGACACAGACACCCACACACATGTGCAGCATTCCATAATATGTCCTGAACTACACAGCCCTTGTTCCTCAACTCTTGCTAAGCTTATGTGTGTTAATAACATTTTTAAGGGCAACTTTAACTCTCCCCAGTCAGTGAGAAAGGAGCAGCATATCTGTTAAATTAAAGACTTGCCTTTATACAAGACTTTTCACAAACTGAAGCTAACTCAAACCGCAGCACATGAGATACTGTTTGAATGTCGAAGATGCAGTAATCAATATGTTCACAGCATACCTTGACAATGAAATATTGATCATGTAATCTGCTTTATTGATATTGGTGAACAGTTAAATATTACAAGCATGTTAATTTGAAATAGATTCCTAATCATAGGAATGTACAAATTATGAACAGAAGTAGGCCATTTGGCCTCTCCAGTATTTTCCATCTTTCAATATCTCATGCTTAGTAATATTGCTGAGGTCTAGAAGAGAACGTCATGACTCTGACCCCCATAATACTGTTGTGGGCTCTTTTAGGAGCAGCTGAAAAGACAGTTGTGGACTCCTATTTCAGATTCCATCCAAACAGCTGGACATCCAACCGGGTAACTCTCCCTGAGTACTGCACCAGGAGTGTTGGCTTAAATATTATACTCAAGTCTCTAATGTTAAGCTAAGAGCTGCTGGCTTTGGACTCAGAAGTGTAGATTCAATCAGCAGAAACATAGCTAAAAGGAGGCGGGGGGGGGGGGGGGCGGGAACAATTCTGAGGAAGCCAAGAGGAGTTACACAACATTGGAGGAGGTTTTATACTTGGGTTTGGAGGGCTTTACCATCAAGTCTTCTGAATGGGCAGACTTGGATTTTTTAAAATTGGTCATGTTTCCTAATTATACCCATGTCTTCTAATATAGACATTTAGATGTTTCAGCAATTATATCTGCAATGAATTAGCACTATAAGGCAATCTTCAGATTTTCCACCCACTATCCCATCCGTTTCCTTCTCTCCGTCCAGCTTTTGGACAAAAGGTGGAAACCTCTGTGTGGGATCGGTGAATCCGTGCCAAGTCGCCCAGATGTTTTACACTCAAGACACATGTGGAGACTCTCTCAGCTTTGAAGACAGAGAATGTTTCAATTGTCTATTGGGCTCGGCTCAAAACCAAAGGTGAAAGGAGAGGAGATAGTGATACACACGCTGTCATCGCTAATATTGACAGTGCCTGGACACACCCACTCATCCATCCCCTCCTATCCAGGCTAAAGAATGCACCACAACTGTGCCCTCGAGGACCATTAATAAAATTATTCTCTCGTCAGTGCAAGCCATCTGCTTTGAGTTGCTTCCACACCCTTTCCCCGTAAGGTTTTTTTGAAGATCTCCACAGGATGTAAGCCAGAGCTAGCCCAGCCCCCAGTCAGCCAATTAGAAATGTACAAGTCATCAATGTTGTTAGTGTGACATCGGGTTCAGTGCAGTTGCCTCAGTATGCGATGTACCTCCTCCAGCCCAGCAGAACAGAATCGGTGCAAGCTGACAGAACATAACATCTTACATCTGATTGGATGGTGTGATTTCCAAGTAAGATCTGAGCTGCTGTTCGAGAAAAATCAGAATACATTTGAGATATTCTTATCCTTAAACATTTTGACCACAGCCAGCTCCATGCTTATCTCTAATGACATTCCCATTTCAATTGCCTTTTCCGATATCACTTCAACCCCTGTGACTGTGGTGCATTTTCCCTTCTCATCCTCCTTGACATCTCCACCGCATACCTTATCCTCACTCTGAACAACTTCTCTTTCCAATCCTCCCACTTCCTCCAAACCAAAGGAGTAGCCATGGACACCCGCATGGGCCCCAGCTACGCCTGCCTCTTCGTAGGATTTGTGGAACAGTCCATCTTCCGCAGCTACACTGGCACCACCTTTTCCTCCGCTACATCGGTGACTTTATCTGCACTGCCTCATACTCCCACGAGGAGGTTGAACAGTTCATCCACTTTACCAACACCTTCCACCCCGACCTCAAATTTACCTGGACCGTCTCAGACTCATCCCTCTCCTTCCTAGACCTCTCCATTTCTATCTCGGGCGACCGAATCAACACAGACACTTACTATCAACCGACCGACTCCCACAGCTACCTAGACTACACCTCCTCCCACCCTGCCCCCTGTAAAAACGCCATCCCATATTCCCAATTCCTTCGTCTCCGCCGCATCTGCTCCCAGGAGGACCAGTTCCAAAACCGTACAACCCAGATGGCCTCCTTCTTCAAGGACCGCAATTTCCCGCCAGACGTAGTCGACGATGCCCTCCACCGCATCTCTTCCACTTCCCGCTCCTCCGCCCTTGAGCCCCGCCCCTCCAAACCCCACCAGGACAGAACCCCACTGGTCCACACCTACCACCCCACCAATCTCCATGTACAGCGCATCACCCGCCGTCACTTCCGCCACCTCCAAACAGAAATCTCCATGTACAGCGCATCATCCACCGTCACTTCCGCCACCTCCAAACAGAAATCTCCATGTACAGCGCATCATCCACCGTCACTTCCGCCACCTCCAAACAGAAATCTCCATGTACAGCGCATCATCCACCGTCACTTCCGCCACCTCCAAACAGAAATCTCCATGTACAGCGCATCATCCGCCGTCACTTCCGCCACCCCCAAACAGACCCCAGCACCAAGGA
>NC_057718.1:18168654-18173844 GCF_004010195.1 Chiloscyllium plagiosum | reverse complement strand
TCCGCCCCCACTCCCACTCCAGCCTATCACCCTCACCTTAACCTCCTTCCACCTATCGCATTTCCAACGCCCCTCCCCCAAGTCCCTCCTCCCTACCTTTTATCTTAGCCTGCTTGGCACACTCTCCTCATTCCTGAAGAAGGGCTCATGCCCGAAGCGTTGATTCTCCTGTTCCTTGGATGCTGCCTGACCTGCTGCACTTTTCCAGCAACACATTTTCAGCTCTGATCTCCAGCACCTGCAGTCCTTACTTTCTCCTATACCTTATGATTATCCTTGACTCTTGTGTCCAACTATGGAAGGGGGAGCAGGGGGACTAGACTAGTAACCCAGAGCTCTGTGGTTGGGGTTTCACCATTCAGTGGTGAAATTTGAATTCAATAAATGTCTGGAATGAAAAGTCAGGCAATGATGTATCTACTGTTGTTAAAAACACATCCGGTTCACCGATCTCCTTCAAGCTCACCCAGTCTGGCCTACAGTAATGTAGTTGATTCTTTCACTGGTCTTTGTAAGGACCAAAGAAGCAACTCAGTTACAACAAGCCACTGTAAAATTAGAAAACAGGATGAAACTGCAAAGACCACTGTAGTGGTTACGGAAACAGCTGGGGAGCTTTCCAATGATCTAGCCAAGCCATAGCATGACAGTCATACTCACAGAATCAGAACTTGCAATATCCCAATCACCACCAGCGTCATTCCAGAGTATACAGTCAGGAAGGGATTTCCCTGGACCCATGATGTCCCTGGGTACAGAACTCTTTTATAGATAGCCATTCATTGCACCCTATTGGTGGGTGAATCAAAATATTTCCACATTGAGCACCACTTTGAGAAAGCACTGTTTGTGACGTGGACACAGAATGTATTCTGGGTGGCGACTTCAAAACTCTTTAGAAAGAATGACTTGGTAGCACCACTACTGACCAAGCTGACTGGATCCTAAAGGATACAGCTGCTTGACCATGTCTGATGGGATCAACAAGAGGACCCTAACCTCCACAATCTACCTGACGCAGATGCATCTGTCCATGACAGTATTGGTGGGTGTGAGTACTCTACAGTCACTATGGAGACAACGTCCTGTCTTCACTTAATGTTTGTGTTGTAGGGCATTACCACCGTGCTAAATGGATCAAACATCAAACAGATCTAGAAACATAAACCTTGGTCTCCATGAGGCTCTTTCTGACATCAGCAGCAAAATTATATTCAACCACAATCTGGCAGCTCAAGGTCTGGCATATCCCCCACTCTACTATTACCTCGAAGCTGGAAATTTAATCCTAGTTCAATGGAAAGTGATAAGAAAGCATGCCAGGGGTAACATCAGAACTAACCATGCTCCTAACCAAGCTGTTCCAGTACAGTTACCTGGTAATGTGAAAATTGTAGTATTTACAAAAAGCAGGATGAATACAGCCCCATTAATTACCACCCCATCAGTACACACTGCATAATTAGCAAAAGGATGGAAACAGTTGTTGACAGTGCTACCAAACAGTAGTTGCTCAGCAAACACCTGCTCACTAACCCTCAGATTGGATTCTGTCAGGACCTCACAGCTCCTCACCTCTTCATAGCTCAGTTCCAAACACAGACTGAATTCCACAGTAAGGTGAGTGTCATTGCCCTGCTTATCAAGGCCGCATTAACCAAGAATGATTTGGAGACACTGGTGTTGGCCTGGGGTGTACAAAGTTAAAAATCACACAACACTAAGTTATAGTCCAACAGGTTTAATTGGAAGCACACTAGCTTTCGGAGTGCCACTCCACAACGAAGGAGCAGCACTCTGAAAGCGAGTGCTTCCAATTAAACCTGTTGGACTATAACCTGGCGTTGTATGATTTTTAACTTTAACCATTCTGATCCATCTCTGGAACATTACCTGCTGCTGCTTATATGTTTTGTCTCTTCTCTGGAATTAATTCCTTTAATGTTCTCCATGACAGTTTCATATCTTTTCTTTTACATACGTAAGAAAACTCAGCAACTCAAATTTTATCAGACTAATCCCACTTTCCCATCACTTGTGCATTCACTATCAGCGCTTTCTGTTCTTTTGTCCCAGGGCATTGATTTAAAATTCTCATCCTCTTCTTCTGGAATTCACAATTCAAACCCCTCTGCCTCACCATATTTCTCTCACTTTCAAAAATGTTCTCACGGCAATCATTTCAACTGAAATTCCGGTCATCCCTCTTTAGGTTCACTGGACAAATATGCTCCCATCTCTAAAAACTGCATTGGTCACTCTACATTGCAAAGGCATGATACTATAAAGGCAAGTAATTGATAGTGTGACTGGAGCATGTAGAGGTGGTAGGAGGTGCCAATCCTGCTGGACAGATGATGAACAGACAGGTGCCATCTAAGATGCCCTGCAATCATAGACAGCCTGTCGCTTGGAAAAAGTCCTGATCCTCATCAAACCAATGGCTTCTGTGCACATAGGAAAGGAATCAGCTTGTCATTTCTTGCTTAGGAAGTCCCTGTCAGGTTGTCTTAATACAAGTGGACAGCTGGCACATGTAGCTCATGCTGCCAACACTGGCTGCAAGTTGTTTCCAGGTCAGTATCCAGGGGATGGCATAACTATCTGCCACAGACATCTCTGTGCCACCATGTCACAAAAGGAAGAATCACTGTCAATGAGTGCAGGCTCAGGATTAAAGCATTTGTGTGGCAACTGCACAAAATGTTCTTTTCTCTCAATACCTCCCTCTAATTCCCGGCTGGTGAATGGACTCCACCAATTTCATGCATGCCATTTCTCCTGCCCAATATGGTAGCCAGCAGCTCCCAACAACCCCCCATTGTGCAGCCTCTGTTTCAATGAACCATCTCAAAGAGAGAGACTGTGACACACTGTCCTCAGGGAACTCTGCATCTTTAACCTTATAATGAGGAAAACCAAGAAAGCCAGTCACTGCAACACGAGGTAGAAGAGAATTCTATCAGCATTTGAGTACATCAATAGGACACTGAGGAAAAATATGAAGTCAGGTTAATTTCTTTAATTGTACAACCACCAGAGAATAGAACATTCAATCTGACCACTCCTGCCTTAAAGTGGTTTAATCCCTGTTGAAGCATTAAGACTGCAAATAGCACATGTTGAGTAAATACAGCTGTGAAGCAGGAGAAACTAAACTGCAGACAATGCCTTACAGATTACAGTCAGTGCCGTGGAAAAAAAAAGCAATGTTTTATGAATCTGACAAGTATCTGAAAAATAAACCAGCAAACATGGGAGCCATTCATGCCAGAATTAATATGCACCTTGCACCCACACTATGTGAAATATGAAGAAAAAGAGAGGATTTTAATTAAATGTTTCAAAGTAAGAAGGATAGTTGTCAATTATCTTACACAACGTGTCTCTGAGTCATAGTTATCTTAATTAACAATATTAAAGGTCTGAAAGACAATTACGTTGCCCAGAAATACATGACTGTGTTTTGCTCCTTATCATGCATTTTGCAATGGGCAGAAGAAAGAGCTGATATTGCTGTTGCCTCTTTCCGAACTTCAGAATGCCCCAAATTACTTCACAGCTAACAAACTCATTTTTGAAGTGCACTAACTGCTGGAAAGCAGAGCCTAGGAAATGCAGTAGTCAGTATGGATATCGCAGGATCACACAAACAGCAGCTCGATAATGAGCGGAGAAACCTTTTCGATGAGTTTGGCCGATATTGGTTTTGCACACCTTTCTCTGTGGATATGAATGGAGGAAGCCATTGTTTAATGATCACTTTTAATATTAGCTAGCCAAATTCAGATAGTTGATTGCGATATTGAAGAGGAAGAATCGTAGGCCATAAATTTCAAATTACAAGTGATCCAACTTGTGTTTCTTTTTAAACTCATAACTTACAACACTCAAAGTACACAGCACTGAACAGAGGGGGTGCAGTATCTGCGGCTATCAATTCTTAAAGGACTGCTGGTCACCTCGAAATTTGTAATGAAACTGCAAGAGGGGCGATGTGGGAAATGGCTGCAGCAACACTAGAACAATAATCTCTTATGTAAAACTTTTTAAGTCCTACTTCAAGTGAATACTGAACCACCGTGAATTAAACCTGCAATGGTTGGTATCCATTACCAAGTCCCCCTTTATTTACACATGGAGAGTCATTGACCTGATGCAGCTCCCTCAGAGCCAGCTCTCTGAGTGAACAGAACCTCTGACACTCCTGTTTATATCTGTCAGCCAGGACACCTTGATTGGACAAAATTAATGTCTTGGATGTCTCTGGATGTCTTGAAATAGGTAAAGGTGGATAAATCCCCAGGACCTGATCAGGTGTACCCGAGGACTCTGTGGGAGGTTAGAGAGGTGATTGCTGGGCCTCTTGCTGAGATATTTGTATCATCGACAGTCACAGGTGAGGTGCCAGAAGACTGGAGGTTGGCTAACGTGGTGCTACTGATTAAGAAGGGTTGTAAGGACAAGTCAGGGAACTATAGACCAGTGAGTCTGACCTCGGTGGTGGGCAAGTTTTTGGACGGATCCTGAGGGATAGGATGTACATGTATTTGGAAAGGCAAGGACTGAATAGGGATAGTCAACATGGCTTTGTGTGTGGGAAATCATGAGGATTGATGAGCACAGAGCAGTAGATGTGATCTCCCCATGGGAGACTGGTTTGCAAGGTTAGATGTCATGGAATACAGGGAGAACTAGCCATTTGGATATAGAACTGGCTCAAAGGTAGAAGGCAGGGGGTGGTGGTGGAGGGTTGCTTTTCAGATTGGAGGCCTGTGACCAGTGGAGTGCCACAAGGATCGGTGCTGGGTCCTCTACTTTTTGTCAATTATATAAATGATTTGGATGTGAGCATAAGAGGTACAATTAGTAAGTTTGCAGATGACACCAAAATTGGAGGTATAATGGACAGCGAAGAGGGTTATCTCAGATTACAACAGGATCTGGAACAGATGGGCAAATGGGCTGAGAAGTGGCAGACAGAGTTTAATTCAGATAAATGCGAGGTGCTGCATTTTGGGAAAGCAAATCTTAGCAGGACTTATACACTTAATGGTAAGGTCCTAGGTTATGTTACTGAACAAAGAGACCTTACAGTGCAGGTTCATAGCTCCTTGAAAGTGGAGTCACAGGTAGATAGGATAGTGAAGAAGACGTTTGGTATGCTTTCTTTTATTGGTCAGAGTATTG
>NC_057718.1:18152844-18168588 GCF_004010195.1 Chiloscyllium plagiosum | reverse complement strand
GGCATAGGTTTAGGGTGAGAGGGGAAAGATATAAAAGAGACCTAAGGGCAACTTTTTCACACAAAGGGTGGTACGTGTATGGAATGAGCTGCCAGAGGATGTTGTGGAGGCTGGTACAATTGCAACATTTAAAAGGCATTTGGATGGGTATATGAATAGGAAGTGTTTGGAGGGAAATAGGCCAGGTGCTGGCAGGTGGGACTAGATTGGGTTGGGATATCTGGTCAGCATGGACGGGTTGGACTAAAGGCTCTGTTTCCATGCTGTACATCTCTATGACTCTATGACTCTAATAGCACCAATCAGAGAATCTAGATTCAAAGCTGACTTTGTTGCAGTCACTTTATCTCTCTTTCTCTGAATTCGAGTAAATGGGCCATTTTTTTTCTTCTAGGTTCTCCTGGGGTGTTTAAGATTGGATCAGGTTCCTCCAACACTGCCTCTGACATGATCAGCGAGAAACACACAGTAACCCGTCTCTTGTGCCCAGAGCTTTTCAGAAAAAATTCATTCCCCTCTTCAGATGGCAAAGGCATCAAGGTGGCGACATTCACCATACCCATTTCAGATTCCAAGGTATCTTCAATGTTTAAAGGAGAGGGAGAGCGTATGGGTTCCATAATAGTCAGAAAGGCAGTCAAGGAGCCGGGCATGTTTTGTTCTTGCACTATTTGTGAGTTTGCACCTTTCATATGGTCTATGTGCATGTTCAGGAGTGTTACACCTATGTCACCGGACCTGACCTCGCATCGACAATGACTCTTATCCATGCAGGGCCATTTCTCTGGTTTTAGTACCAAACTTCATCCCCTGAAGTAAACTGTCTCTCTCACTTAGGGGAGTCTTGAGTCTGGCATTGACATTCCTGATGCTTTTTCACCCTCCCTCTGCTTCGGGATGATCAGATTTAACCTGGTTCAGTATCTTAGAAAGTCTGCTGGAGCTATCCCTGTAGTTGCATGAGGTTCCTATAATCAAATAGAAACCAGGACAGTTCAGTATCTAGGGAACCTGAAGGCTGTTTCTTTAAGCCTGCCTTCAAAGTTTGGACTGCTCTTTCTGCCAGACCATATGATAATGGATGGCAAGGAGCTGTCTTTATATGTCGACTTTAGGAAATACTTGAATTCCTTGCTGGTAAATGATGGGCTGTTATCTGTTACCAATACTTCCAGGAATCCCTGTATGGTAAAAGATGCTCACAGTTTTTTTATCATCATCCCCACGTTTGACAAATAAACTCGATACATCCAGCCATTTTGAGTGAGTGTCCACCATGACTAAGAACATTGAACCCACAGAAAGACCTGCATTGTCGACGTGTAACCAAGTCCAGGCTTTATCCAGCCATTCCCACGAATATGGGGGAGCTGCTGGCAGTAATTGTTGCTGTTTCTAGCATTCTGGGCACTGCCCCACCAATGCAGCTACGTCAGCATCCAACCCTGGCCAACAAATTTAACATCTCACCAACATCTTCATTTTGGAAACTCCTGGATGACCCTGGTGGAGTTCAGCCAGTATCTAGCAATGATCTTTACCCGGGACAAATTATGCATTCATTCCACAAACTGAGCCCAGTCTTTGATGGCAGGATCAAAGAAGTCAGGTTTCCTAAATAACAGCATGATGCCAGAGATGCTTGCTCTGACTCAAAGACGAGTGTTGCATGCGAATGTCTTCAGGATTGTGCTTTTCATTCATCACCACTCCACAGAAGCCAGTATCCCATCACCAAGTCACCCTTTATTTACACATGTATAGTAGTTGACACTGATCCAGCTCTCAGAGTGAACAGAACCCGTAACACTCCTTTTTTATATCTGTCAGCCAGGGCTCCCTGATTGGACCAGGTTAACAGCCCCAATCAGGGAACTCATACTCCACGAGGTTCACCTGGCTGAACTTATTACAATCACTACACACAGAGCACTCTTGTTTCTTGTTTGGAGTTGAGGAATATGTCTTACAGAAGGACAAGAGCCTGGATGGAAATGGCAATTCTGTCTCTTCTGTTATCAAAATATAAATTGAAGCAGAACACAAATAATTGATCTCAAGACAGTCGACAAGGTAACCGTGCTCACATGTTGTTTGTTTAATTTTTAATGTCTCCTTACAAGGATTGCAATGGCACTTCAAGGTAAGCTCAGTTGAGTATCACAGACAGGAATGCCAAACAGACTGCCAGCTGTTCAATCCCTTTCTAAATGAACAAGTGTGCCCCTGTTTCAGTTCTGCACTCAGTGACATTTGACAAGCAGTCACCCACAGAGTACCCATAGGTTACATATGGTCCCAGACATATCCAAGGTAACTCATAGCTGAGATCCTCTTCATTCTCACCACTTGAGACAGATGTTCAACTGTTCTTTATCGGATGGGATTCTGCAAGGGCACATCAAGTAACTTACTTCTTGTTAGGAACCTAGGCTGGCCCATATTGTACGTCTGTTCTGAAGTTGCCTTGCGCCTCCACAGCCAGAGATGAAGTGGGTCAGCCATCAATGATGGTATTGATTGGTACTACTGAGAGAGAGCAGAAAATGATTAGTTCATACCCACAGGTGGCTTTCTTTGAGAAAGAATGTGAATAGCTTCAGAAATGAATCCCAAGGATCAAACAAAATAAACTACATTCTGTGGGCCAGTGTGTGGGAACTGGAGATAACAAGATTGAACCGGCCAAGCCTACAGCGCCCCATCCTAAATATGTCACTGAACTCCAGCTACCCTGCCCAGAACTGAAAACATTTCATAAGGTAGAGACCTCATTGGATATTTTTGAAGTGTTAATGAGGCTGGTGTTACACTTGGAATGGTATGGATGCTGATGTCAGACATCACTGGCCCTGGATGCTCTCATGCAATGGGGGAAGAGCAGAGCAGTAGACAACAGGTACACTAACCAGTGAAGGATTCTCAAAATACTTTCTCACCTTTCACCATATCATTCAGTTTAAGAGATTACACAGTCTTGGTGATGGAGAGGTTTGTACCCAATTCAGATATTAAACGTTTCTGCTAACCAATAAGGAAAAAAGACAGTGAGATGTACTAATGACACAAGTTGACCTGACTCTTTGAATATGTTTTAGAATGGAGCTCCAGTGCGACCATTACATTCATTTTCAAGTATCACAATGCATTTGGATCTATGAATCTATGAATTACTGGTTTATCTCTCTGGAAAGTTTGCTCATTGTGTCAATGCTCATCACTTTAACCATATTAGAAGGTTCTTTCTGCGCAATTATGTGAATCCTCTTACTACAACAACAATGCATTTTTCTGCTCCCGGATATTGTGGCCTCCTTAGGTAAGGAAGGATGTAATTGTTTTGATGTGGTTCCGAGAGGTTTAGGAGATTTGATGTCTGAATGAATGGATTGCTTTTGAAGAAAAGTTGGACAGACTGTGTTTGTTCGATTGGAGTTCAGCTAAGTGATGGATGATTTCATTGCAGTGTACAAATCTGAATTGTCTTGACAAGGTGGGTGGGGAAAGGATGCTTCATCTTGTGGGTCAGTCCAGGACTAGAAGGCAGTCTGTAAAAATTGGGGGGTTTTCCTTTTAGGGCAGAAATGAAGATAATTGTTTTTCGCGTGGAAGGTTGTACAACTTTGGAATTCTCTGTCACAGAAGTGGGTGGAGGCAAGGTCATTGAATAGTTTTAACGCAGATGTAGCTGGATTCTTTTACAGAAGCCAAAGCAGATGCTAGAATTCTGAAATAAACACAGAAAATGCTGGAGGAATTCAGCAGGTCTGGCACCATCTGAGGAGAGAGAAACAAATTTAACATCTCAAATCCAATGTAGTCCTTCTTCAGAACTCAAGCTTAAGAGATCAAAAGAAGAATCATACTGAACTTGAAAAAAATACTCCATTTGTCTCTGTCCACAGATTCTTCCAGACCTGCCGAGTTTCTAGAATCTGTTCCTTGAAAAAGTTCCACATTTCCACGACATCCTTCCCTGACAGCCTATGCTCCCAACTTATGCTCCTCAGATCCTGTCTTACAGCATTGCATTTACCCTTCCCCCAATTGTAAAACCTGCCCTGTTGCACGCACCTATCTCTCTCCATTACCAAGGTGAAAGTCACAGAATTGTGGTCACCATCACCAAGATGTTCACCCACTAACAAGTCCATCACTTGTCCCGGTTCTCTTGCAATGTTTGTTTAAATTTTGATTTTCCAGCATCCACAGTTCTTTGAATTATCTTTGAAGATTTGGACAGACATGGTGGGGTGGGAATGTGGGGAAATTCAAAGCTGACGGAATGAGTTAGCAAAATGCAAATGTGCACATTTGGAAGGTTCACTCAGGGTAAGAGGCTGAGCTTGAGGCTTACAATTTTTCTAGTGCCTGCACTGATGTTTGCACCATGGGTCTTTTACAAGATTGTCGTATGCATGCACATCTTAAAGGGAATGAGGGCAGTGTGATGCCTGTTTGGTGTATGGCATTGTGTATTCTGCAGTTCTATATGGCCTTGAACCTGTGCAGCCCTGATGGAGCACTGGACACAGACACTCTTCTGCTACATTCACTTCCTTCCCTTTCAATGGTTGGTGACCAACTACTGCTATTCCAAAAATCAATCATTGCACCTTCAAAATTCAATGAAAAGAAGTATTTGAGAAAAGGAGATTAATCTTCAGTCAGAGCAGCCCAACAAAGCAACAAACAAAATCGGTCCAATTAACCGATGGCGGCACGGTGGCACAGTGGTTAGCACTGCTGCCTCGCAGCGCTAGAGACCCGGGTTCAATTCCCGACTCAGGCGACTGACTGTGTAGCAGCCCAACAAAGCAACAAACAAAATCGGTCCAATTAACCATTTTGCACAGTTTGTTTACTCTGTGGACACTGATGTAAATGTCACTTGGATTCGTAAAATTTGGTTTTGATGGTTTCTCAAGCATGGAAGAGTTAATTCACTAATTGAACTTCCAACAGAGGTGCAAAGATATCCCCAACCCCACCTCTACTGTAATGTAATCTAATCTAATCTAAAAACCATTTTGCACAGTTTGTTTACTCTGTGGACACTGATGTAAATGTCACTTGGATTTGTAAAATTTGGTTTTGATGGTTTCTCAAGCATGGAAGAGTTAATTCACTAATTGAACTTCCAACAGAGGTGCAAAGATATCCCCAACCCCACCTCTAAAACCCTACAAACATTCTCAGCGACGCCTACCTATATTTGCATGCCCTGCAGTCCCAAGTAACGTCTGTAACTCTGGACACCTTCTAAGGTCCCCTTCTTCAGTAATGACACACTACCATTTTTTGTTTATCCTGCTCTAACTTCTAAAAGATCACCATCTACTAAGTGGGCGGCACAGTGGTTAGCACTGCTGCCTCACAGCGCCAGAGACCCGGGTTCAATTCCCGCCTCAGGCAACTGACTGTGTGGAGTTTGCACGTTCTCCCCGTGTCTGCGTGGGTTTCCTCTGGGTGCTCCGGTTTCCTCCCACAGTCCAAAGATGTGCAGGTCAGGTGAATTGGCCATGCTAAATTGCCTGTAGTCTTAAGTAAGTGGTAAATGTAGGGGTATGGGTGGGTTGCGCTTCAGCGGGTCGTTGTGGACTTGTTGGGCCGAAGGGCCTGTTTCCACACTGTAATGTAATCTGTAAATCTGTAATCTACTCTGCAAAGTGAAGCAGCATTATCAATCCAGAAAGCCTTTCTTTTATTCATAAGCAATAAATGAATTAATGGGCCAGTGAGTTAAGAAATACAAAAATGGAATGACACAACTTCAGAAGTCTGATGACCACAGAGACTCTCTAGGGACCAGATTGGTCTTATTTACATATTAAGAGCAAGGCACAATTATCATAATTGATTTCTTCTGATTTGATTAAGTCCTCTCCAATTTGAAACTGCATGTTTTCTTTCTGAATTATTGATGAAAATGTGTAAACCTTTGCTGACTTTTAGCACCACAAGCCAAGTTAGTGGGAGTTAAAAATTTCACTTGGTCAGTGTTTGCAATGACTTTGCATGAAATTGCTTCATCTCCTGTTTTGCTGAATACCATTTGAAAGTGTTAAAGAATTCCTTTTCATGTCAGCCTCTAGAAGAACTATTTTCACTCTAACCACTGGGTGGAACCTGATTGGCAAGTTACCATTAGGCAAGAGGCTCACATCCTATCCTTTCCCCACCATCAGCAATTTGAGCCTGCTGTTCTCAGCACATGACATGGAGATCTTGCTTGATGCTAGTTGATTCCATTTATAAAATGGGCAGCTCCGGGTTCAGTCATCTCATTAGACCTGGCTGTAATTTTAACAGCACCAATGGGGCAATCTGAGGATCGAGTACCATTGTAACCTTTTTACCTGATGAAGATGGTGTGAAATGGTTTTGTATTGTCCTGAAGTGTGTGCTGCACAAATAGAAGATCTTCCTTTCTCTCTACTTCTGCAGTATTCTTAAAGTGTTGTTGGAATCTGCTTAGTAAACACTGCTCCAAGTATTATTGTCTGTTGCCAGGGAAAATGCATTCAACAGAATCTATAAATATGCATTTTCCTTAACATTGTGACACCAAGGTGAAAAGTCACGGCCCACTGGACCCTTTACAACCAATGCTGAAAGGAGCAGTAAATGAAGCAATATTTATTTAAATAATCAAGAGCCTTCCAATCTTCTCCTTTAGTCCATTGGCTTGGTGTCCAATTTGCATTAAGGAAGAATCTAACTTTGCATCAGGTGTGCACAGGTCAGCAATCACCTCAGAGTTCCTGCGGCTACCAAAACCATTAACCCGGCAACAATGCCTCATTAACCTGATGGGCAAAGGCTGAGCTGTCATCCCATTAATTTCCATCAGAGCTCAGCTCTTTGCTTCATTGATCAATTTTTCCTGACTCTCGGGTTCCGTCTATGCACAGGACTGACAGTGCAGGAAAGTGCCGTCTATCCACAGGACTGACAGTGCAGGAAAGTGCTGGTGAAATGCATGGGCCAATTCTCACCTACGGAAGAGCTCATATTGACTCGACGGTAGTGGTAGGAAGGTTGGCTTTGCAGCTGTTTGTCCCATTTATTATGCGTTTTGTCTGTCATTCAGGAATATTAATAACAACAAAACCCTTCGCCATGGAATATGGGTAATTGGAGAGTTAATGACCACAGACAGTGCGCAACTCAAATATTTATACAGCATTTTTCACAATTCCGATCACCCTGACCTTTTCAACTGCCAGTGCTCGAACCCAAATGAATGGTAATATAAGGCTTATTGTAGTTGAATATTAATGAACGTGACAGGTCTGTCAGCGAAAAGCATGAGAAGTTGCCTAGTTTAGTAACAATGTCTGCACTTAACTGTACAATGAATGAATTAGCAGTGTTTGCAATTTTATATATATATATATATTTATGTAAAGCAATAAGTCTGCATATTAGAGTTGGAATACAAAGTGATACTAGATTCAAGAGCAAACATATAAATCAGTGTTGGGGAGTGGAGGGGAGAGCTGCCTTTCAAAGGTAAGATTGACAACCTCCATTGTTAGAGCCTGTGAGATTGCTCAGTGCTACGGCTGAGACGCCAGGTTAATCATCAGCCCTTAGTGATCCAGAACAGGGTATGCACTGACAAGCCCAAGCCTTTTCCTCTACCTCAGCAACTATGGGAGGAATGTGGCAGAATGCCACAGCCCGACCTCCCTGCTTTGACTGTGCCATCCCTGCACCTGACATTCAGTTTGATCCACTGAGCGTGCAGGCCCTTTCCCAGGAAGTGGCTCAGAGGTCTTCAGCAGGGGGTGGTGCCTTGCTTTAGCAGCAAGGTGTGGAATGCGAACTATCTTGCACTTAATACCAGGCCTGAGCTGGATTCTCAATTTGCAGGAAAGAAAGTGCTTCCTGAAGTGAAGCCGTTGTCATGATGTAGGACACGCAGCAACCAATCTGTGCACAGCAAGATCCCACAAACAGCCACATTGTCATTCAGGGATAACCTGTTTGATAATATTAACTGACGGATAAATACTGGCCAGGACCCTGGGGAGTGGGATCTTGTGTTCCTCAGTTCCACCCTACCTGCTGCTCTTTTGCAGGACAGAGAGCAGGATTTTTAAAAGATCCATTTGGGTGGGCCAACAGGACGTCAGTTTCACATCATATCTGAAAGACAGTACCTCTGATCAATGTAGCACTCCCTCAGTGCGAACCTACATTTTTCTGTTGAAGTGTCTAGAATGGAAAATGACTTTACAACTTTCCAATTCAATGTGAACATGTTGCTTATTGAGCCACAGCTTTACTCACTGTTAGTGCAGCATGAAATCACGAAATTCGAAAACACTGCGCAATACGTCACATAGAAGTTCCACTTTGGAGCATCTTAACAGTATGGGAGACACTATGCATAGAAACATAGAAAATAGATGCAGGAGTAGGCCATTCAGCCCTTCAGACCTGCATCACCATTCAATATGATTATGGCTGACCATGCAATCTTAGTATCCCACTCCGGCTTTCTCCCCATATTCCTTGGTTCCTTTAGCCTCAAGGGCCATGTCCAGCTCCCTCTTGAATTCTTCTAACAAACTAGTCCCAACAGCTTCCTGTGGGAGAGAATTCCACAGGTTCCCAACTCTCTGAGTGAAGACATTCTTCCTCATGGTGGAAGTGAGGACTGCAGATGCTGGAGATCAGAGTCTAGATTAGAGTGGCGCTGGAAAAGCGCAGTAACCGAGGAGCAGGAAAATCGGTGTTTTGGGCAAAAGCCCTTCATCAGGAATCCTCATCTCAGTCCTGAATGGTTTACCCTTATTCTTACACTTCAAACTTCTAAAGTGAGGTACTCATAAATTTTGCATGAAGTATTTAGTTTCAAAACCGAGATTGGAAAATGCTGGAGAAACTCAGCAGGTCAGGCAGGTCTGTAGAGAGAAAAATGGAGTTAACATTTCATGTCCCACAAGTCTCTATTTCAGAACTATTCATTTTGATTCCGCTGAAAAACGCTATTATTTAACTCCACAACAAAACTGAACTTAAATTTAATGATTAATGGCAGCTCCAGATAATGCCAGCTGTTTTGCCACGGTCCAGCTGGTTCTGAGCAACTAAGAAGCTGGTAAGAGGTGAATGGCCTATCTGCGATAAGATTACTGAACCCTAATGGCTGGTTTAGTCCCTAAACTATGGACAAAATCAGAAGCTGGAGGAACAGGAAATAGCTCACTTCAGAAAAATGTGAAATACAGAGAAAGGGATTTAGCAATAGAATTGTGAAGCATACTGACCGTTGCAGGATACTCAGATCACTTCCAACTTAAATGGGATTGTCCCTGCCCATGAAGGGAGGGTGGTTTGAAAGAGCAGACTGTTTCATCCTCCAATGTTAGAAAGTGTATCGCCATCTCTGAACAATTACTTGACGTGGAGACTCAGGATATTTCAGTGCTCACGTCCCTCGCAGTTATAGTATCACAGTAATGAGCCTTGCATGAATCACAGGCATGAATTAATTTATTGCTAATGAAGAAATATTCCCAGTTTTTGAATGCTAGAATTATTTAGAGACAGTGGGCTTGGAAGGTACTGTCGAAGGATCTTTGCCGAATTTCTACGTGCATCTTGTACATGCTACTGCTACTGAACATCGATGTTAGAGGGAGTGGATGCTTGTGGATATAGTGCCAATCAAGTGGGTCATTCTAACCTGGATGGTGTCAAACTTCTTATGTGCTGTTGGAGTTGCACTCATCCAGGCAAGTTGGAAATATTTTATCACATTCCTTGAGCCTTGTAGGTGGTGGACTGGTTTTGGGGAATCAGTATTCCCAGCCTTTGACCTGCTCCAGTCTGTTTATATGGTGAGTCCAGTTGAGTTTCCTGTCAATGGTAACCTCCAGGATGTTGAGAGTGGGGATTCAGTGATGATAGCACCATTGAATGTCAAGGGGCGCTGATCAGATATCTCTTACTAGAGATGGTCATTGCCTGACATTTATGTGATTTGTAGCATTATCTGTAAACTGAGGCCCATAATAGCACATAGATCTTGGCTGAATCCCTAAATTCACAGGTCAGTGTTTTAATCAGATTGGTGAGTGGTGGTGCAGTTGTCCCTGGTATGATATTGCGGGCATAACAGATGGTGGATACTGATCTAAATTTTGTCCTGCTCTATAACATAAGGAGCATTTATATCAGGTGAGACTGCAAGACCACTCTCTCCATTTCAAACACACAGAAATATTCACTGGCATCACTTGTTAAGATTTCCTCAATGAGCTGAGCTGAATGTGAAACACCCACAGCATAAGTTATTACTTTGAGGGAAGGACATCAGTAATACTTTGTTTCAGTTTAGTTGAAATAGTAGAGGTGACCAGAGAACTGGTTTTAAGGAAAGATTACATATTTGAGCAAAGACAGACTTACCTGTGTAAGTGTAGATTTATTGAGACGCGTGATAGAACCGTGAGTTCAGTTATAGCATTGTCTTCAAGCACGGACTTATTTGGACATCTGTATGAAACTGTTAAGTTGACACATACAATAAGATTAAGTGCCCTAGACCGGGTATTGTTCTGTCTCCAAAGCTAATGAATTCTGCACTAACACAAAGGAGTTGCAGCAATGATTAGATAAACAAATGTACTAGAGGCTGGATTTTGTACTCTTTTAACATTGCGTTGGAAGCCATTCCTGTGATACTGAAGCAATCCATGTTTAAATATAACAAGATCTGGACAATATCCAGGCTTCAGCTGACAAGTGGCAAGTAACATTCATGTCATACAAATGCCTGGCTATGACCATCACCAATAAGAGACAATCTAACCACTGCCCCTTGACATTAAATGGTGTTACCATCACTGAATCCCCTAGTGTCAACATCCTGGGGGCTATCATTGATGAGAAACTTAACTGGACTAATCACATACAAGAGCAGATCAGAGGCTAGGAATACTGCAGCGAGTAACACACATCCTGACTCCCCAAAGCCACCATCGACAAAGCACAACCAGGAATCTGATGGAATATTCTCCACTTACCTGGATGAGTGCGGCTCCAAAAGCACTCAAACAACTTGCACCATCCAGGACAAAGCAGCCCAGTTGATTGGCATCACATCAACAAGCATCCACTCCCTCTGCCACCAGCGCTCAGTAGCAGCAAAGATCCTCAGACTACGCCTTCCAAACCTACGGCCACTTCTATCTTGAAGGACAAGGGCAGCAGATACATGGGATCATCACCAACTGCCAGTTCCCCTCCAAGCAATTTAATATCCTGACATGGAAATATATCACCATTCCTTCACTGTCACTTGGTCAAAATCCTGGGATTCACTCCCAAATGGCATTGTGGGTCAACCCACAGTGAGCTGCAGTGGTTCAAGAAGGCAGATCACCACCATCTTCTCAAGGGCAACTAGGGATTGGGCAAGAATTTCTGGACAGTCATCAAAGCCCACATCCCACAAGTGAATTAAAATAAAAATGCATGCTAATTAAACAAGTGTGCAGCCCTCTGTCCAGGTCATGGGATGAGTCATGGAAAACAGGTGGTTAGGAGGTGAATGGGTTACTATAGATCATATAGTTTCATGGTGCAAGGGTTATGAAGTTCACTTCTATTCCTGTCCTTCTGATAATAATGAATTAATGGTGTTGACTATTTAGTAGGTGGTTCTCTGTACACTCAGTTGCAGTGAGTTTTTGTTGGATTGTAGTTATTATTGGAATACTAACTCATCACATTGGAGATCAGTTTTTACTTCCTCAGGAGTGACTTACTTTCTCCTCATACAATGAATGAGAATCTAAAGGTTAAAATGGATCACGGCTTCTGTGAACAGTAAGATGTGAAAAGCATTATAGAAACAGTTTTAGGCTCTAGAATAGACAGGTTGAGTTTCATTGTTAAATTCAAACCTCTACCAACAAACAAATGTATTTCATTCCTTTTCTATCTTGTATCCACTGTAGTTAAAAAAGAAACAGAAAACTAAGTGATAACTCAAAATAAAATTTTCCAATCAGTCTTTTGGGAATTCACACAAACTTTGGAGATTACACAATTAGAAATGTTATTTGTGATTCAATTTATGTTTCCACCAAGATTAGCTCTCAGAGATAATAAATGAAGAAGTTAATCAGCCAAATACTTTCCGTTCAAGTCCAAGTTGAGAAAAGGTGCTCATTCCTATTTCTCTGTCAAAGTTCGACCTGTACCTCAAACCACTTCCACAGCGTGTCTGTAATCGAGCTCTGCTCTTTAACTAAGTGCAAGAGCAAGAGCTCCTCCCTCTAGGTTTCAGCTATGGATGGAGGCTAATTCCATTCGCTTGACCCAAGTCATTACATAGTTCAAGCCTAACAGGTCTTACAGCTGAATTTCCATTTCAGGAGCAGGGAACCTGAGCCAGGATTATTTCTAGATCCTGATATATTTTGATTCCCCATCAGCTGCATGTTCAAAAATGTAAGTTAAAATATACAGAAAGCAAAGAAACCATCACTGTAGAGGCAGGTGGAATCCCTCTGCAAAGCACCCATACCCAGGCCAGGAAGAAAGGCCTCCCCATCCCTCCACCCTCACCTATCACCCTTATAGGCCAGCGACCAATTGAGTTACATACCCCCAGCCTCACCACAGTGGGCGGCACGGTGGCACAGTGGTTAGCACTGCTGCCTCACAGCGCCTGAGACCCGGGTTCAATTCCCGCCTCAGGCGACTGACTGTGTGGAGTTTGCACGTTCTCCCCGTGAACGCGTGGGTTTCCTCCGGGTGCTCCGGTTTCCTCCCACAGTCCAAAAGATGTGCAGGGTCAGGTGAATTGGCCATGCTAAATTGCCCGTAGTGTTAGGTAAGGGGTAAATATAGGGGTATGGGTGGATTTCGCTTCGGCGGGTCGGTGTGGACTTATTGGGCCGAAGGGCCTGTTTCCACACTGTAATGTAATCTAATCTAATCTAATTATGAAGTAAGTCCTGCCCATCAGCATGAAATGGGTTGTTCCTAGGAGGAGCATGCCTGTGTTCCAGTTACATGTCTGTTGCTGAGCTCTATTTTGATAGCATTATAACTCCAAAATTGGTGATGTAATGGACAGTGAAGAAGGTTACCTCAGAGTACAACAGGACCTTGATCAGATGGGTCAATAGGCCAAGGAGTGGCAGATGGAATTTAATCTAGATAAATGTGAGATGCTGCATTTTGGAAAGGCAAATCAGGACAGGACTTATACACTTACCGATAAGGTCCTGGGGAGTGTTGCTAAATGAAGGGATCTTGGAGTGAAGATTCATCGTTCCTTGAAAGTGGAGTCACAGGTAGACAGGATAATGAAGAAGGTGGTTGATATGCTTGCCTTTATTGATCACTGCACTGAGTACACGGCATTGGTTGGGCCACTTTTGGAATACTGCATGCAATTCTGATCTCCTTGAGCTCAATCTGAGTTGGGGAACTGGCCTGTCCCTCTTTGACCAAGTCAAAACAAGGGTCTGGCTCAGATCTAAGTCTTAAACAGAGCACTATTTGTAAAGATTCCCTGTCACAATGGTTTCCTTGCCTACATTATGAACTGGTGCATGGCTTTCATTCCATATTCCAAAACCTGGGTTGTGTTTCCCTTGTCCATGCTACCAGTGAACACTGGAAGCCTTCCAGTGTCTATCCTGATCGAAAACAACAAATGCTGGAGATCACAGTGGGTCATCTGTGGAGAGAGAGCAAGCTAACTTTTCGAGTGTAGATGACTGTTCATCAGAGCTCATCAGCATGTTAGCATGGTCTCTCTCCATGGATACTGTCTGACCCACTGTGATCTCCAGCATGTTGTTTTCAGTACAGATTCCAGCATCTGCAGTAATTTGCTCCATCCAGTTCCTATTCTCTAATTTCAACAGAAAACAAGTGTAGCTCAAAGACAATCACTGACAGATGTATGTATTCATTTATATTGAACATTCAAATGACCTCACAGCACTCATTTACAATCAGTGCCGTCATTATTACGATGCAACAAAGATGGCAGATGGTACATGCCCAGCAATGTCCCACAGTAAGATAACAAACCAGCTCATCTGTTTTTGTGAGGATGGTTGAAGGGTAAATACTGACCAGAATACCAGAGGCAACTCCCAATTCTTCGTTAAACAGTGCCCTGGGATTGTTTGCACCCAGCCTTGTGAACAGCATGGCTTGACCACCAGACGAAACCAAGACTACCCTCCTCACAAACACCAACTGGCAATGGAAACCTAACAATATGTTCAAAGGATTCCCAGTTTAAGGTGCAAAAGGGCCTATACAGGAAGAGTTTCTGTTTGCCTACTCCAGAGTGCCTAATCCTTAGTAAATTATAGAGTCATAGAGCTATGCAGTATGATCCTTCAGGCCAACATGTCCATGCTGACCAGATACCTTAAATTAATCTAATCCAATTTACCAGCACTTGACCCATATTCCTCTAAACCCTTTCTATTCACAACCCATCCAGATGCCTTTTAAATGTTGTAATTGTACCAGCTCCACCACTTCCTCTGGCAGCTCCTTCCATACATGCACCACCCTCTGCGTGAAAAAGTTGCCCCTTAGGTCCCTTTTAAATCTTTCCCCTCTCACCCTAAAGTTTTGCCCTCTAGTTCTGGGCTCCCTGACCCCAGAGAAAAGATCTTGTCTATTTATCCTATGATGCCTCTTATGATTTTATAAACCTCTATAACGTCACCCCTCATACTCCGACGCTCCAGGGAAGAAAAATCCTCAGCTTATTCAGCCTCTCCCTATAGCTCTAACCCTCCAACCCTGGTAACATCCTTGTAAATCTTTTCTGGACCTTTTCAAATTTTACAACATTGTTTTGATGAGAAGGAGACCAGAATTGCACACTTCCCTCTGTTCTGTAACAGCTCTGTGATTTGTTGTCTTTGCTGCGTCCGTCCAGCCTGAAGGGAGTGAATAAAAATGCAGTTTCAGTTTTTCGCGATGTCAACAACAACAATATGCATTTATATCCCACCTTCGATGTGTACAGCACCTCACAGGGGTACAATTAGACTAAAGCTGATAACTATAGGAATGGAAATATGACTAACAGGTAGGTGAAGCAGCTAATTTGTTTTCCTTTCTAACTTGCTTGTTAAATATTTCAGTTACATTTTGTTTCCAGTACCTTATCCAAATTACCTGTATCCTAAAATAAGTAGACAGAATGCTGCCGAATGCCGGCAGCATGTGTGGAGAGAGGAACACGGTTAACATTTCAAATACAGCATGATTCTTCTTCGGAACTGAAAAGGACTGAAAATAATAATTTTACCTTGTCCACCATTATTTTACACGGCTTCCATGTTCAAGAAGAGTCATTCAGATTCGAAATATTACCTCTGTTTTTCTCTCTCCAAACATACTGCCAGACCTGCTGAGTTTCTCCAACATTCTCTGTGTTTGTTTCAGATCTCCAGCATCTGAAGAATTTTGCTTTTACTTTACTGTGAGGCCTTGATATTCCACAGAGATTTCCACTGGTCTCCTGGCTCTGTAACTGCAGACCTCCTGCCATCAACACCCACCCTATCCCCAATGCCACCCTACCCTGAATGCCACCCTATCCCCCAATGCCACCCTATCCTCAACATCACCCAATGCCATCCTACTCCCGATGCCACCCCACCCCAAATACCACCCTATCCCCCAAAACCACCTTACACTCAATGCCACCCTATTCCTAACACCACCCTACCC
>NC_057718.1:18135727-18152156 GCF_004010195.1 Chiloscyllium plagiosum | reverse complement strand
TACCCCCAACACTGCCGTACTATCAATGCCACCCTATCCCCAATGCCACCCTATCCCGCCACGCCACACTATCCCCAACGCTACCCTACCCCCAACACTGCCATACTATCAATGCCACCCTATCCCCAATGCCACCCTATCCCGCCACGCCACACTATCCCCAACGCTACCCTACCCCCAACACTGCCATACTATCAATGCCACCCTATCCCCAATGCCACCCTATCCCGCCACGCCACACTATCCCCAACGCTACCCTACCCCCAACACTGCCATACTATCAATGCCACCCTATCCCCAATGCCACCCTATCCCGCCACGCCACACTATCCCCAACGCTACCCTACCCCCAACACTGCCATACTATCAATGCCACCCTATCCCCAATGCCACCCTATCCCGCCACGCCACACTATCCCCAACGCTACCCTACCCCCAACACTGCCATACTATCAATGCCACCCTATCCCCAATGCCACCCTATCCCGCCACGCCACACTATCCCCAACGCTACCCTACCCCCAACACTGCCATACTATCAATGCCACCCTATCCCCAATGCCACCCTATCCCCAATGCCACCCTATCCCCATGGCCAATAGAAAGCAAGAATCATCAGCAGTGCTTCATTCAGAGGCTCACTGAAGATGTTATCTACTATGGTGATGAAATGTCTGAAAATGAACCTTCCAGCTCAGTGAACAAACCTATATCAAGAACCTCAACCTGACCTACAAATGTTCTCAAAACTCACTAATCCTCCTTTGTTTTGGACCCAGGTAGAGGTTAGGCTACAACACACCATCTTTAAGTAGCTACTGAAGACACGCTGGTCTTAGACAGCACCAAGATTTATTGCACGATAGCAACAAATACAACGAATTGATAATTGGTCAGACATAAATACTGGACCATTAAAGGGGCTGGTACAGATACATCTACTCCTTCCAAAAGATAGACTTTTAAAAATTTTAGACTTTATTGTCACGTGTACTCAAGTACAAAACTACACGCACAGAGTGAAAAGTTATCAATGCCACCACACACTGTCCCATCTTAGGTACAAATACATAGGTACAAAGAAATAAGAAACAAAGTTAAAAGCTAAACAATTCAGTCACTCTTCATGTAGCATTAACAAAAAAGGAAATAAAGAAATAAGAGTGGACCACCTTGTCTCCTCTCTCAGACCATGTGTGATATCCATCGATTCAGTGAATCCAAGATAACATAAGCATTACCCCCTTCACAACGATTACCTTAAACAACAAAAGAGGAAAGAAGTGGTATTGAGAGGTTGGGAGGTGAAGGGGGAGTAGTTGAAGGAGATCTTAGCCAGTTTAATTCAAAGTTCTCAGGACAGCAACTTGCAATGGATGTGATAAACTTGATGAACATTAATAAAAAAAATGTGAATTCTGGGAATGACAAATGTATTCAAGGTAACTCTCAAAGGGTTAAAAAAGCCACTGTTTTTCCCCTCTTTCTCCCTCCCCTAGTTCCAAGTATTTCTCAACGTGTGTCTCAACAAGTCTCTGATCCTCAGTCTGCAGAGAGTGAAGTCATGCTTGCTTTTCAGACTTTTTTAATTCATTAAGCCAGTCATTACACGCCACACAATCTTCTCACTCCACCTACTAGATGCTTGAAATATTATAAACATTCCTCTGGTTGGAGCCTTGGCAACCAAGTAGGCTTTCGGCTGCCTTTGAGCAATGCTGGTCATGCGGGGGCAAACAGAAAACTCTGTATCAAATTAGTGTAAATTAAAATACCATTCTGTTTTCGATCAAAGTGCCATATCACTTTCTGAAAGCAAGTGGCTGCAGCCCTATGTGTCGAAATAACCCTGTGATTAAAGTGCAGGACGTGGAGGAAAAGAGATAGACAGCTCCCTTCAACTGTTTCAAAACATGCTCTCGAATGTGCTAACTGTAAAAAACAATTATGGGAAAGTGATGTGGTTCCTGTAAACTCTAATGTTACAATTATAATAGTTAAGAATACAACTCAGGAACTGGCAATCTTCCACCTGACATTCTTGTAGCATTCCTTTACATGTTGATTACTCTGCACTCGTGCTGGTTAACCGTTTGAGATCTTTTGGTAAATAAAGGAGCTCTGGGAGAATAATGAGCAACGTAACAGCTCCTGCTCTCCTTAGATGAGATTAGATTCCCTAAAGTATGGAAACAGGCCCTTCGGCCCAACAAGTCCAACCGACCCTCCGGAGAGTAACCCACCCAGACCCATTCCCCATATTCACCCCTGACTATGGGCAATTTAGCATGACCAATTCATCTAACCTGCACATCTTCAGATTGTGGGAGGAAACCGGAGCACCTGGAGGATACCCACGCAGAAATGGGGAGAATGTGCAAACTCCACACAGACATTGGAAAGAAGAAGGCTAAGAGGGGATTTGATAGAGGCATACAAGATGATCAGAGGATGAGATAGGGTAGACAGTGAAAGTCTTTGTCCTAGAATGATGACGTCAGCTTGTACGAAGGGGCGTAACTACAAATTGAGGGGTGATAGATTTAAGACAGATGTCAGAGGCAGGTTCTTTACACAGAGAGTGGTAAGGGTGTGGAATGCCCTCCCTGCTAATGTAGTCAACTCAGCCACATTAGGGAGATATAAACAATCCTTAGATAAGCACATGGATGATGATGGATAGTGTAGGGGGTCGAGCTGAGAAATAGTTCACAGGTCGGCGCAACATCGAGGGTCGAAGGGCCTGTTCTGCACTGTATCGTTCTATGTTCTATATTCTCTGACAGGCACCCAAGGCAGGAATCAAACCTGGGTCCCTGGCACTGTGAGGCAGCAGTGCTAACCACTGTGCCACCATGCTGCCCCTCTGGTGGTTCAGAGATTTAAAAAAAAAATTGCTTTACAGGATGTGAATGTCACTGGCAAAGCTAGCATTTGGTGGCCACCCCTCGGGAAGCTGATGGCAAAACTTGAACAGAGTGGCATTTCAAATGGCACACAAAGGGCAGCTGCTGTGCGTCTGGAGTCAGATTGTGAGCCAGTTCAGCAGAAGAGTTCCTGCCCTACCAAGGATTAGTAAACCAGATAATCTATTTTACAATTGAGGACAGTTCCATGCTCACCATTACTAAGATGAGCTTTCAATTTCAAATTAGTTCACCGAGTTGGAAATCTACCAATGAACTTGTGCTCCAGGGAATTAGACGACACCTTGGGATTGCAGGTGCAGTGACATTACCTCTACTCCACCATCTCCTAATGGTCCATTTATGTCAGTTTCAGTCAGTTTACAGCTGTTCCCTTGGAGGAAATTAGTTTTTTTTTTAAAAGTGTAATTTCAGAAACAATTTCCAACAGAATAGCTGTTCTGCACAACCATATTGTATTTGTTAACTGATGAGAACATTTCAGCATGAGAATAGGAGCAGCACATTCAGGGCATCAGTCAACCTGATCAGACTCAAATCATACCTCAATAATACACAGGAAACAAAAAATTGCAGATTATGGAGATCTGAAACAAAGACAGAAATTGTTGGCCAAACCCATCAACGGTCCTGATGAAGAGTCACTGGACTCGAAACCTGACCTCTCCCCACATATGCTGCCAGACCTGCTGAGTGTTGCCAGCAATTAGATTCGCTACAATGTGGAAACAGGCCCTTCGGCCCAATAAGTCCACACCGCCCTCCAAAGAGAAACCCATCCCCTATCCTATACTTACCCCTGACTAACGCACCTAACATTGTGGGCAATTTAGCAAGGCCAATTCACCTGACCCGCATATCTTTGGATTGTGGGAGGAAACCGGAGCACCTGGAGGAAACCCACACAGAGACAGGGAGAATGTGCAAATTCCACACAGACTGGTGGGAGTCGAACCCAGCACCCTGGTGCTGTGAGGCAGCAGTGCTAATCACAATTGCTGCTATTTTTTGAACTAAACATTAATTAAGTTTACCCACCTCAGCTCCCTTATCCAGCAAAAGTTTGTCAATCTGATTTGAAAACTCCAAACGCTCCAAAATCCATAGCGTTTGGAGGGAGAAAATTCCAGCTCACTAATACCAGCTGCAGAAAGGGAAAACAAAATCTTTATCTTCAGCGCCCAGAAAATGGAGAACAAACGTTAAGAGGGTGAAAGCAATGTGAGAGCAACACTATTTGGAGATTCTGTTCATGAAGCCACATTCATAGGCTCAGCCTGAATTAAAGAGTAACTAAAATTAAGTTTTGTAGGTAATACAGGTCTTGCCTTCCATTGCAAGTGAAGATTAACAGTCCCTCTGCCACTGGTCAAAGTTGACCAGAGGAATTCTTCCAATGTCTTGACCTTAATCAACAGCAGTTATGTCAGTTATTTACTCACTGCTGTCTATGGGGACCTGCTGTGTGTTTCCCTGTGACTACAACAGTGCTTTAAAAAATACTGCTATGGGATAACTTGAGGTCATGAAAGGTGCTATATAAATGTAATTTCTTCCTTCCTGCTTTTCTCATGTTACACTACCTTCCCATCTGCACAGGGAACCCATACAAGGATGCGTGCTGACCAGGGTGGCTTTATTGTCAAGCAATCACACCTTCACACTTTCTCAATGAACCCAGAGCTTTGTTTGGAAGACTTGTTCTGAGTTATCCTGAAGGTTGCAATGGAGCCAAATCTGACTGACTGCACTTTACAGACCCCTGCGATGTTTGAGCAATCACTTCAAATCTGTTTTATTCTTGCAGGCTGCTTGTACATAAGAGGTTCTCAGTTCAGATGGCACCACAGCAGTTTCCACTAATCCTGTCACACATCATAGATAGTTTCTAACCAAACTGTTCAGTGATATTACTACACACCTCTGGAGGTGTTAGGGCTTGAACCTGGTTCTCTTAGTCCAGAAGTAGGGACACTACGATTGCAACATGAGAGCACTCAAAAAACTATCTTCTAATCAATCTATTCAGTGAGGTTATTGCACACCTCCGGAACAGATGGGGCTTGAACCTCCTGGCTCAAAGACAGGGATACTACCACTGCACCACAAAAGCCCTAAAGGAGAACCCTTAGCTGTCACACATTATATGCTTTGCAGGTGCAGCTGTGAAATGTTTCCCACCGAAACACTCATACCTAATACTTGAGTTCCCAGTTCTAATATAGAACAATAGGTGCAACAATATCTAACAATCGGAGAGAGGATACCTCTGCCTTAGGACATTCTCTCCCTCCTTCTGTACCTGAAGAGGCAGCTTGCTACTTCTCCTGAGGAAGGCCCCTGGAAAATCATATTTTATCCGACATAAGTGAGGTCTCCTGACATTTAATTAATGGTGGCAGCAAGGTTCTGATTTCCATGTCCACGTCTTTGATGCTTCGTCCTTCAGGTAATGCTCAACTTCCAAACAACTTATAACGTAAAGCATGTCTTCGACAGCTGGGTCACCGTTTGTGGACAGTAGGCCATGAGAAGCCTTCAGCAAGTTGAATTTGTGACTTGCTGCTTGTGGTAATGGGAAACCTGCCAAGCCTTCACTCTGACGCTGGGAAAATGGCACAAGGGCAGTGGCATTGTGTCAAAATACAGCCAGTGGCATCAGTTGGTCACTGGTCACCTCCATGTTTGTCATTTTCAGAGTCTAAGACTTCAACCCAGGGGTTTGCCCAATGTGCAGGCAACCTTTCTCATTCTCAACAAATACAACAAAATCAATCAGAACTAGTCAGCTTTCTTCATTACCCTGCAGCATGACGAACTTTCTCTCAGACACGAGGATAAAATGGCTGCTTGGCTTGCTCGCTTAGCAACAATCACCACACTTTGATTGACTTAATTGTATGTGAGAAAATTAGAGAACTTTCTGAGAGCTATGATAAGCTGTTACATAAATGTGTGTGCAAATCTTTGCATATTCATTAGACAACACAGATGCAACTTGCGTCAGAGTCCTGTAACCAAAAAAAGGAACAACTTCAATGCGAAATAAATGGTGTCATCACCTACTCCCACGCTTACTTTTAGTTTTATACCAGTCACTTGTCAGCCATGCTATCTCCCTCTGGCATGATATTCTGGGCCTTCTTTGACTGGTGAAAGCAGCCCTTTGCATGCCTGTGGTAGTCATGAGTTATGGCTGTTTCACTTCCATCAAAGGAAGGTCATAACTCACCCACTCCTGAGAGACCGGTCCTGTTTACATTATGCCCCAGACTGGCATTTTTCCTACATGACGCAGCACTGATTCATATAGGGGAAGTTACAATTATTTCTCACACATGGGCAAGATCAGGCTTTTTTGCACAGAGTGTGATAATAGCCAGCGGCACTTTCCAACTGTTTTGGCCATGATAACAGCTTACAGTTTAAAACAAGAGTGTTGTGTCTGCCCTGTTTAGTTTACTGTCACGGATGCCTTGGGCATATGCTAAGTGATGAACAGGAGAGAGATTAATTGCTCGCTCCTTTGACACATGGCAAGGAGCTCGTGAAGAGGTAACCTGGCGAACACAGCTTTATTATGTGTGAATTCCAAAGACAAGAGACTTATGAACAATCTGTGCAGTTGAACAGGAAGGTGAATCTGGGGATAAACACTGACAAATGGTCAGAAGTTGCCTCTGAACCATAGAAATTACTCAGCAATATCTCTGAGGAAGTCCAACAAGGCTTCTCTTGACTGACTTCCTAAACAATCCCCCTAGTATTGACACCAGTGATAGGAAGCAGATAGACTTGCAGAGGCTCCTTTGACAGAGGTTCTGCTACACGAGTCCCACTGTGCCCACTGCCCCCACATATTCACACTGCACTCAATCTGACGTTAGTAACATTAGAAAGCTGCCTGTGCAGATTTGCCAGGACGTTACACAGGGAAAGCGGTGGCAATTGTCGAGAGATCTGAGAAGCGAGTGGTCCATTTTTCTTCATTCGAACCGAGAAGACAAATGGCTGACCTGCCAGGCTCCTTTACGTGTCTGAAGAGTTATGGCAGGGGTGTGAGCGCACCCATCAATCAGGAGGTAACAGGAGGCCACAGATTGGAAAATCACAAGAAAGAATTCAAGGGAGATTTTTTTTTTCCCTCAAACATTCTTTATGCAGCAGGTGGTCAGGATGTAGAATTCTCTGCCATAAACTTGTCTAAGCAGAGTCCATAAATTCCTTTCAAGGGGAATTAAATAGCTGCTCAGAGAGGAGAACAATGATTAACAGTATACGGGAGAAAACAGGACCGCAAAATGCAGCTCAATTGCACCTAGTTGGTTGGCGCCAAGAATTTCATGCCAAAGAAGTATTGGCTGCACATTCACTCCTGATCCGGGCCATGTTGGGACCATTTCATCAACGTGGCTACAGCCAGACGCCACCCCCGGTGAGGTTCTCCAATTTGTTACAGTGCCAGACTAAATACCCCAAAATCGCAATGGCAGATGTTTAAGAAAATAGCTCATGACTTGCAAGAAAGGAAATAAATACAACTATCACTGGAGAACAAGTACAATGGAAACAAATGGGGTTAAAGGCTTGTAAGTCCCCTGGACCTGTTGTGTTGCAGTCTCGGATAATAAATGAAGTAGCTACAGAATTAATGGATTCACTGGTAATAATCTTCCATGAATCCCTAGATTCCGGAAATATCCCAGAGGATTGGAAAGTAGTTAATGTAACTCGTAAAGGAAGGAATACGGGGGCAAACAGGCTCCCTTCCTTAAATCACCCTCAAATTCCCACCCTGATAGGTCACAGCAAGGTTAACTTTGAAAGGATCCTGTCCCCTGTTGGCATCTTTCTCCCAGAGCTAAATAAACCTGTGTTTTAGTAGGAACCGATTAAGCAGGATTTCTTGAATTAAAAAATGCATGGGTTTGTTAATGACTGAACGCAAGAAGTATTACACAGCACACATCCAGGCAGATTAAAAATGAGAAGAGAGTCTAAACAGATTTTAAAAAAGAGAGAAAGGATCTGCTTCTGATTTGTTTACGAAGAGCAACAAAGACAATCATGATCATTATTGGGCAGCACTGATAGCGTTAAGGCTGAACAGTTGATTTCAAGGTTCCTGGTTTTGCAGGTCAGCAGAAATTTTGTTGTCTTGATTCCTTTTGATATTGACTGGATTTTCGCATTCAGTCCTTTACCTGCCCTGCACGGGTGTTTAAAATGACTGTCCTCAAAGCTGTGGCCCTCACAGCCCTCTGATCCACATACTGGGCTGTCCAGCCACATGCAGATTAGACCAAAAGTGTTCACAGTATTTATTGGTATTTTGTAAAATTTTAGCAAGATCCTCCTATTTTTATACACTATTCCTTTTGAAATGAAGATAAGCTTTCCAATGGCCTTCCTTGTTACCTGATAGGAGGCTAGTTTTTATATCATTCATGCATGAGGACCCCCCAAATTCCTGTGTGCTGCTGCTTTTTACAGTCTTTTTCAGTTTAAACAATGTTCAGCTCCTCTACACTTCCAGTTGAAGTGCATAACCTCAAATATTCCCACATTAGATTCCATCCGACAAGATTTTTTCCCCACTCTCTTTACCTTTCCGTATACCTCTGCAGGTGCTTTATGTCATTCTCACCACTCGCCTTCCCACTTATCTTTGTGTAGTCTGAAAATTTTGGCTTTCCTCGTCCATGACATTAATATACATTGTAAATAATTTTGGCCCCAGCACTGATTCCTGGGCACTCCACTAGTTTCAGGTTGCCAGCCTGAAATGTCCCTCTTATTCCAACTCTCCATCTTCTATTAATTAACAATCCTCACAGGACAGAGGGGAAAAGCACCAACCATTGTTTTTATGGTTACCTCATGAAGTTCTTTATCAATATGGGAGAACTTGAAAAGGGAGAGAGATGAATAAAGTGACTAAGCAGCCAACATTCTCTTTCTAAAAGGGAAGCTTGAAACCATCTACAAATACTCGCCCCTGTAACATTGGCACAGAAGGTTAGATGAAGTTGAAGTCTTCATAGAATCTTATTTGCTTGATAGACATAGTGCAGTCAATATTTCCAAAAGACTGCAACAACTGATCAATGCTGGTTCCAGTGATGTTCTGCATCATGTGTAACAATGCTGAAAATAGGAACCCAACTACAGGAATCAATGTAAGTTTTTCTATGCACCTTGTCTCTGTAGGTCATACTCACGCAGCAAGCAGAATTTAATCCATCAGTTAGTAGTGAAATGACTAAAACCAGCGCAAAAGACTTTAGGCCATTATTGGCAGTCGTAACTATAGTAGGAAATAAACACACACACACAGCTAAAATTGCTTCATTCCACTTTGAATGTACTGGGACTTGTTAGTGAACACAACAGTTCAATCGGATGCAATGCTGACTGATGACATTATGGCACAGCCAGCAGATTGAAAGGAACTGGAGACTTGTACGACTGTACAGCCAGTCACTTTCAACCTCAGTTCATATGAGAAGCATGGGGAGAAGCAAGTGAGACTATCTTTCGATTATTCAGTGACCTCAAGGTTGGCAGCTCAATTTACAAAGTGGATAAAAACACAGGCCTGGGGATGGGGCTGGAGAGCGCCTGGATTGCCTTCCTATGCCTTCAAAAAGAGGCTGGACAAGTGGTGCAGAGCCTTCACAGATTAGCAGAAATGTCCACAGCTGAAAGGGGGATTAGGTGCTTTGCATGTACAATTAATGGGTCACTGCCTCTTTGAGACCCCCACTGAACGTTTGCATTCCCCTGAGGAAGCTGGCACTAATTACTTGCAGCAAAAGCTTGGCTCAAATGTACATGGTCAGAGAGTTAAAGAGATTGCCACAAAGCAGGTATACATTTTAAAGTCCACCTACCTGAATGTGAAACCTGATGGAAGAGTTATGCTCCACATCCTGACATTTTCTTTTATCTCTATCTCCGACACTCCCAAAACCTCAACACCAGCACTGCCTGAGCCAATTGGCAATGCCCCACCCTTCCACCAGCGAGCTCAAAACCGATTTGAAACATTAACTGTTACTCTCACCACAGTTCCTGCCAGACCTATTGTTCTCCCTGACACCTCCTACTTTATCACCAGCGAGATGTATGTCCCTCCCTGCAGCTCACAGGCTCAACGGCAAAGAGACCTAGGAGCCAATATGGTGGATAAATCTGGTTTCATTATTCAAGTGGACAGAAACATTCTTGTCTGTCTTCACTATCACTCTCCACCTCCTCCACATATCCAATAATGAGATGCCCAAATTTCTAATTTGCAAAATTTATCAGAGGTCACACGACACCTGGTTATAGTCCAACAGGTTTATTTGTAATCACAAGCTTTCGGAGCGCTGCTCTTTTGTCGGGTGAGGTGACTTCACCTGATGAAGGAACAGCACTCTGAAAGCTAGTGATTTCGAATAAACCTGTTGAACTATAATCAGGTGTCATGTGACTTCTAACTTTGTCCACCCCAGTGCAACATCAGCATCACCAATATCATGCCAAAATTTTATCAATTTGGTCCAGGAGGACTTAACATAAGAACATACGAACTAGGAGCAGGAGCAGGCAATTCAGCCCCTCAAACCTGCTCTGCCATTTGATACAATCATGGCTGATCTCAACTTGACCTGGACTCCATTTCCTGCCTGTTCTCCATAACCCTTCAATTCAATACTCATTAAAAATCTATCTCCTCCTTAAATGAACTCAATACCCTGGCAACTCTGAGGTTGTGAATTTACTAGACCCCCTCAAAATATTTAAGGTAGCCTCGACCCTAACATTTTCTTATTTGAAACGTAGATGTGAAGTATGTGTTCCAGATATTGTGCGACTTGTCAAACTACTTAACATTAAGCAAAGCACAATTTATTTGAACACTGCAGTTAAAATACAAACAAAAGAAAGAGAAATTTAGAATGGCTTAATTATTGGAAAACTTAACCAATTAATTGATACAGTAACTATTACTAATTAATTATTCCAGTACAGTAACATCCCATAAACACACCCCTTGGCAAAAAGGTAAATTCAGACGGATTCTTACACATAGTTCTCCAATCCGGGGGGAAACGACATTCCAAGGGATTTCAGAGAAAGTAACATAGAACATAGAACAATACAGCGCAGTACAGGCCCTTCGGCCCTCAATGTTGCGCCGATCCAAGCCCACCTAACCTACACTAGCCCACTATCCTCCATATGCCTATCCAATGCCCGCTTAAATGCCCATAATGAGGGAGAGTCCACCACTGCCACTGGCAGAGCATTCCATGAACTCACGATTCGCTGAGTAAAGAACCTACCCCTAACATCTGCCCTATACCTACCCCCCCTTAATTTAAAGCTATGCACCCTTGTAATAGCTGACTCCATACCGCACTAGAGTCTTATACAACTGCAACATGACCTCAGTACTCTGGAACTCAATTCCTCTACCAATAAAAGCCAGTACGGCATATGCCTTCTTCACCGCACTATTTACCTGGGTGGCAACTTTCAAAGATCTGTGTACATGGACACCAAGATCCCTCTGCTCATCCACACTACCAAGTAACAGCTAGGAATTCTTTATTGAAGCTTCTGAGACCCAAACAGCTTCTGACTGCTACAGTTAAAAACAGCTAGAAAGCCAGGCCGCTCCCCTTCCATTGTTTCAACTTTTTTAAAAAAATACGTTATAGGCCTCCTAAATTGTTGACTCGAGCCATGTCCAGTAGCCACTTCGGCACCTCTACTTTTACAACCCCTCTTCAAAAAAACCCAGGACAAAATAATCTTTTTAAAGTGACAGCATCATCACAAATTCCTCAGATTCATGTCTCTTTGGTCCTTTGAGAGACTTCTAACAGCTAAGCAAATATTTCTATTGTCCAGGCCTGATCTGCTCCAATTGCTGGTTTCTGAGACCCACAACTGAAAGCTTTAGAACATTAGAAGCTGTGACGAAGGGCTATGGGGCTCACTAACAACAGTTTCATTCCATTTGTTAAAGCCTTCCTCATGGACGGAGCCATACATAGTTAGTAGGCTCAACCCTGTGCCACCTTTGCAACAGGTCAGATCTTGGTTTTTCCTGATCTATTATTGACCTCTGTATTACAAGATGGAGGAAAAAAGTGAGTTAGGTATGGTTCATATTCCCAATAATACCTTCCAAACCCATGACTATGACTATGTGGAAGTACAAAAGGGAGCTCAAAACCAATTTGAAACATTAACTCTGTTTCTCTCTCCACAAATCCTGCCAGACCCGTTGTTTTCTCCAGCACTTTCTGCTTTGATTATTACCAGTGAGATGTCAAACACTTGGAAACATCAATTTCCTCCCCAAGTTACACACCTTCTAGTCCTGCAAATAATATTGCTATTCCTTCACTTATCATGGAATCGTAGAATATGGAAACAGGCCCTTCAACCCAACAAGTCCATACCGACCCTCCGAAGAGTATCCCACCCAAACCCATTTCCCTACCCTATTACTTGACATTTACCATTGACTAATACACCTAACCTACACATCCCTGAAAACTATGGGTTAATTTAGCATGGCCAACTCACCTAACCTACACATCTTTGGACTGTGGGAGGAAACTGGAGGACCCAGAGGAAACACATGCAGACACAAGGAGAATGTGCAAGCTCCACACAGACAGTCACCCGACACTGGAATCAAACCCGAGTCCCTGACGCTGTGAGGCAGCAGTGCTAACCACTGAGCCCCTTTGGGTTTGAAACACTGGAACAGTCTCCCTCTGGGCGTACTTACATCATAAGCTCTATAGCAGTTCAAATTAGCTTACTACGACCTTCTGGAAGGTATTTAGGGAAGGGAAATGAATGCTAGTCTTGCCAGCAGCAGCTGTAGACAAATAATTGCCCAGAATGTTTAATAATGCATTGGTCAATATCAGGCAGGTTGCAGTGAGCTCCCCTTATCCAATAGCTTGCCAATGGTCATGATCTCTGATATGAAAGGGAAACTAGAAAGCCTCAACATGGCTTCTGGAAAAGAAGGTCCTGTCTCTCCAACTTGCATGGGATATATCGAAGGAACTCACAAAGCAGGGGAATGATGGAACCCAGCTGACATTGTGCATGGGTGTCAAAACTATTCGATGAAATATCATGGAAAGAGTTGGTAAATAAAGCTGTAACTTTAGCAGATTGTTATTGGGTTGGAGAAGGAATGGATTCTGTTCTCGTACCCTACAGGCAGTAATCAATGGTGGTGGTCCTGTGGATACTAGCTAATGATTAACTGCCAGCACCAATAGAATGAGGTGGACATTTGAAGGAAGACGACCCAAATGTTTGGACTAAAATGCGCCATTGTGCAAACCGAAGGAAGAATGAGCATGAGGTTATTCTGATTCCCATGTTTGTCACTGCAACAAACAACTTGGCTTCCCAATACCCTACACCGTTCCCTTCCCCCATACCACAAACCCATTGGATTACTGGGAGGAAGTTAACTCCCAATACCCTACACTGTTCCCTTCCCCCATACCACAAACCCATTGGATTACTGGGAGGAAGTTAATTTTTTGTTTTGTTACCGATATCATTGAAGACTTTGAAGTGGCCACCTGAGTGAGCGATCCTACATCCTGCCATCAAGTGTTGATTCACTGTAAGATTCACCACTGTCTGCTGAGATGGATACTCTTTGAGCTATTTTATATTTCATCACCTTGCCCTCAGTATCCCTATGTTGATGTACTATCCTGATTTTTTTTTAAACTCTGGCACAGAAACCCTCAAACCAGTCTCTGGGAACCACAAAGCAGCAGCCACAGTGTCTACCTCGTTCAGTGTCCCTCCCAGACTCTGACTACACGGGTGAATGCCTGGAACATTCAACATGCCTTTGGCATTTCCTGGCAATTAAAAGGACATTGCTAAGAATGGGGAGAAGATAAGGGATCTTGAGGAGTCAAACATCATCCACCCAGGAAGTTGTAGAATGGTCCCGGAAGAATTGAGAACAGAACATTATGCTTCAAGTAAATTAGAAAGAAAACCATCAGCTCACTTTAGCGACCTAAAACATGAACACTGTTTCAATCTCCCTTCAGAGGCTGCCAGAGTTGCTGAATATTTCAGGCATGATCTGCTTTTATTTCAGATTGTTTTGACTTTGTGGTTAAAGTGCCATGTCTACCTGATTGGCAGAAAGCAGCTACATTACCCATAGACAACAAGCAGGAGTAAAGGGGAGAGCAGAGGTCAGGAAGAACAAGCAATGAATAGTCAATTGGTTTGACATTTTAACTGTCCCCTTTCATTGCAATGATGATCGCTTTTGTTCCTCGATACTGACTATAAATGAGCATTTTCTTGGCCAGTCATTGCCAATTAATATCAGCTAATGTGAATTGAAAGGTCCAACTGCACACTTTCTATTTATAAAACAAGAATGGGAGAGTTTCTTTTTCTCTTTGTGTAAAGCAAGAAGCTGTACTGCTATTGATATTTTAAGGTTGTTGTTTTACAGACTGACTTGAACTGATTACTTTTGGTTCAGGATCACTGGGTTGGAAGACATATAAATTAAAGACTCCAAGGCTGCAATTCCTCACCACTAGAAAGTGGATGGGGCAGAATTTGGACAAGGACGCAGTAAAATCCAACTGACTACTCTGCACAGTCCCAACAGGCAATCCTCTGATCCCCACACATTAAATGCCTACATTCACTAACTGGACTGTTTAGTGATATTGCTCTCGAAAATATCTCAGTTAAATTGGATACTCAAAATACAAGGTTGTGCGAAGGCTTAGAAAGAACTTGGACCATATCAAAGCTTATACATAAGCTGTGTCTCATGTAGTAAACTGCACCGATCATAAAACCTGCTGTTTTTTTGAAATGCATTCACAGGATGACGGCATCACTGGCTAGGCCAACATTTATTGCCCATACCTAATTTCCCAGAGGGCAGTTAAATATCAACCACATTGCTGTGGTTCCGCAGTCACATGCAGGCCAGACCAGTAAGGATGACAGTTTCCTTCCCAAAAGGACATTAGTGAACCAGATGGGTCTTTCCTGACAATCGACAACAGATTTGTGGTCATCAGTAGACTGCCATGGCTGGATTTGAACCCGGATCGCTAACATTGCATGGATCTCTGGATTAACAGGCCACTGATAATACCACTAGACCATCACTTTCCCCATGTTATTGACGAACATATTGTACAATGGTGAATCTCCAGTTCTATTTTCAGGCATCCATGAGACTAAGAACACCAGTTATTGGCTTTACATTACAAATACAATTTGTTTCACTCCAGGTATTTTCTAATCAATCCATTCTACAACTGAAATAAGTGGGACTTGAACCCACTTATTGGCTTAGAGGCAGGACACTACCTCTTGTCCCATAAAGAGACCAGACAATGAGAATAGATTATGATTACATATGAAACATGGCACAAGTCAGGAGTGTGATGGAATACTCCCTACTTGCCTGGATGAGTGCAATACTCAAGAAGTTTAACACCATCCAGGACAAAGCTGCCTACTTGACTACTGCTACATCCACAAGCATCCACTCCCCCCATCACTGATGCTCAGTAGCAGCAGTGTGTATTATCTGTAAGATGCACTGCAGAAATTCACCAAAGATCCTCAGACAGTACGTTCCAAACCCACGACCATTTCCATCTAGAAGGACAAGGGAAGCAGCAATGTGGGAATACCACCAATTTTACGTTCTGCTTCAAGCCACTCACCATCCTGACTTGGAAATATACTGCCGTTCTTTCACTGTCGCTGGATCAAAATTCTCGAATTCACTCCCTAAGGGCATTGTGGGTCAACCCATGGCAAGTGTGCTGCAGTGGTTCATGAAGACAGCTCACCCCCACTTTCTCAAGGGGCAACTAAGGACAGGCAATAAATGCTGGCCAGCTAACGATGCACAAATCCCACAAATGAATAATAATAAAAAAAAAATTTCAGTGGTATTATCAATGGACTGTTTATTTATTGGTGCAGTGATTTTCAAAATGGGCAATCCAAAATACAAGTCACTGAAGTCAGTATTCAGCTAAAAATGTTTGATGCACTTTTGATTCCCCACATCAGGCAATTAGTAATAAAAACAGGTGTGGGACCTTTGACCCCTCAAGTCTGCTCTACCACTTCATACGTGCATGGTCAATCTGAATATGCTCTTAATAGCACTTTCTTGCCTATCGCTCAGAACATTTAATCAAACGAGGTAAAACAATGACTGCAGATGCTGGAAACCAGATTCTGGATTAGTGGTGCTGGAAGAGCACAGCAGTTCAGGCAGCATCCAAGGAGCTTCGAAATCGATGTTTCGGGCAAAAGCCTTCATCAGGAATAAGGATGAAGGGCTTTTGCCCGAAATGTCGATTTCGAAGCTCCTTGGATGCTGCCTGAACTGCTGTGCTCTTCCAGCACCACTAATCCAGAATCTGGTTTCCAGCATCTGCAGTCAT
>NC_057718.1:18130803-18132747 GCF_004010195.1 Chiloscyllium plagiosum | reverse complement strand
TGGAAGTGGTTGTGGGAGTGGCCATGATGGGGGGCGGATCATCAATCAGCGTGGGGGTGGCAGCTGCATCAGCCACATGGCTAATGGCGGAATAGGTTCCGAGGCCAGGGGAATCTTATGGAATGTTTGAGGAGCGCTGGTTATGGAGGTGGGTGGATAAATGTTTGTTGTACATACAGTTTTTGATGTTTGAGATGGAATTGAAACAAACGTCTGTCTAACCAAGCCTTGAATCCTCAGTATCCTGGAGTTGACAATGCAGCTGTGAAGCACATGCGGCCATTCTCAACAAAATGCAGTTATGCGATCAAATTTTCAACAGTTATGGAGCTAGGAGCAAAGAATAGAAACTGGCTTAGAACATTAGTCTGATAACAGCACCTCATTGGTGCCTTCACAAAAGCAACATCTTTTTTCCTTTAATTCTGAGAGATGTGATGGCAAGTGAAGGTAAGTGGGGTAGGCCTTCTGCAGGGTCCATTGTCTCAGCATTGTCCATAGACAAATAATTTGTGAACACTGTAAGGTGCATGGAGAAGGTCAATGTAACATATAAATGCGAAGATTAAATTATATGATTAATATTGCAAACGTTTCGTCCCCTGGCTAGGCGACATCATCAGTGCTTGGGAGCCTCCTGCGAAGCGCTTCTTTGATGTTTCCTCCGGTGTTTATAGTGGTCTGTCCCTGCCGCTTCCGGTTGTCAGTTTCAGCTGTCCGCTGTAGTGGTTGGTATATTGGGTCCAGGTCGATGTGTTTGTTGATGGAGTTTGTGGATGAATGCCATGCCTCTAGGAATTCCCTGGCTGTTCTCTGTCTGGCTTGCCCTATGATAGTAGTGTTGTCCCAGTCGAATTCATGTTGCTTGTTGCGGACGAAACGTTTGCAACAAAAACTTCCAGCTCGGCGAACAGAACCACAACAACGAGCACCCGAGCTACAAATCTTCGCACAAACTTTGAATATGATTAATATGGCACATAACTTTAATTAATTTGCTTCCTCCTATCTCTTTCGGACCAGCACGTTCCAAAATCTCTCACCCATACAGTGCTTCCAATATTTTATCAACAATGCTTAATAACATGCAGTGGAAATTAAGGCAGATTGATTTGTTTGGATCAATCCAAATACTTTTCTTTGGTACATCCAATTTTCCAACACGGCTGTGAATCCTGTTATTTAAATAACTGCTATTGAACTTAGAGTCATAGAGATGTACAGCAGGGAAACAGACCCTTCAGTCCAACCCGTCCATGCCGACCAGATATCCCAACCCAATCTAGACCCATTTGCCAGCATCCGGCAACCCTTCCTATTTATATACCCATCCAGATTCCTTTTAAATGCTGTAATTGTACCAGCCTCCACCACTTCCTCTGGCAGCTCATTCTATATACGCACCACCCTCTGTGTGAAAAAGTTGCCCCTTTTACATCTTTCCCCTCTCACCCTAAACCTATGCCCTCTAGTTCTGGACTCCCCCATCCTGGCGAGTCTATTTATCCTATCCATGCCCCTCATGATTTTATAAACCTCTATAAGGTCACCTCTCAGACTCCGATGCTCCAGGGAAAATAGCCCCAGCAGTAAAGAAGGCGTTTGGTATGCTTTCCTTTATTGGTCAGAGTATTGAGTATAGGAGTTGGGAGGTCATGTTGCGGCTGTACAGGACATTGGTTAGGCCCTGTTGGAATATTGCGTACAATTCTGGTCTCCTTCCTATCGGAAAGATGGTGTGAAACTTGAAAGAGTCCCGGAAAGATCACAAGGATGTTGCCAGGGTTGTCACTGCACTCTCATTATCTCATTTCTGAAGGCTTCCCATTTTCTAGCCGTCCCTTTACCTGCGAACATCTGCCTCCAATCAGCTTTTGAAAGTTCTTGCCTAATACCGTCAAAATTGGCCTTTCTCCAATTTAGAACTTCAACTTTTAGATCTGG
>NC_057718.1:18122058-18130075 GCF_004010195.1 Chiloscyllium plagiosum | reverse complement strand
TTTTTCTTAACCAAACCCTCAATTTCCTTAGTCATCCAGCATTCCCTTTCATCCTGACAGGAATATACTTTCTCTGGATTCTTGTTATCTCGTTTCTGAAGGCTTCCCATTTTCCAGCCTTTACCTGTGAACATCTGCCTCCAATCAGCTTTCGAAATTTCTTGCCTAATACCGTTAAAATTGGCCTTTCTCCAATTTAGAACTTCAACTTTTACATCTGGTCTATCCTTTTCCATCACTATTTTAAAATGAATAGAATTATGGTCGCAGGCCCCAAAGTGCTCCCCCACTGACACCTCAGTCACCTGCCCTGCCTTATTTCCCAAGAGTAGGTCAAGTTTTGCACCTTCTCTAGTAGGTACATCCACATACTGAATCAACTTCTATTAGACACATGCGACGATTGTAGACATGTAGTGTTTTTGCAGATCCCTTTTGACATTACTACTTTTGCCTCATTGTTATTTGAATAGGGCTGGAACTTTAAAGTTCATTCCTTAAAATAACACCTCATTTAAAATATCAGATCACAGCTGACCAATATCTCAATTTCACTTATCCACTTTTGCTCTTGATCTGTTATTACTCTTACCTCAAAAAAAATCTGTTGATCTCAGGCTTGCACATTTTTGAGGAGCTAGAATCTGTGGACGTTCAGAGAATTTCAGAATCCTCTTCACTTTATTTAAAAAAAGAATAGTTCCTTACAGCCTCAATGTGCATATGGGATTCTGCCTGACTTAATCCATCCTCTGAGAGTGGTAAGGGTGTGGAATGCCCTGCCTGCCAATGTAGTTAACTCAGCCACATTAGGGAGATTTAAACAATCCTTGGATAAGCACATGGATGATGGTGGGATGGGGGATGGCTTAGATTGGTTCACAGGTCCATGCAACATCGAGGGCCGAAGGGCCTGTTCTGCGCAGTATTGTTCTATGTTCATTCTATCAAATTCCTTGTCAGTAATTTTACTTAAGTTTGGAGACCAGGAGTTCTGACTGATGCAACCTCACACTAAATCAAACATCTTAATTGAGAATTTTAAAAACAGTTTTAATTCAGTCACACTGTTACCCCCCAGATGGCTAATCTGAGCTGATGTAGGATTAATCCTTGACTGAGATCTCCTGCTTGATTCATAGAGACTTTTGTCATGAATCAGTATCTTCTTTCTTTATTTGATCCTCCCCTTCCATTGTCTTCTCTAATAAGATAGCAAATGTTGAGAAATTCAGGAGGTCTGGCAGCATCCATGGAGAGAAATGGACAGAGAGCAGTTAGAGTGAAACCTACTGAGTTCAGGAGATAAGGAGAAATTGCTTCACCCAGAGAGCCGTGATACAATAGAATTCTCTGCCAAACAAAGTGATTGAGAGGAAAACATTAAAGGTTTTCAGGAAGGATTTGGTTCTAGTTCTTTGGGCTAAAGTGATCAAAGGGTATGGGAAGAAAAGAACGTGGTACTGATCAGCCATGATCATAGTGCTAGATGGCCTACTCCTGTTCCCCTAAGCATTCCCCAATATTCTTCCATTTCTAGCATTCTTTTAGATTAGATTAGATTCCCTACAGTGTGGAAACAGGCTCTTCAGCCCAACAAGTCCACACTGACCCTCCGAAGAGTAACCCACCCAGAGCCACTTCCATCTGACTAGTGGGCAACTTAGCATGCCCAATCCGTCTGACCTGCACATCTTTGGATTGTGGGAGGAAACCGGAGCACCCGAAGGAAACCCACGCAGACACGGAGAGAATGTGCAAACTCCACACAGTCGCCCGAGGCTGGAATCGAACCTGGGTCCCTGGCACTGTGAGGCTACAGTGCTAACCACTGAGCCACCTTGCCAACCTTTTGCTTTTAGTTGATTAATACAAGCCTTCTGGATTCTTTCTAGAGAGCAACTTTGTGGGACTTGCTCAGGGTTCATACTCTCAGAATGGTGTCTTCAAAAGAGCTTGTGCCCAATTCTCTTCTCGACGCAGATTGATTCAGTGGTTATATAAACAGCTGTTATATTCCATTGGTTTAGCCAAAAAATGACTTCTTCCCACTCTGCCATTTAAAAGTCATTTTTCTAATCATCCTGTTCAGACATGATGATTAGAAAAATACACTTCCAGAGCAGGTAGATCTAATCCAAAGATAGAAAAGACTACCAGAAAAGCGCTCTTCATGCCCTATCATGATAACCCACCTACTTTCAATCAGCCTCTACTAATTTTTGTCAGTCTGCTCAATTCAATTCAAATTGTTCTGTTCAATTCAGCAGGATCCCTGCAATTAACAAGTGTTGATATCATTAGCAAATATTGCACCCATCCAGTTTTAAATAGCAAACAGCATCCTGCCAAAACATTAACTCTTTATTTTATACAGCACAATTAGATCATCATTAAATCTCTAAAGTCAAGGGAGTACATACCAAAGCAATGTAACCAATTTTCATAATTTAGTATTTTCAATCCTGAGACCATTCTCATGAATTTGTACTGTACCCTTTTTGCAAGGCTAATAGATCTTTCCAAACCTTTGGTGCTTACAACATTCCAGACAAGATCCAACTAAGGCTCTGCCCAATGTAAGCATCACTTTCTCAATTTGGAAATCCACTCTCCTCAAGATAAAAGCCACTGGCTTCATGAACGGAAATCATGCCTGACCAATTTATTAGCATTCTTAGGTAAGGTAACCAGTGGAAGAAATGGGTGTAATATATTTGGATTTTTAGAAGGCAGATAAAACAAAGATGAGGAGGAATGTCTTCACTAAAAGAATAGTGAATATGTGGAATTCTTTCCCACAGAGGCTACTTCATTAAATATATCCAGGGTTGAGATAAAGATATTGTTTATTTGTAAGGGAATCAAAGGTTATGGGAAAAAGCAAGAAAGTGGAGTTGATAATTATCAGATCAGGCCTAACACCATTGAAGCAGATTTGATGGGCTGAATGGCCTACTTCTGCTCCCACTTCTTATGGCTTACATCTCATTCGATATTTTGATTACTTTTTGGTGTCTATGCTGTTAGCTTTCACTGTATAATCGGCTATTAAAACAGCTTAGCTCTTCCACAGCTGCAGGTCACTCACTCATAAGGTTGCAACACAGGGTAAACCCTCCGATTTAATTTAAACTAGCAACACAGAAAAGATCTAACCAGTGCAGTAATCTGTGAAGATTCAAGAGGTCAAGAACTATTTAAAATAAAAATTAACAACGTCATTTCTTAAAGTATAACATAGAAATATTAACTAACAACCATTTACAACTCCTTCCTCTAACCTATCCTTTACTTTCCCTTCTAGAATACTAGTCTGATAAAACCCCCAATTAAGACTTACTGAAAAATTCAAATTTCATAACCAGCCAGCTGTCAAATCTTCCCTTTGCAGGTTTGCTCTCCAGATCAGTGTCAATATTTTTCTCTGCGCAACCTCCTTCTCTAGACAGCTACCTCTCAGACAGTTCTGACTAACAGCCTACATTTGTTAGCCTTGTGGCAGTCTTCCTCCCAACAGTTCAATTTTCCCCAGTCTTATACCCGCAAAGCATCAGATTGTTGTGTCATCGGCTTTTAATATTGTCACTGTACTAAATTCAAACTTGATTGGAGTTTGGTATTTTTTGGGGTATAATTTAAACTGATTGGCCTAATTCAAATCAGCTTTGTCATTTCCAGGCAACCCAGCTGATCCAGCTTTCGATCAAGTGTTACATTGTTACCTTATTGAGAACACTTGGTGCTGTCAGGTAGTTCTGCTAGCTTTTAACTCTCTTAGTGGTACAGTACACCCAAATCTTCATCACATGAGGAAAATATTCCAATTTGTTGATTAGATTAGATTCCCTATAATGTGGAAACAGGCCCTTCAGCCGAACAAGTCCACACTGACCCTCCGAAGTGTAATTTGTGTTTCTCAGATCCAATGTGAATAACATTACATATCCATTCAGTGAACTCCATCTGTTATAGCTTTTTTCCACTCACTGACGATAATATTGAACACAATCAAAATGAAAATTTGGGGAAACGTGGCACACCTAACTTCATGTCATTCATTCTATGTGATCATCCAAAGTCAATGTTACTTCCATTTAATCTACGAATGTACCTTTGTAATTTATCACTTCCATCCACATACATGACTGAGGTACCTAATTCAGTGGTGCCTGCAAACTTGATTTATAACGCTATAGTGGAAGCAAAAGAGAAAGTGCTGCAAAAACGCAGCATATCTGCTGGAGAGAGGAGCAGAGTTAACATTTCTGGTCCAATGACTCTTCTTCAGAAATACTTCTGCTTATATTTTAGTTTACAAAGATGTTGTTTCATCCAAGTAACTGATGTATATGATGGTAAAGTGAAGATCCAGTTCAGAAACATCACTGAAAATGTTATGGCATTGGAACAGTCCATTTAGCCATCTAACCTACACTAGTATTCCACCCCACCCATGAGGGTAGTCATGTTTTGCATCTCTGTGAAATATTTTGCAGTTCCATTGGTGGTCTAGATGGCTCTTCCATCGTGAGACTTAACATGAGTTGCAAATCCCCATCACCGCTTTTGAGCTTGTCCAGCAATTTTGCTATGCAATTGGAATTTAACTCCATTTTAAATGAATGAGGAGGAAATGACTTATCAGCTGCTTCTGAAGACTGAAATGATCATTATCCTAACAGTGGTGCTCAGAAACCCTCATGCATCTCCCTGATTTCATTGACATTTTCTTAAGCATAACATTTACTCATTTCCTTTGATCGGAGGAATGTCAACACATTTGGCTTGCTGCTACCATGATGAGTCCTTCTCAACAAAATATAAATAAGCAAATCAATTGATTACTTAAACCTATGCATTTGAGTAGAACCTGCCATCCTGTAGTGTGTGAAAGGCATTTCCAAAACTCTACAGTCTATCTTTAAGGGAATTAATTCACTGGTAGACAAAATGTCAAAATATTTGTATTAGTTCATGGATGCAAAGTGCAGTCACGAAAGCTTACAATACATTAATGGCATAAGATCTAGACAGAATGTAGAAATGCTCAGAACATTTTATTTACAAACTGATGTCTTTTTTGAACAAGACAGATGGTATTCAAGCTGATGGTTAAGAGCGGAACCAGTGCAGAATATACAAATGCATTTGGGAATGCACAGCGAAAGATTGCATATGTGCATGTCAGTGTGTGGAAAAGATGTATCCCTGAGCATCGAGACTGAGGATAGAATATCACAGAAGGGTATTCATATAGAGACATGTAAATTCTGTAATCATGGTGGTAATCTTGGAAGAGTTTGGGTGCTTTACATTACTTGAGGGAAGTTTCTAGTGTTAAAGTATTTTATGCAATAGTGTGGTTTACTCTTAACTGTCCTTTGGGCAATTAGGGATGGACACTAAATGCTGGCCTAATCAGTGATGCCCCCATTCCATGAATGAATAAAAAAAATTCTACAAACTGTTCACACTCACAGACAGCCTACACAGTTGTGGCTCACTTCAGTGCTTGTCTGTTGTGTTGTCTCCTACAACCCCACTGACGTAGTTTACTGTTTATATATTTACGTATTAACCATTTAGTCAACAGCAATGTGCAATGAATCTGTATCTCTATGTCTGTATACATAGGCAACCAACACCACTGTCAATTCTTTATACAATGAATAAGGCCCATCTCACAGCTTCAAAAGAAAGGCAATCACTGTCGCTCCAAACTTTAAGTCATTTTTATGCTCAGACTTCTATAATTCCGAGCACACAATCTACATAGAAGCAAACAAATTGCTTTCCAGATCATGTTCATTTTGTAAAACAAATATATTTCCTCAATCAGTTAATAGAACACTGGGGGGAGGAATCCATTATATTAACAATTACATACTAAGTCATTTAAAATTGCATTTCATAGAATCACAGTATACATGAGGTGGCCACATGATCTGTGAACTAACTCACCAAAAACAGTTATCTATTTTCCCTGCCCTTTCTCCGTATTGTTTTACATTCTGCTTCTGTGAAATACTTAGCAAATTTCCCTGTAAGTGAGATTGCAGTGTGTGCCTCAATTTGCTAAAACACCTGTGGCAAAGTTTCTCATGTCTTAATAACAAACAAAAATTCTTCAAGCTCCCCAATTCATTCTTTTAGGGAAAATGCTGACCTAATGCCTCTTAACCAAGCAACAATAACCTCTATTTATCCTCACAAAGCCAGAGGTAATTTTGATAGCTTCTATTTGATCATCGTTTTGTATTCTGAACTATTCCGAAGGTAATATTAGGAAGCACAGAAAGAGCAGTTGATATCTGAAATCTGGATTGATTTTTTCTGTTAGGTAGGTGTTAGGGAGTGAAGACAGGCTGTTGATGATTGACACAGACTAGCCATGATCTAATTGAATGTCAGAACAGGCTGGAGGGCTAAAAGACTTACTTAGACCTTATGATCCTGCATCAATAAAAACAAACTTCATATCTTTCATACCTTTCTTCATACCTCAATGTTCTTGTTTCTGGTCATTGTTTCCAGTCAGTTTATCATGCACTCTTTCCATTGCACCAATCATTTTTGTGTCATGTCCATAACTACAGAAAAACAGGCTCTTGTGGTGCACTGGTAGTGTCACTACCTCTAATCCAGGAAGGTTAGATTCAAGTCCCACCTGCTCCAGAAGAGTGTAATAAATCTCTGAGAAAGTAATTTAGGAAAAACATATCAAGAATATATTTTGGTTTCGTGTCGTGTTAATGGCACCGGTAGATTTTGCACAGCTTATAGCAACTTAAATGTGAATCTGCCCTGAGTCATTAGGGACTATTAACTGGGAAGATTACACCCTGGCTTCAATGAATCCATCATGTCTACACTGTGTTATTATTGGCTGAATGATATCCAGCCTCCCCTTCACGTGTTCACAGCAGCACTAATCTGGTAAGGAAGTAAAATGAAAACAATGTAATAGATTGCATGGGACAAGAACACGGCTATGTCTAATTGAATCGTCCATTCGTTGTCACTGGAGCCTCAGTGGGACTGATGGCATGTTGTGCTTCTTCCCTACCTTTCGTAAAACCTCTCTTCGTCCACATCCCAAAGTTATCGACTCAATTGGTGTCTTCTTCCTTTTGTGTTCTTACCCGTACTCGTTGTAAGGAAAAGGCTACTGGATCTTAATCTTTCTCCTTCGAATTGCACTTAGCAAGTCATTTGATCTCAGAACCTCTCCTTTTGCTCTAACCCACTCATTTGTCTTTCTGTCGGGAACTAGGATTTTCTCAAATTTCGTGTTCAAATTCATGATGGGAGTGAGCCACCGCATTCCAGCAGGTTCTGTAGCTGAAGCAGCTGTAAAGGGAAAAGAGGTCTGTTTTTTTCAAGAGGCACAGCTGAAGTTAGTTTAACCTAAGCTTTTGCAATTAAGATGGTGGGAGTAGGTTTCTTCAAACAGCTGAACAACATTTATTGAAAACAACTGAGGTTTCGGCCAGATACAACCAATAACCCAAACTCATCCACTAGGGAGACAAGCTGCATTTTCAGTTGGCTTCAACCTGGCGTTAAATCCTACAATCTGAAACACTCTTGGTTTTGATATAATTCTCTATTCCATGCCGGGCTGCAACAGCCCAAACTCACATGGGCACAATTTTCCTGTCCCTGGAAGTAGGTGAAAGATCAGGTAAATAGAGTCATACAGCATGGAAACAGACAGTCCAAGTAGATCATGTTCCCAAGCTGAACTAGTCCCACCTGCCCGCATTTGGCTCATATCACTCCAAACCTTTCCGATTCAGGAACTTATTCAATTAAGTCTTCACTCAAGGCTCCATTCTTTAACAGAAAAATGTTGAGCCAATCTAGGCCTGACCATTTCACCACAATCAGTGGTAACTGAACCAGCTGCTTTTCATAACAGGCCAGAACCAAAGTTGTACCCTTAATCTGTAAAGGTTCTCCAGTAAAGGTTCTCCAGTATAGCTTCTCCAGTAAAGGTTCTCCAGTAAAGGTT
>NC_057718.1:18067801-18119573 GCF_004010195.1 Chiloscyllium plagiosum | reverse complement strand
AAAGGTTCTCCAGTATAGCTTCTCCAGTAAAGCTTCTCCAGTATAGCTTCTCCAGTATAGCTTCTCCAGTATAGCTTCTCCAGTATAGCTTCTCCAGTATAGCTTCTCCAGTATAGCTTCTCCAGTATAGCTTCTCCAGTATAGCTTCTCCAGTATAGCTTCTCCAGTATAGCTTCTCCAGTATAGCTTCTCCAGTATAGCTTCTCCAGTATAGCTTCTCCAGTATAGCTTCTCCAGTATAGCTTCTCCAGTATAGCTTCTCCAGTATAGCTTCTCCAGTATAGCTTCTCCAGTATAGCTTCTCCAGTATAGCTTCTCCAGTATAGCTTCTCCAGTATAGCTTCTCCAGTATAGCTTCTCCAGTATAGCTTCTCCAGTATAGCTTCTCCAGTATAGCTTCTCCAGTATAGCTTCTCCAGTATAGCTTCTCCAGTATAGCTTCTCCAGTATAGCTTCTCCAGTATAGCTTCTCCAGTATAGCTTCTCCAGTATAGCTTCTCCAGTATAGCTTCTCCAGTATAGCTTCTCCAGTATAGCTTCTCCAGTATAGCTTCTCCAGTATAGCTTCTCAGCCTGGCTGAGGTTTTGTGCAAAGTTAAGGGCTGGAGTCCGAAGCGAATTTTGTTAAAGATTGGTTCTGCGATCACTGATAGAGCCACACAGGTATTGACCTCCATTAAAATTGGGTGATCATTTAACTGGAACCTTAACTTGACTGGTTCTGATTTTAATGTTGTTAAATGAGTTAACTGTTCCAAACCAGATGTAGGTGGACTTTACAGGGTTTGAACTCTTCTGGATACCAGTCTATGAATTATCTTACTCAATTTAGGTTTAGTAGGATGTTTTTGCTGTCTTGAGTCCTCACATATCTGCAGCAACTACAATGGCTTGTCAGCTAAGGTCCTGAAGATAATTTTAACTGTTTGGCTGAGGTTTAGCTTTGCTTTGGGGTTTTGCTGTGGGTTGACCTGGAGTCCCTCTGTTCAGGATATGTCCTGAATCAGGCTATGCAATTGTTTTCATTCAAGTTGTGTCTCCCAAGTTAGTCAGACTGATGAGGGTGTCCACTTCTATTGGTATACTCTATAACTTGTGTGTTTCATTTGCTCTATTTTCCAATGATAAAGCCAGTTGTAGTGCCTGTTTAAAATCTAGTTGGGCTTCAGCTTGTAGGTGTTTTTGCATAGTTACACCATTGATCCCACATACCAAATGGTCTATCAGCATCTCATTAAGGGATAAACCAAATTCACAGGATTCTGCCAGTCATCTTAACCTGGTCAAAAATTAATAAATTGGGTGTGTTCACCCTGGAAAGATTCCCACAGCCCCCATTTCCATCATCTCAGCACTTAGGTTTTGGGTGCTAAACTTAATGGATGGTTTCTCAATCCATCACCAATTAAGGCCCTCAAGTGGTCAATTCACAGCCTGTTAGGGGCCTGCACATCATCTCCTCAATTAGTGCATCATGGCAAGCAGGTGAATACGTGGTGTATTCTCAGCAGAGAAATCAGGGCGACCAGTCTGCCAGGTTGGGAAGTGTCCTCCATTCACCCCAATCCAAAAGCAATTCAGGTCAAAGTGGGTGGCTGCTGAAAACTATTCTTACCTCCAACCCCATCATCACCTTTCTCTCTGTGTGGGACCTCACCTGATGACTCTCACCCCCGCCCAGAGAAACAAGGCCTACCTATCATAAGCTACAGCCCTTCATGGTCACACATCTCCGTGACATTCTCCTGCCCCCAGTAATCGCCATCCTCTGATTGGTCCATTAGCTCTGGCAGGACAGGACGTCAGTGACAAGATTTCTGATTGGATGAGAAACTGCCTGGGCAGTGTGGATGATGCTTGATCCAGTGAGTTTTAATGGTGGTGGGGAATGATGGGGACATGGGGTAAATAAGGGAAATGGGGGATATGGCTGATATGGGGATGGTATGTTAGTTGTCCTGAGGTTACCTGCCCCAGCACCTAGTGCAAAGACACTAAATCTCAGTCAATATCCCTCCACAGTGTTTACTTCTAATAATGGCACAATTTCATGTCCATGGTACTTGGAGCCCTGTGCACCTGAAAGGTCCATTTTTTTCATGCTGCTGGGGCAAGGGCTGAGTGGGCCCAACACCCCAGGACAGCCTACAGGCATTTGCCTACACTTGGAAGAATATAACTGAAGAAAATAACAGATAAACCTTTGCACCTGGAAGCAAGGCACAACATCATATCAAAGCAACTCAGTGTATTAGGGAACAGACTTAAACAATTCACTATATTAACATAATGAACTTCCAAAGCATAAACACTATCCTCCTAAGCTTAAAATACATACATAAAGGTGAGGATTATCTCTCCTTCTCTTATACAAATAACAATTCTTTGTTGTTTGTTTTTCTGACATCAATCTCTTTATGATGTTTTTCAAGCTGGTTTTCCGGATTTGATGAGCATCGGGAAAAAGAACTTCCATTTATATAGTGCCTTTCACACTCTCAGGGGTAGCCAGAATTCCCCACCACTACCAGAATACCTTTAAAGAGAATTGGAATTTGGAAATGTAACAGCCAGTTGGTAAACTGCAAGACTCGTGGAGAAAGTGAGGTCTGCAGATGCTGGAGATCAAAGTTGAAACTTTATTGCTGGAACAGCACAGCAGGTCAGGCAGCATCCAGGGAACAGGAGATTCGACGTTTCGGGCACGTTTCTGGACGTTTCTGGAAGAAGGGCCTGTGCCCGAAACGTCGAATCTCCTGTTCCCTGGATGCTGCCTGACCTGCTGTGCTGTTCCAGCAATAAAGTTTCAACTGCAAGACTCCACTAACAACAAACACCAAAATATGTGTGTTTGGGTGATTCCATTGAGAGCTGAATTTTAGCCAGAACATTGAGAGACTTTTCTCAGTTTTGAATACTGCCGTGGACTTATTTGATATTCACATCGGAAGGTCTCATCTTAAAACTTTATCTAAAACACAGATGAACTTTTAAACTAATGCCCACCTTCCTTCAGTTGGGCATGTGAGTTAAATGATAGTTTAAGGCACACATTATCGTAAATGATTTATTGAACACTATGGATCCACTGGGAATCCCAATCCAGGGTCTGAACTTCAAAACTGGGGGCAATGTGAGGTGTGAGGCAGATGCAAAGAGGCTTGAGGACAATCTAGACAAATTGAGCAGACAAACACATGGCACATATGGCACAACCTGACTAAATGTGAAATTCTGCATTTCAGTGTGAAAAACAGAAAGGAAGAGCATCATTTAAATGCTGATACTTTGGGAAATGTGGTTATGTAAAGGGATCGGGGTATTCTTGCACACAGATCAATGGAAGTATACAGGCCGGTGCAGCAAGCAATTCGGAAGGCAGATGGTATACTGATAGAATCATAGAGTCACGGAGCATGGAAACAGACCCTTTGGTCCAACCAGTCCATGCCGACCATAAACCCCAAACTCAGCTAGTCCCACCAGCCTGCTCTTGGCCCATATTCCTTCAAACCTTTCCTATTCATGCCCTTTTCTAAATGTCTTGTAAGCATTGTAATTGTACCCACATCCACCATTTCCTCAAGAGTTCATTCCACACACAACTAACCCTCTGTGTAAAAACATTGTCTCTTATGTCTTTTTCAAATCTCTCTCCTCTCACCTTAAAAATGTGCCCCCTAGTCTCAAAATCCCACATCCTTGGAAAAAGACAACTACCACTAACTCTATCTATACCTCTTTTATTACTTTATAAACTTCTCTCAGGTAGGCTCTCACCTCCTAAACTCCAGTGAGAAAAGTCCCAGCTTATCCAGCCTTTCTTTATGACTCAAACCTTCCAACACGCTGGTAAATCTCTTCTGAACCCTCTCCAGCTTAATAATATATTTCATATAACTGGGTGACCAGAACTGCACACAGTATTCCAGAAGAGACCTCACCAATGTCCTGTACAACCTCAACATAACTTCCTAACTCCTCTACTTAAAGGACTGAGCAATGTGGTGCTGAGATGGATGATCTGCCATGATTATATTGAATGTCTGAGCAGGTTGAATGGTCTATTCCTGCTCCTAGTTTCTATGTTTATTAACCATGGAAAGTGTATTCCTAATATGATGCAACAGGATGCTTCCAGCTGTAAGTCCTTTCAACACTCCTATGGCAGGCAGGAAGAGAGGGCACGTTTCCTGGTAAGCTATGTATTGGTTCCCACCCCCCGATAAATAAGGAAGTTCAGACAGGAGGTGCATCCATCTGTAAAACTGGATGCTAAATCTAAAATCGCTGACTGACTGTAAGGTGATGAACCTATATTGTGGTGATCCCACGTAACATGGAAAAAACTCAAAGAAATAACATTGAATCCTTTGGCTTTATTTTATTTCCTTCCCCTCCAACACCAGTGATCCTTTTTGAAACTGGAGTCTCCCATGTTAAGCTGGCATCTGTGAGCTGTCCCCCGTCCCTCAGCAATGGCCACCCACATGACCAGCAGCTGAGCTGCAATATTATATGCATAACCCTTCGGGTAACCCCAGGTGACCTCAGACACCAGTAGGTGAAGCTTCTCAGTCCCCCTGCATTGCACAGCTCTGAGATACTGTGTTTACTAAAAAAAAACCAAAGAAGTGCAGATACTGGGGATCTGAAACAAGCATAAGCAAAAATTGCTGGAGAAACCCACCAGGTCTGGCAACACCTGTGGAGACAAAACAGAGTTAACATTTCGAGTTCATTGACTCGAACTATCTGACAAAGGGTCACTGGACTCGAAACATTCCTCTCCATAGATACTGTCAGACCTGTTGAGTTTCTCCAGCCATTTCTGGTTTGCCTTATTTATTAATGGCACTTAATGACTATAATTCTGAATGTCACATAGTGAAACTCAACAAAGTAGCAAATGAGCAGTAGTGCATTCACTTGTGAGGTTTGCAGGGACGAGAAGTGAGTAACCTATGGGTAAAGATCTCAATAGGAGCTCCTTTATCAAGACAACAGTTAGAATGTGATAATAACATCCACAAGGAGTAGTGAGGCATCCCTACAATGTATATCGAGGCCATTCTGTCTACTGAGTCTGTGCCGACCCTACAAAGAGCATCCCATCCAAACTCACTCCCCTCCCCCACTTTCCCCCATAACCCTGCACTTATCATGGCTAGCCTGCACATCGCTGAATACTATGGGCAATTTAGCATGGCCCATAACCCGCAAATCTTTGGACTGTGGGAGAAAACTGGAGCACCCAGAGGAAACCCTCGCAGACACGGGGAGAATGTGCAAACTCCACACAGACACCACACAGACACCTGAGGTTAGACCCAAAACTGGGTCTCTAGTGCTGTGAGGCAGCAGTGCTAACCTAATATCAGAATGCATTTTAGGCGTGGCTACATAAGCAGGTGAGGGGTCAAGCAATTGGCAGATATACAAACAAACCTACCTGAAGAATGAAGGCAGCATGGAACTCAGAAACCCCAGTGATGACCTTCAGTGCTGAAATACCTGTTACTGTGAGCTCCTCAGAGACATAGGAACATTTGGGGCGGCACGGTGGCACAGTGGTTAGCACTGCTGCCTCACAGCACCAGAGACCCGGGTTCAATTCCCGCCTCGGGCGACTGACTGTGTGGAGTTTGCACATTCTCCCCGTGTCTGCGTGGGTTTCCTCCGGGTGCTCCGGTTTCCTCCCACAGTCCAAAGATGTGCAGGTCAGGCGAATTGGCCATGCTAAATTGCCCGTAGTGTTAGGAAAGGGTAAATGTGGGATATGGGTGGGTTGCGCTTCGGCGGGTCGGTGTGGACTTGTTGGGCCGAAGGGCCTGTTTCCACACTGTAAGTAATCTAATCTAATCTAAAAAAGATGGTTGTTAGTTTAATATTTGACTGTTACCATTAATGAGCACAGTGGCTCAGTGGTTAGCACTGCTGCCTCACAGCGCCAGGGCCCTGGGTTAGATTCCACTCTCCGGCAACTGTCTGTGTGGAGTTTGCACATTTGCCCTGTGTCTGTATGGGTTTCCTCTGGTTTCCTCCCACGGTCAAAGATGTGTAAGTTACGTAGATTGGCCATTCTATATTCCCCATTATATGTAGGTTAGTTACATTAGCCATGGGAAATGCAGGGTTACAGGGACAGGAGAGGGGAAGAGTCTGAGTGTGATGCTCTTCAAAGGGTCAGTGTGGGCTCAAAGGGCTGAATGGCCAGCTTCCACAGTTTAGTGATTCTATGATTCAATGATGGCAGACTACAGAACCATGGGTGCCAAGAACTTGTGGGCCTGAAATTTCTTATCAGCTGTAAATCTGTCTCACACCAAATCTGGTTAAAGGCGACAAGCTGACAAGCCACAAATGTGCTTTAATTGTTATTCGCTGTCCTGTTATAATGTTGAAGGTCATCCAGGTTTTCAGTTATTATCCGAGTGATCGCGTGGTGTTTCCTCAGGCTGGTAGGATGCAGCAGGTTGAAGCAACCACCCGTCACATATCCACTGGAAAGAGAATCCAACCTCGAGAAGGCTGGCCGCTCACTCTAATGTAGGAACAGCTGGCGTAAAAACCTTGCCAACTATCGACAAGCGTCTCAATTGAGAAGAACATTTTGAAACGCGCTCAATTGTTGAATTTTTAAGAATTGGCAAGTGCTGCTCCCAACTTTCCCAAACTAAAATCGAAACTGCTGGTGAGAGTTTGGTTAGTCAAAGAGCACATATAAATTGCAGAATCAAGTGGGGAGCCCCCTTCTCTGACTCCAAAACATCAAATCAATTGGCTGCTAGGACCCAAGTTAGGCAGCATCCAAGAAGCAGGAGAATCGACGTTTTGGGCATAAGCTGTTCATCAGGGATGAGACTTGCGGGGCGGGTCTGAGAGATAAATGGGGGAGGGGGGTTGGGGTTTGGGGAGAAAGCAATAGATGGATGAAGGTGATGGAGAAGGTGATAGGTCAGAGGGGGAGTGATGGACAGGACCTGATGAGGGAGTTGTGGAGGGAATGGTCTTTTTGGAATGGTGATAGGGGTGGGGATGGAAATATATCTTTGGTGGTGGGGTCAGAATGCAGGGAGTTTGCTCCTGATCACTGGGGTGTCCAGAACTGGGTCACAGTTTAAGGATACAGGATAGGCCCTTTAGGACTGAGTTGAGGAGAAATGTCTTCCTCCAGAGAGTGGTGAGCCTGTGGAATTCACCACCTGAGAAAGCCATTGAAAACAAACCATTGAATGTTTTCAAGAAGGAGTTGGGGCTAAAGGGCTCAAAGGGTATGGGGAGAAAGGAGGAACAGGGGTATTGAGCTGGACAATCAGCCATGGCAGAGGAGACTTGGTGGGCTGAATGGTCTACTCCTGATCCTATTTTTCTATGTTTCTGTATGTCAGGCAATAGTGCATTCCAATCTCACGCTATCCAGACCCCAAGCTCACTCTGGGTTTAACATCAACCCTCTGGACTCTGAAGGTACAGACCAGTTACTCATATCACAGTCTACTCTCCAAATAGTCAAACTGCAGTGACAAGTGTGTCCCGAGTGTTGATATGTAACTCATTATGGCGCATTACTGTAGTGTGAGTGTGAACACACTCGCCCATTACATGCACTTTCACACACACACATATAAAACAATGTGACAGATGTTTGATTTAGTAACGGAATTAAATATGCTGTCCTTCTGCGTTCTCATCCAATTCATCTTGAATACATTAGTCGTTAGATAAAATTCTATTAATTTCTTTGTCGACATTTTATCAAACACATTTATTGTCATTTCTGCATCATTAGTCTTGCTATTATAACAGCGTAGCGACTGCTTCCTGAACTATATGTTTGTCGAGTGCAAAGAATGATGTGCCAGCAGGAATGAGCTGACATGAGAGTTAATACATATTTGATCATATCGAGGGACAAACTCCCAGTCAGATTGGCCCCAAGTCATCTTTCCACATTTAATTGAATTTACAGGCCATAGCAGGCTTAACATTTACAAGCCTCCAGCAAGAGGAGAGGTCAGGAGGAACATTCTTTCGCTTTGCAGAGTATGAGATGCAACTCCCAGAAAGGACAGTTAAGGCTGACACATGTAACCCCACTTAAAGATAAATATTTCTGTGGAGTGGAAATGAGAGTACGTAAATTTGCACAGTGACAGGACAGATGTAAATTTATACTCCCACTTTTCAAATTATTCTTTATGATAAAATGTTCAAAAATACATGATCCTATGTGTTGTGTTTAACAATCTCCTTCTTATAGCAAGACAACCAGTTTTGCACGCAATATTCTAATGGTGGCCTCACCAATGCCATGTACAGCTGCAACATGACGTCCCAACTCCTAAACTCAAAGCTTTGATCAATGAAGGCAAGTGTGCCTTCTCCACTACCCTGTCTACCTGTGCTGCCACTTTCAAGGAACTATGAACTTGCATCCCTAGGTCCCTCTGTTCAACAACATTTCCCAGAGCACTACAGTACTAGTACTCTGTGAGGTATGTACTGCTGTGATATGAACTCACTGAATTATGTGTACCGATAATTTGTGAGCTATGTACCACTGTGATGTGTTTTCCCTGAATTATGTGTTTTAGTATTCTGTAAGCTTAAAATGCATGAAGGTAGATAAATCCCCAGGACCTGATCAAATGTATCCCAGAACACTAGGAAGCTCAGGAGGAGATTTCAGGCCCCCTTTCCAAGATATTTGTGTCATCGATAGCTGGAAGACTGGAGAGTGGCTAATGTTGTGCCATTGTTTAAGAAAGGCTGCAAGGAAAATCCAGAGAATTATAGACTGGTGGGCAAATTGTTGGAGGGGATTCTGCACATGCCTGTGGAAAGCTAAGGACTGATTAGAGACAGTCAGCATGGTTCTGTGCAAGGGAAATCATGTCTCACAAATTTGATTGAGTTTTTTTTTAAATGTTACCAGGAAGATAGATGAAGGCAGAGTGGTAGACATTGTCTACATGGATTTTAGCAAAGCCTTCGACAATGGTAGGATGGTTAGACCATATGGGATCCAAGGAGGGATAGCCAATTGGATACAAAATTGGCTCAATGGTAGAAGATAGAGAAGATCACAGGCCTCCAGTCTACTTTTCAGACTGGAGGCCTGTGATCAGTGGCTGTGCCACAAGGATTGGTTCTGGGTCCACTGTTGTTCATAATTTATATAAATGATTTGGATGAGAATTTAGGAGGTATGGTCAGTAAGTTTGAGGATGGCACCAAAATTGGTGGCATTTTGGTAAGGCAAATCAGAGCAGGACTTATATAGTTAATAGTAGGGCACTGGGAAGTGCTGTTGAACAGAGGGACTGAGAGATGCAGGTTCATAGTTCCTTGAAAGTGGCATTATAAGTAGACAGGGTGGTGAAGAAAACATTTGGCACGCTTGCTTTCATTGATCAGAAAAGTGAGTACAGAAATTGGGGGGTCATGTTGCAACTGTACAGGGCATTGGTGAGGCCACTTTTAGAATACTGTGATCAATTCTAGTCACCATGCTATAGGAAGGAGATTGTTAAACTAGAAACGGTGCAGAAAAAAATTACAAGAATGTTGTCAGGCCTGGAGGGTTTGAGCTAAAGGGAGAGCTGAATAAACTGAGACTTCTCTTCCTGGATTGTTGGAGGCTGAAGAATGACCATACACAGGTTTATAAAATCATGAGGGACATGGATAGGGTGAATAGTCCAGGTCTTTTTCCAGGGGTAGGAGAGCCCAAAATGAGAGGGAATAGTTTAAGGTGTGAAGGGAGAGATTTAGAAGGGACCTAAGGGGCAACCTTTTGACATTTTTTGGGATGCTTCATGTATGGAATGAGCTGCCAGAGGAAGTGGTGGAGGTCGATACAATTTCAATATTTAAAAGACATTTGCAAAGGTGCATAAATAGAAAAGGTTTAGAGGGTTATGGAGAAAACGCAGGCAAATGTGATTAGTTCAGCTCAGAAACCTGGTCAGCAGGGATGTTTCTGTGCTGTATTACTCATTCCTGATGAAGGGCTTTTGCCCAAAACGTCAAATTTCCTGGTCCTTGGATGTTGCCTGACCTGCTGTGCTTTTCCAGCACCACTCTAATCTTGTCTATAAGTCTATGTACCACTACAATGTGTTCTCCGGATGCTGCATGTACCCACGTTCATTTCACTATGAAAGAAAGAATGTATCTTTGAAGGCTGGTATTACAATGACTGAATTATCATCGTCAGTACCAAATACAATGGCCTCACAAAAGATCACTGACTATAAATTCCAGACTTTGGCATTCATTCCTCATATGTTTGTTGAAGTGAGTGTTTAGCAAGGAAGAACAATCCCGCTATCTGGTGACTTGTTAAGCAGTTCGTGAAGCATTGACATTCTGACCCTTCTGCGTTTTCTGTTACCTGCGTGCGAACTCAATATATTGCTTTGAGCAGTTTTGAGAGATGGCTACAATCCAGCATTGTGGTGCTGTGTCTGAACTCTTGCAGCTTGCATGACCTGACACGCAGTGTGAAAACTTGGCTGGGAAGACTGATGGCAGCCGAGAAGAGCCAAAACAAGTTGATAATTTGTCAGGTGAGGCTGACGGCATCAGATTGTGCCTCTGCCTGTCTCATGGAAAATTTGAGAAGCTTGAAGCAACTCGGGAGATGGGGACGGGGTGGTGGGGTGATGTGCTTGTTGTGAGTGAGTTCTCCCCTGACCCCTCCCCCTCGCCCCTCCCTCCTGAATATCCAGCGCAGCTTCCAAAGTACACTGGATGGCAACTACAGAAGGAATCTGCCATTCAATTGAATTGCAAGTGGAAATGCAGAGACTGAATGTGTACAGTAGACATGAGTTTGCAGACCTTTTAATGAACATTTTTATCTGGGCTTTCCTGATCTTCCATCCATCGAGAATACAGCTGTCTGTCATTAACTGGATCCACAGCCAGATAAAATGTATCCCAAGCTATTGAGTGAGGCAAGGGAGGAAACAGCAGGGACACTGGCAATAATTTTCAATTCCTCTCTGGTCATAGGAGAGATGCCCAAGGACTGGAGACAGCCAAAGTTGTATCGTTATTAAAGAACAGTCGAAGGGATAAACCAGGAAACAACAGACCAGTCAGTCTAATCTCAGTGATGGGGAAAGTCCTGGAAGCAATTCTGAGGGATTTAATTAACCTTGGCTTGGGGACTGAGGGATTCCTCAAGTATAGTCCGCACAGTTTTGTTAAGGGAAGGTCACGTCTGACCAACTTGATTGAATTTTAAGAGATAGTCAGGTATGCGGATGAGAGCGAAAGCAGTCTACTTAGACTTCAAAGAGGTTTTTAATGAGGTTCCACATGAGAGACTGATAGTGAAGGTAAGAGTCCATGAGATCCAAGGAAATTTGGCAAATAGGATCTGGAATTGGCTAAGTTGCATGGGGAAGAGGGTGATGGTTGAAGGCTGTTTTTGTGACTGGAAGCCTGTGTCTATTTGAGTTTTGCAGAAATCAGCATTGGACCCTTTTTGTTTGAATTATACATAAATAATTTAGACTTGAATGTAGAAAGGTTGATCAGTAAGTTCGCAATGAAACAAAATTGGTTGGGTGGTCTTCAGTGAGGAGGATAGCCTTAGATTAAAGAAGGGTATAGGCAGGCTGGTGAGATGAGTTAATCAGTGGTGAATAGAGTTCAATCTGGATAAGTGTGAGGTGATGCTGTTATGCAGAACAAACAGGGCAAGGGCACTCATGATGTTAACCGTAGGACCCTGGGTAGCACTGAGGATCAGAGGGACCTTGGTGTGCCTGTCCATTAGTCCCTTAAGGTAGTGGGACAGGTAGATAAAATAGTTAAGAAGGATAAGAAATACTGGCCTTTATTAGTCAAGGTGTAGAGTTTAAGAGCCAGGAGGTGAAGCTGGAACTTTATCAAACATTGGTTAAGCCATTGCTGGAATATTACGTGTTAGTAGTGGAATCCACAAAATTGGTGGTGTAGTGGTCAATAAGGAAAGTTGTTTCAGAGTACAGTAGGACTGGTTGGACCAGTGGGCCAAGGAGTGGCAGACAGAGTTTAATTTAGATAAACGTGAGGTGTTATGAGGAGAGACAAATCAGGGCAGAACATATATACTTATTGGTAAGGTCTTGGGGAGTCTTGCTGAACAAAGAGACCTTGGGATGTAGGTTCATAGTTTCTTGAAGGTGGAGTGGCAGGTAGACAGAGTAGTGAAGAAGTCCTTTGTTACGCTTGCCTTATTGGTCGGTGCATTGAGTATAGAAGTTGGGAGGTCATGTTGCGGCTGTACAGGACATTAATTAGGCCACTATTGGAATACTGTGTTTTTTTCTGGTCTCCCTGCTACAAGAAAGATGTTCTTAAATTTGAAAGGGTCCAGAAAAAAATTACAAAGATGTTGCCAGGGTTGGAGGGTTTGAAATGTAGGGAGAGACTGAATAGGCTGTGGCTTTTTTCCCTGGAGGCTGAGGGGTGACCTAATAGAGAGTTGTAAAATCATGGATAGGGTAAATAGCCAAGGTCTTTTTCCCAGGGTGGGGGAGTCCAAAACTAGTGGGCATAGGTTTAAGGTGAGAGGGGAAGAATTTAAAAGGGACCTGGGGGCAGCCTTTTCACACAGAGTGTGTATGGAATGACCTGCCAGAGGAAGTGGTGGAAGCTTGGACAACTATAACATTTAAAAGGCATCTGGATGGAAGAGTTCAGTGGGATATGGGCCAAACGCGGACAAATGGAACTAGATTAATTTAGAATATCTGGTCAGCATGGACGAGTTGGACCCAAGGATCTGTTTCTGCGCTGTACATCTCTATGACTCAATGACTCTGTTTGAATTGAGAGTTTATTTTATATTTGCATTCCATAGATCTTTGCCTATTATGATTTTTTGAAAGAGGAGGGTGAGGGGGCACAAATTTATTTTTACAGTTGCCTAGCGACTCATTTTGCAATCTCACACAACAGTCTCCATGCCCTCGAGTTTTATCCAAAACTGTCTTTTGACTTTCAAGATAATTTTCAGTTTTCTAACAAGCTGGAGCCGAGTGGGGAATTTTCAGTATGAGTCAAGTCTGGCTGGGGCAGAGCTCATACTTCCCGAACCTTAATTTGCAATGAAGTAGCACTTTTAACAGAATTTTAAAAAGGGACTAAGAGAGAGATCGTTAAAAAAAAGTTGATGCACAAAGCCATAGATCAGGCCAAATGACCAAAAACTTGGTCAAAGCGGTGCATGTACTGTCAAGGAACACCTTAAGCAGGAGAAAGAAAGAGAGAGAGAGAGAGAGAGAGAGGTGGAGGGAAGGAATTCCAATTCTTAGGTGCAGGTATCTGGCTGCCAATGCTGAGCTATTAATACACACACGAGATCTCATAGGCCCGTAGGATTAGAGGAGGTTTCAAGGATAGATAGAGGCTTGTAAACAGGGCTGACAGTCTCAAAATTGAGACATATAAAAATTGCAGATCTATTTGAAACTTACGTAGAAACTTGGAAAGCCCGGTTATGCTGGTCTTGAGCTAGTTAACCTAACCTACAATTGTTTTTGTAAACCTCAGGCCAAAAACTGAAACAGGCTGCATCCTGGAAGCACAATTAAGCAAATGAGGAAAAGGGTCATGTCGGACTAATGCCTTGTTGTCCTCCCCAGTTAGATCAATAACCAGTCATCTAGACTGATGATGGCAGCTGTCTCTGATCTCTTTGCTACTTTTACCATTTGCATCTCATTTGCATCATCTGTCGTTTTGTAACTTGACCCAGGACTACCCCCTTTTGACTTGTACCATCATCCTTTGTGATATTGGACATACCACTGCTCTCTCCACCACCCTATCCCCTTAAAACCTTTCTCTACTACTAAAAACCTGCTTCAATTCTATCACTTTCCATTTCTGTAGAAAGGTCTTTCACCTTAAAAATTCATTCTTTCTTGTATCAACAAACACAGCTGGAGTTTGTCCAGCATATTGCTTGAGTAGGTTTTGACGAACAAGGTGGAGATGAATTGCCAACTTGAGTTGAACACTCAACACAATCTTCAAGAGAGCAAGAGTTAAGAAACAGAATGGAGGAAGTAAAGGACAAGCAATATTATCTCTTTTGAAGAAAATGTACACTTACTTCAAACAGCCTGCATTATTTAGCAGAGTACCTTTCCATCATTCTCTTTGATGCGTTCTCTTCACCTCAGCTCACTGTTGCTGTAAAGTGTGTCAAAAGATAAATCAACAAAAGGACAAGAAATAGTTCACTGATCACTGACTTCACAATTACACCTTCTGTTGGCATTAGAGAGAAGGAACGTTTTCTTCCCTTAAAACAGTAAGCTCTTGGCCAATGTTACCAATTTCAACCTTTCGCGCACACCACAGGGATTTCACTGGTCTACATTCCTCACTTACAAACCTGTATCCAAGGTATGTCTGCTTATACTAACTGACGGAAAGGGCTTCCACTTAACCACTCCAATCAACTTCTGTCTTTTTCTTAAAACCCAAGCAACCATCGCCCACAGCAAGATCCCCCGTCTGGAGTCTTTTAATGTGTCCCACACCATTCTGGCTGCACTGGAAATTTGCCTGCTCTTAATATCTGACATCGGTTATTGGGAGGATATGCAGATAACCACTCAACGCCTTGAGGAAGAACGCCTCATCTTCCACTTTGAGACCCTCCAACCACACGGTATCAATGTGGATTTCACCAGTTTCTTCATTTCCCCTCCTCCCACCTTATCCCACTTCCAGCCTTCTAACTCTGCACCGCCCTCATGACCTGTCCATCTTCCTTCCCACCAATCCATCCACCCTCTTCTCCGACCTATTACCTTCTCCCCACTTCCATCCACCTATTGCAGTCTCATCTACCTTCCCCCCAGCCCCACACCCTCCAATTTATCTCACCATCCCTCCCGGCTCACAGCCTCATTTCTGATGAAGGGCTTTTGCCTGAAACATCGATTCTCCTACTCCTCGGATGCTGCCTGACCTGCTGTGCTTTTCCAGCATCTCACTCTCAACTCTAATCTCCAGCACTTGCAGTCCTCACTTTTGCCTAATTGAGCTGTTTGGTCATGTCATCATGACCATCAGGCCCTGAGGTAGGACTTTAACCCAGATTTCCTGGCCAAAAGGTAAGGATGCTCCCTACTGCGCCATGAACCCTATTACAGTACTTCAACTAAATTAAGCTGTAAATTACTGTTGTGCTCTGCACCTTTTTCACAGTTACTACATAATTAGGCTCACGACTCAGATCGGAAGATGTGGAGTCTTGGGACAAGTAACAGAGTGAATAGCAAATGGACTACTCTGCAGAAAATAGAACAGGAGCGATTAGGGGGAACTACTCAAACTGGCAGAAGGAAGAGAATTGTTCACGGATTGGTGCGGGGAACCCTTCTGCTCCCTGTTTGGGTTGGCAATGTGGATTTGGGATTGGATGAGCAATTTCAGAATTTGCAGTGTTGAAAGAATTAGTGCACCAATGTTTGTTTAATCACCTTGATTTGAAAGTGAGGGGATATGGGCTTTGGGGATTTGCTAAATGTCATGCTGATTCTCTGAAGGGTTGCTTGGTATGGGAGCAGAAGTTGTTGTTCATGTTGTTACGGTGTGTGCTGGAGGGTTGCAGGTACCATCAGAACTGTCCCCAGCATGAATCAAATCCAGAGGAATAACATTCATCCTGGAACGATGCTGCCCAAAATTCCAGTAAGGGCCTTTTAACTTCATTTTGCTGATGACCTCCTGGTGTCAGCGTCTGTCTTAGCCCACACCGTGGCGAATCCAATGATACACATCCCTCTGCAGAAACTGCTGCAAGTTTCCATGCAGTGTTCCTTTAAATCTCCTCCACCCTAGACTTGCTCTAATCTCTCTCTCTGTCATTCTCTGCATCAAAGGCTTGCTGTTCATGATCAATTCCTCACAGCACTCTGTGAAACGACCCTCTTGCTTCACTTCTGCATATCAGGGGCTTTCCAAAGTGCTTTTCCCTTGCAGGCAGGATATCTGCCTTCTGTAGTGTCAGGGCATATGCAATGTAGCCCATTCAACATCGTCATATTGGAATGAGAATACCACATTTGTAATTAATAATTAATTTAATTTACTTTTTTGTTTGCATTTACATCTTATTAATTGATTTTAAAATGCAACTGGGAACCATCGAAGTTCAGTTCAGTTCAGTTCTCACAGAAACATTAAGTCTGAGGGTTTTTCACCTCTTTACAGTGCTGAGAATTAAAATGCCCAGAGTTTTATATCATTGTTTGGCTTATAATATTTTGCAATAAGAGATAAAATTCCAGAGTAATTGGGATCTTGACTCATTCTTTTCTGAAAAGACTGGCATTATTTCTAAGTCTCTTTATTGAATTACAATAAATGGCTTGCTCAGTCACCTCAAAGTGGTATTAAAGATGCCCCTACATAGTGCAAGGGAACATATTAAGTAGGCATGGCAATTTCCTTCATCTGAAGGAGGGTGTGAACTGTTGGGCTGGTGGCTTCCATTGTCATGTTATTTATTTTTAACTTGGATTGCTAGAGGCTCCAAAGGCAGTACTCTTCAAATTTCTCTGTGCAGGGGTATGTTTTGTTTGCAAGAATATTTTTAAACATTCCATCTGCCAGTCAGTGATTCCAACTGAAACAGGTGTACATGCTGAAAGTGAAAATTGACGTTGGTTTGTGGTCGATGGCGCCAATAATAAGATGCGCAAAAACTGAAAGTAAAATTGGAAGAAATAGTGGGAATGCTATTTGACTTGGACAGCATCACAAAACAGGATCATAGAATTCCTACAGAATGGAAGCAGATCATTCAGCCCATCAAATCTATGCTGACATTCAGAAAAGTATCCCACCACCACCTGTAACCCTGCATTTCCCATGGCCAATTTGCCTAGCCTAAACACTCCTGGACACTATGGGCAACTTAGTAAGGTCAATCTACCTAACCAGCACAACTTTGGACTGTGGGGGGAAACCCACACAGACATGGGGAGAACGTGCAAACACCACACGGTCTCCTGAGGGTGGAACCGAACCCAGGCTCCTGCCACTATGAGGTGGCAGCGCTAATCACTGAGCCACCGTGCTGCCCTGCAGAGTTATCACATTTGTCACCAGTTATAGGCCTTGTCTCATTATAACATGGAATAACAGGAACCGTCAGTCTGCATTTTTGTCCGTTTCAAATATTACATTTCACATTTTCCATTTCACATTTCAAACTCGGTTTGTTGGTCCTCAAGCATTTAGCTGGCCTATGGTGTCATTTTAATGTGGTTGGCAGCCATCTTGAGATAGTCAAATAATTACTAGCCAGAGTGTTTCCTCACCTTTTCTAAAATTGTACAACACAGAGTACTGCATCAACTTTGCAAGCTCTGTTCACGATGTGAATGACCAGGAAGTAGCATCTGTTCAGAAGCAGTGCTGCCCAGAAATACCTTGCCAATTTAGCCCTTATCATTGAAAAATCTTGTCACCTCTTCTACACAGATGGTAGTTACCAGATGCACATGTTATAATTTATTTTTAATTTTTCACAGGATGTGGGCATGAAGAGGAGGTTTGATGGAGGTGTTTAAAATCCTGAGTGGAGGGTCAAGGCAGACTAGTTAAGGAGAAATTGTTCCTATTGGTGAAAGTATCAACAACCAAAGGATGTTACATTTTTTTAAATTCCTCTATGGGATCTGGGTGTCATTGTCTAAGCCAGTATTTATTGCCCATCCTTAGATGCCCTGTAAAAGGTGATAATGAACTGCCTTCTTAAACTCCTGCGGTCCATGTAGTGTAGGGAAACCCACAATGTTGTTAGGGAGAGAGTTCAAGGATTTTGACACTGAAGGAACAGTGATACCTTTCCAAGTCAGGATGGTGACTGTATTGCAGGGGAACTTAGAATCATAGAGTCATATTGTATGGAAAAAGACCCTTTGGTCCAACCAGTCCATACAGACCATGTTCCCAAACTAAAATAATCCCACTTGCCTGAGCTTAGTCCATATCCCTCTAAACCTTTGTTATTCAGGAACGTATCCAAGTGACTTTTAAATGTTGTAACTGAACCTGCATTCAACACTTTCTCTTGCAATTCATTCCACACACAAACCACTCTGTGTGAAAAACGGTTTCCCCATGTCTTTTTAAAATCTTTTTCCTCTCAGATTAAAAAATTGCCCCATTGTTTTGAACTCTCCACCCTAGGCAAAAGACCGTTGTCACCTTATCGATGTCCCTCATGATTTTATAAACTTCCATAAGATCACCTCTCAACCTCCTACACTCCACCAAGAAAAGTCCCAGCCTTTCCAGTCTATTTTTATATCTCTAACTCTCCATTCCCAGCAACATGCTGGTAAATCTTTTCTGAACCCTCTCCAATTTAATAATATCCTTCTGACAGCAGGGCGACCAGAACTGGACACAATACTCCAGAAGGGGCCTCACCAACATCCTGTACAACCTCAACATGTTGTCCCAACTCCTATACTCAAAGGCAAGATTAGAGTGGTGTTGGAAAAGCAGAGCAGGTCAGGCAGAGGAGCAGAAAAATCGAAGTTTCGGGCAAAAGCCCTTCGTCAGCCTCTTATACTCAAAGGTCTGAGCGATGAAGGCTAAATGCCTTCCTAACCATTGTGGTAAAAACAATGACTGCAGATGCTGGAAACCAGATTCTGGATTAGTGGTGCTGGAAGAGCACAGCAGTTCAGGCAGCATCCAAGGAGCAGCGAAATTGACGTTTCAGGCAAAAGCCCTTCATCAGGAATAAAGGCAGAGAGCCTGAAGCATGGAGAGATGAGCTAGAGGAGGGTGGGGGTGGGGAGAAAGTAGCATAGAGTACAATAGGTGAGTGTGTCTACCTGTGATGAAAGTTTCAAAGAATTATGTAACGGAACTACTAGGTCACTCTGTTCTACAACGCTACCCATGGTGTCAAGCTCCTTGTGTACTGGTGGAGCTGTAGTAATGGAATGAGTGTATGTAAATCGACCTTAATGTAGACAAATATCCCAAGGTGCTTCATGGGAGTATTGTGAAACAATGTTTTAATACTGAGGCAGGGAAGGACATATTAGGTCAGATAGATAAAAGCTTGATCAAAGAGATAGGTTTAAAGGAGTGTCTTCAAGGAGAAAAGGAATGTAAAGAGATTTTGGGAGGAAATTTTATAAACTGGGAGCAGGTGACTGAAGGCATGATTGCTAATAAAAAAATACGAAGTGAAAGAGCACAGAGATGAGAAAAGGTTGTGGGGCTGGAGGAGATTTCAGAATTCAGATAGTGAGAGGAAAGCAACTGGGGAATTTGAAAAGGTAGCAGAAACCTATGACCTGCATGTTTGCCCTCATTAGCAGGTAGCTGAGTGAACATGCTGTGTTATAGCCACCAAATAGTCACACACAGAAAAGATCGACAGACTTTTAAATGGTCAGGCCTTTTGTGACCATATCTTTACTTTTTTTCATTGCTGGACAACAATTTGTATTGGAAATCTTCCTTAGCTCCTAGACCTTTCTCCATCCTCTCCATTCCACTCATGCTTGCTAATAATACACTATTTTATGTAATATCTTATATTTATCTGTGTTTTCATTTTTGTTTGTCCTCTGACCAATTGCAGAGCTAACCTAACCTCACCTATGATTCAATAACCAACAATTTCATACAAGATTACACTTGGTTTTTGTATCCAGGTCATTAATATACTGTCTCCCACACCTTAGCAAATTGGCCAAACCCCCTGAACTGATATGTTGTCCAAGAAAAATATTTGAGCATAAAAAGCCATTTAATTCCTTCATCAAACCCACCTCACAATGTTAAAAGTCACATAACACCAGGTTATGGTCCAACAGGTTTAATTACTTTAATCTACTTTAATCCTTACCTGTTCAAAACTCTTCCCCCATATCTAACTTGTACTAAGTCAATCCCTCATTCCTCAGTGAATTGGTTTCATATTTTGGTCGTTATCACATTCCCCTTGCCATTGCCTCATCACCTTCCTGACTTCTGCAATATCCTCCAGCCCTACTTGCCAGTGTTTATCCTCCTTCTTTCTGACCCTGCTGTCTTTCCAGCCCTCTTCATCTCTTCATTCCAAGACATAGAATCGTAGAATCCCTACAGTGTAGAAGCAGGTCATTCAGTCCATCAAGTCCACAATGCCCCTCCAAAGAGCATCGCACCCTGACCCATCCCACCCTGCATTTCTCATGACTAATCTACCTAGCCTGCACATCCCTGGATACAATGGACAATTGAGCATGGCCAATCCACCTAACCTGCACATCTTTGAAAAAAAATTTTTAAAATAGTAGCCTTCATTCTGGAATTGGAGATGCCGGTGTTGGACTGGGGCGTACAAAGTTAAAAATCACACAACACCAGGTTATAGTCCAACAGGTTTAAATGGAAGCATTAAACCTGTTGGCCTATAACCTGGTGTTGTGTGATGTTTAACTTCATTCTGAAACACTCTCTAATCTTTTTCACCTTGCTTATTCCCATCCTGTCTTAAAAGGTTTCCACAAAGCCTACGTCTTCAGCCATGTCCTTAGACACTCTCTTTAAGAAAAGGACAACTTGAGCTGGTTGAAATGGATGTCACCTTCCGGTTGCTCTTACTTCTTCTCCTGGTGATAATCGTGACTCTTCACCCTTCGTGGTCCTTGAAGTTGTGTGCCAAACTTGTAACCATTCTGTTCTAATGCTGTCGATGGTTTTCTTCCTTCACCTTCCCACTGTTCTGCTTCCTGCAGTTTGACCAGTCACTATTGGATGTTCTGGTTTCCTTCTCCGAAGTACGTCTCAGCAAAACGTCGTTGCTTCTTAGTGACCAGCTCCAAACGTTTTGTTTTCCTGCTTTCCTCAGTTGTGAATCTTGCCCAACTAATCCTATGTACACTATGGTTGAGTCAGGGAAAGAAGGTCAGACTTTTGATAGAGGGTCAGTCATTCCATTTGTGTTGAAATATAGCAACAATAACTCTGTACAGGTCAGGTCTTCTCTGCTGCCATGAGACTATCAGAGAGAACCACCTTCTCTAGGTTGTCTGACATCACTAAATAATTTTATTTATGTATTCACATTAACCCTTTACACTACATGCTTAATTTGTCTCGAAAGCCATATCTCTGTTGTCTATCATTTGTCTTTCGTTATCTTGTCAACATTCCAACATTTCAATCCACTTGGCAACATGGACCAGATGTAACATTTTTCTAATGTCATCCTCCTTTCCATAGAGATTTCCATATTACAAAGAGATCTGGGAATTTATTTTGAATGTTTGTTTAGTGAGTGTTGTCACATTCCTGATGTTTTCATCACTTTTCCCATCTGATGTTACTGGGCTACCCAAAGGGGAAAATTATTCATATTTGCTCATTGGAAACATTTGTTATTCATGACTGCAGCATAAATGCAAGCTTCTGCTTTCCCTTGCTGCCCCTGAATTTCACAACAAAAACCACCCCTTTAACTGCTTCATGTGGGATATCAGCTGTGGCTCACTTGGTAGCACTGGGCAGAATCTGTGCCTTCCCTGTGATGGGTTTGACAGTGGGAGGGAATCTTTCATGACATGGGAGGATCTGTGGTGAATTGGCCCAACTAGACCCCACCAATTGAAGCCCTTAAGTGACCAATTACCGCCCGCTTAAAGAGTCAATCCCACCTGCATTGCAGCCTCACCAAGAGAGGATGCTTTGTTGTACCTACTGGAAGGTTTTTAGATTTGTAGGAATTCTGGGCATGGGGGCACAGGGTTCAAAAGAATGTTGTACCTGATTGAGGGACTCAACATCAGGAAAGGGGGTGTGTTGAAAGCCATCTGTTCTTCTGACACCCGCCCCACAATTCCAAGGCCACCATCAGCCATCTGTGGCGTTGGGCCTCCTCAACCTAAAAGCTGCGGTAAATGACATCCAGCCACCTGATAGGATGATGTTAAAAACAGATGTAGAGCCCTTCCCCTGATAGGCCAGAAGCTCTCTGCAGGGCCACGGTCCTTGCTTCTGTAGGGGAAGGCCTGCTAATGGCCTGTCCAAGGCTTGAATGCAAGGTGCAAGTGTGCATTCTGAAGTAAAAGTGACATGGGTATCTCGCTGACTCCACAGCTGATGGCCTATGCCAGTATTAGGAGGTTCCAGATTTGCTTCAGAAAGTTGTGCATTCAAGTCCAACTCCAGAGACTTGAATGCGAACTGCAGGATGTGACCTAATATTGAGGAACAGCTGCAATATCTTCTTCCATTGTGATGTTAAACTGAGTCTCTGACTGCCCTCCTAAGTGGACATGAAAGAACCTGAGAGTAGCAGAATTCTCCCTAGTGTGCAGGTCAATTATTTATACCTCAGCTAATATCTCTTAAAAACAGATGATCGGGTCATTATTGTCTGAGGATCTTGCTGTACTCAAATTTGCATTTTCTATGTTACAACAGCAATGACACTTCAAAAGTACTTCACTGTGCTATGAAGTATCAGGGATGTCCAGAGGTCATGAAAAGCAAGTCTATATAAATGCAAGTCTTTCTTTTATTGCTTATTACCTTGTCAGCATTGAGTCAGGTCACATCTTGCTGATTTAGACTTTATCCTTGTGCTCTGAATTACAATTAGCTGAAATCTGTCACCGGCTGTGGAGATGATTGGTCCTAATGAATTGCGCAAAGCTCAGCTCTACACAAGCTGGCTGGGTCGAATCTCCCTCCCTAGACCCACGCCTTGTCGGATGTTAGTGGCTATTAAATCATCGTTTGTGAATGACAATGACGGAATCCTACTGTACAATTCACTTCAGACAGGGCCATCTCTGCTGACCCAGCTCGTTGCTATTCAGAACACAAGGTTACAGCCTGCATCAGCCCGATGTGACCTGAATCCCTGGTCAGTTGGTAAATTGGCTCTTAGCAGAGTGGGGAGCTAGTTTGCTGGCTGCGAAATCCAGATGGAATGATGAGAACAAAGAGGCTTTCTGCACCAACAGTTTAGCTGCCCAGACGAAGGTCATTTTGATGCAAGCTGACAGATTCCTGTTGGCTCCCTGTTATATCTCTCACCACACAGCCAGCCTGCCAAGAGACACTGACGCTGTATCAGACAAGATCCTGCACCCACTGCACAATCTGGCTCCTTCCAGCAAACATGTGCAGAGATCAAAGGAGCAGAGTGGGAGTGCAGAGATTTAAAAAATCACAGACCAGAAACAGGCTGTTCAGCCCAATTAATTCATGCTGGAACCTCCTCCCATCCTCATTATCTAATTCCATCAGTCTAACCCCTTTGTCCCTTCTCCCTCAGATACTCATCTATCTTCTCCTTAAATATATCAATTCTAGTAACCTCAAGCACTCCTGTCATCATGAGTTCCATACAATCACCACTCACTAAATAACTTGCCATTGGGTTCTTAGTGACTAGTGTATATTGTGTCTCTAAGTTCAGCTCTTGTCCACAAATTGTAGTATTTCCTCTGTACTCTATGAAATATCCAGGGATGGGCTGACTAGGGGCAAGTAACATTCTTCCCCACAGGTATCAGATAATGACCATCTCCAACAAATGAGAATTCAACAATTACCCATTGATATTCTTTGGAATTGCCATCAATGAATCCCCCACTGTCAACATCCAGGGAGTTACCATTGACCAGAAACTGAAATGGATTAGCCATGGAAATACAAGAGTGACAAGAAAAGGTCAGAGGCTAGAAACCCTGCAGTGAGGTACTCACTTCCTAACTCCCCAAAATCTGTAAACCGTCTCCATGGAACAAGTCAGGAGTTTGATGGAATACTCCCCACTTGCTTGAAATGAGGGTAACTTCAACAGCATTCAAGAAGATCGACACCACCCAGGACATCTGTGAACATCTGTTCCCTCCACCATCAATGCTCAGTAGCAGTAGTGTGTACTACCTACAAGATATGCTACAGAAATTCACCAACATAGCATCTTCCAAACATATGAGAAGGGCAAGGGCAGCAAATGCATGGAAACTCCACCACCAACAAGTTCCCTTCCAAGCCACTCACCATCCTGACTTGGAAATATACTGCCATTCCTCAGTATCACTGGATCAAAATCCTGGAATCCCTCCCTAACAGCCTTGTGGATGTATCTACAGCACACGGACTGCAGTGGTTCAAGAAGACAGCTCTTCACCACCTTTTGAAGGGCAACAAGAGATGGTCAATAAATGCTGACCCAACTGGGACATCCAAATCCCATGAATGAAGAAAAAAAGGTTCATAATTTCTGCTCAGTCATCAGCCTTCTTTTGTGGAAGAGGAAATCTAGATTAATTAGCTTGTGCTGATAGACATAACCTCACAGTTCTGATGGGTGTCTATAAAATATTTTGAAACATCTCTATATTCTCGATATTTTCATAATATTGGAAAAATAACAATGTAATTTTCCAAGTGTGGGCTAACCAAGGTTTGGTACGTATTTAATTTGGCCGTACACATTTCACATAACACTGGGAGCAACTCGGGTTATTTAAATCAGGTTATGTTCACATTGTTTGAGATCTTAAATAAAGACAAAAGGTGCTGGAGAAACTCAATAGCTCCACAGAGAGGGAAACAGTGTGAACAATTTGAATCCAACATGACTCCTCTTTGGAGTCTAAAAAGCATATATCTGTTCCAACAATACCTTGTCATGGGATGTGATGTGACTGAACAAGGTGATTCTCAGTCCGTAGATCCTCAGTCATATGGGGCAGTTTATCCTATGAGTGGTGGGATACAGGGGACAGGGCTTGTTTCCTCACCTTCCCTTCCCTGACATCACTCTGCCTTACCATGAAGGCATTTGGACTCAAAGCATGATACAGCTTGATGGACAGGTTGTCACTATTTTGAACAATTAGGAGCAAGCTCCTCCCACTCATTAATGCCAAAGTTGTGGCATAGAGCTTCTGTACATTTCTGTAGCATTGAGGGAGAGATACTCGAAATAGTCTCCAGTCCATCGTAGTTGATTTTGCAAGAGTTTTGTCTAGATGTTTGTAAAATTGACTTCAAGGGGCATTTGTTTGATGGTCTTCCCATTGAACCTGGGAAAACCTCAGCTTTCTATAAACTATGCCAGCAAGTATTTGAGAGCAGAGCTCTGCAGTGAACTGAGCAGTTTTGGTTGCCAATCATCTTTGACCATGAGACATCGTGTAACACAATGTATACCCTCAATCTTATAGTTGCAAGTAGATAGACGTTTGCTCATATGGCCAATGATGAAGAATGAGCATATATTTCTAAATGGATTTACATTAAAGTTTCACCCTCTGTTGTTCGATGGCTTTTTGCAGTTAAGAGTTTCATGAAGCACAGATCGCAATGGCTTAGTGCTTAAATTAGGAGGTCTTTTCTCAGATGGAGAGAACAGATAGATAAATCCATGTGCAGTAGGAAAGGAAAAGGAGCAAGAAGACTTGACTGAAATCACATGATGCAATGGGTTCCAGCATTAAGAAAATTGAAAGGTGATTAAGAACATAAGGACACAACCATCTTGTTGTTTCATTTTTATACAATCAGCACTAAGTTTAAAACATTGACAGACCCAAAGTCCTGTTTAAGTGAACTTCATAAAAGAATGTTTGGAATAGGAAAAGTCTATTTAGGATAATAATTCCACCTCTGCTTGATTCTGCTCAAGGCAATCTTCTCGCTATATCCTCCTCAATCTCTTCTAGCTCCAGAATCACAGCTAATTGTCTCATTAGGCCATTTTTATTGCCTGGTTCAGTGGTCATTGCCTCAGAGTATCTTCCATCACACTTTGCATAGAGTGAAAATTATACACTGCAGTGAATGTTTTCTTTGGCTGTTGGGGAGATGAACACCAGGAAGCAGAGAGCAGTACACATTAAAGTAATTTCTAATGAGAGGATTTACACACTACCCAGCTGGAATCTTGTCACACTGAGGGTAGGACACCACGCTATAATCAAACTGCCGTGGCAGTAAATGATGATGTATATTTTTCATTTATAGAGAAAATTCATTCTTTTGTTGTTTTACCGGTAGATTTGGAAATGTTGATAACCAGTTCTTTAGGTAGGGCATCGCATCAGTTGTGTAGACCTGTAAATCACCAGGCTTTGGGCTTAGATACTTAAAGCTTGAGTGGATCTGCCTCAGGAGTTAGTCCTTCTACATTGTGAATAATTAATTAGCTGTTGGCATCCAATGATTGCATGCTGATCTGAGCTCACCGCCACTGTGAGACAGTCTCTCTAAAGGTTTCAGTAATCTGTCTACGTGGTCTCTCTGCAGTTGACTAAAAAATAACGCTATTTTATCCAGTTCCATTGTCTCCACACACAGATGGTGTCAGTAGCTGTTTCTTCGGTTTTCTTGGGTATCCTTGACCAATACTGATTCCTTGAAATGCTAGGAAGCTGAGAAAGCATGGATAGGTGTAAAGTCATCCTTCCCCCTCCCCCAAACATCATTTCAATTCAAATCTTACAGACATGTCAAAATAATTTGGATGTTTGAAATGTAATACAATGCCAATATGAAGCATTCCCACGGACCTGGTGTTGTTCAGGTCTCTGCTTCCATTAAACCAAACAGTGGGCCTTGACCACTGTGCAGGAGTGACATTCTCTCATCCAATAAATCCTTAAAGTAATAAAATATCTGAAGAAGCTTCAGAGAACCATAAGCAAACAAATTATATAAGAGTGTCAGTTGTTACTCAATTGGCAACATGTTCACCTATTCCTGAAGAAGGGCTCATGCCCGAAACATCGATTCTCCTGCTCCTTGGATGCTGCCTGACCTGCTGCACTTTTCCAGCAACACATTTTCACCTCTGCATTACAAGGTCTGAGTCTGGTATAGTGAAATTCATGAAAATCATTGTAATATAATTGATCACTTGGTTCTGATATTAGTAAGAGAGAAAATACCAGGCTAGAACAGGCATGTGAAGAAAAAGGTTTTGAATGCTATACAGAGAGCAGTATTTGAGAACCTAATGTATACAGACATAAGTTAAGGAGTGTTACAGTCCATAAGGAGTTCAAGAGCCCTATTTAGAGAAAGGATTGAAACAAGCCAAAACAGACTATAGACCATTACAGTGAAGATACAAGGGTTTGAAACAGAAATTAAACTTGATGTGAAAGCAGTTTTTCTTCAATATTTGCAGAAAGTTTGCCACGATCAAAGTCTGTGAGACTTTAGCCAGTTAACATAAAACTCCAAGGTTCAGGGGACACAGGTCTTCAGGTAAATCACAACAAAGCTTGCTCACAGAGGACGATATGTCGGTGTTATATAGCAGGGAATCAGAATACCTCATTATTAAACATGCAATTTTCTCAGCCTCCTGGAAAGAGCGAATATAGTATTCCAGATTGAACACAGGAGAGAATTTTAGCAAGAATTTCTAAAGTTATTTAAAAGTTTAAGCAAATTGAATGAGGAGTATCACATGACTCTCCAAGAAGTTGCCAAACTCATCTGTTTATACACCTCCAAGAAAATTCCTTTTCTTTTGATGACAAAAGTAAAATCTCTGGTAGATAGCAAAATTAAAAGTGGGGTCATATCACCATTGACAGAACCAACTAAAATCTTCAGTTGTCTGTCACGTTCCTCTTCATCTGAGCAGATCCTATGTATATGCAGGACTTGTCCATTAGGGATGGCTGCTTTAATATATTTAGAATGGAAGCTACAGAAGTGCAGCATCGTGAGGGTATCTCTGGGCTTGCAGTAGAATGAGGTACTGAGGTGTCTGTCCTTGATGGAGATGCATATGTCCAAGAGTGAGACTGATTCTGAAGAGTAGTCCATGGTATGTCTGATGGTGGGCTGAAACATATTGATATCACTATGTAGTCATTTCAGTGATTCCTCAGCATGGGTCCAAAGGAAGAAAATTTCGTCCATGTATCTGGTGTATAACATTAGTAGGAGGTCCTGTGTAGCAAGAAGACTTGCTTGAATGTGTGCATGAAAATGTTGGCATATTGGGGTGCTAATTTGGTCCTATTGGCTCTTCTGTGCGTCAGGACAAAGAACTGACTGTTGAAGGTGCAGACATTGTGGTCAAGGATGAAGCAGATGATTTGTAGGATGGTGTCTGGAGATTGGCACTTATTGGTGTTGAGTACTGAGGCTGTTGCAGTGATGCTGTCATTGAGGGGGATGCTGGTGTAGAGTGCCGAAGCATCTATTATGACAAGGGTTGTTCCTGGTTCATGGGTGTGAGGTTCTTTAAGAAATCTGTAGTGTCACAACAAGCTGGGGGTTCCTTGTACAACTGGTTTCAAGATGTCCTCAACATAGCCAAAGAGGTTCTCTCACAGGGTCCCACAGCCTGATATTTTGGGACATCCAGGTGTATTGGCTTTGTGAACCTTTGGAAGGCAGTCGAAGTCCCCTACGTGAGACGTATGGGGGACGAGAGTGCATAGAAAGCTCTGAAGGACTGGATCAAAGGCCTTCATCAGTCTGTTCAGTTGATAGATGTGTTATTTGGCTGGAATGATAGTTTGTTGTCTTTAGTGTTTCTAGTTGTTCCGTTGTTGGTACACTTCTTTGCAGTAGACTGTTCTATTCTATATGACAATTGCTCCTCATTTGACTGCTGGTTTGATGACAATGTTGTGATTGATCTTGAGAGCCTGGATGGCATTACATTGCACATAGAACATAGAACATTACAGCACAATACAGGCCCTTCCGCTCAATATTGTGCCATCCTGTGAAACCAATCGGAAGCCCATCTATCCTGCACTATTCCATTTTCATCCATATGCCTATCTAATGCCCATTTAAATACCCTTAAAGTTGGCAAGTCTGCTACTGTTGCAGGCAGTGAGTTCCACACCCCTACTACTCTCTGAATAAAGAAACTACCTCTGGCATCTGTCCTATAACTATCACCCCTCAATTTAAAGCTATGTCCCCTCGTGCTAGCCATCGCCATCCGAGGAAAAAGGCTCTCACTGTCCACCCTATCTAACCTTTTGATTATCTTACATGTTCTCAACTAAGTTACCTCTCAACTTCTTCTCTAACTAAAACAGCCTCAAATCCCTCAGCCTTTCATCATAAGACCTTCCCTCCATACCAGGCAACATCCTAGTAAATCTCCTATGAAACCTTCCACATCCTTCCTATAATGTTGTGACCAGAACTGTACACAATACTCCCAATGCAGCCGCACCAGAGTTTTGTACAGCTGCAGCATGAACTCACTGTTCTGAAACTCAAGCCCTCTACCAATGAAAGCTAACACACTGTATGCCCTCTTAGCAACCCTATCAACCTGGGTGACAACTTTCAAGGATCTATGTACATGGACACTGAGATCCCTCTGCTCATCTACACTACCAAGAATCTTACCATTCACCCAGTACTCTACATTCCAGTTGCTCCTTTCAAAGTGAATCACTTTACACTTTTTCGCATTAAACTCCATTTGACATCTTTCAGCCCAGCTCTGCAGCTTATCTATGTCTGTCTGTAACATACAACATCCTTCTGCACTATCCACAACTCTACCGACCTTAATCCACAAATTTACACACCCATCCTTCTACGCCCTCATCCAGGTCATTTATAAAAATGATAAACAGCAGTGAACCCAAAACAGATCCTTGCGGTATAACACTCATAAGTGAACTCCAGGATGAACATTTCCTATCAACCACCACCCTCTGTCTTCTTTCAGCTAGCCAATTTCTGATCCAAACCACTAAATCACTCTCAATCCTTTGCCTCTATATTTTGTGCAATAGCCTACCACGGGGAACCTTATCAAATGCTTTCTTGAAATCCATATACACCATTGTTTTACCCTCATCCACCTGTTTGGTCACCTGCTCAAAGAACTCAATAAGGTTTGTGAGGCACAACTTACCCTTCACAAAGCTTTGTTGACTTTCCCTAATCAACTTATTCCTTTCTAGATGATTATAAATCCTATAATTAGTGGGCGGCACGGTGGCCCAGTGGTTAGCACTGCTGCCTCACAGCGCCAGAGACCCGGGTTCAATCCCCGCCTCAGGCGACTGACTGTGTGGAGTTTGCACGTTCTCCCCGTGTCTGCGTGGGTTTCCTCCGGGTGCTCCGGTTTCCTCCCACAGTCCAAAGATGTGCAGGTCAGGTGAATTGGCCAGGCTAAATTGCCCGTTGTGTTAGGTAAGGGAAGGATGTAGGGGTAGGGGTATGGGTGGGTTGCGCTTCGGCGGGGCGGTGTGGACTTGTTGGGCCGAAGGGCCTGTTTCCACACTGTATGTAATCTAATCTCTTATAACCTTTTCTAACACTTCACCCACAACCTAAGTAAGGCTCACTGGTATACAATTACCAGGGTTGTCTCTACTCCCCTTCTTGGAAAGTATTCATTTAGCACTTCCCCTATCCCCTCTAACTCCGCGCACAACTTCCCACTACTATTGTTGATTGGCCCTGATGTTACTCTAGTCTTTCTTTTATTCCTGATATACCGAAAGAAGGCCTTAGGGCTTTCCTTGATCCTATCTGCCAACAATTTCTCATGTCTCCTCCTGGCTCTTCTTAACTCTTTCTTTAGGTCTTTCCTGGCTAACTTGTAACTCTGAAGCGCCCTAACTGAACCTTCACATCTCATCCTAACTTAAGCCTTCTTCTTCCTCTTGACAAGAAATTCAACTTTCTTAGTAAACCACAGCTCAACAACTTCCTCCCTGCCTGAATGGTACATACTTATCAAGGATCTGTAGTAGCTGTTCCTTGAATAAGCTTCACATTTCAATTGTGCACAACCCCTGCAGTTTCCTTCCCCATCCTATACATCCTAAATCTTGCCTAATCACATCATAATTGCCTTTTTCCCAGCTATGACTCTTGCCCTGTGGTATATACCTATCCCTTTCCATCGCTAAAGTAAACGTAACCAAATTGTGGTCACTATTACTAAAGTGCTCACCTACCTCCAAATATAACACTTGTCCGGGTTCATTACCCGATACCAAATCCAATGTGGCCTTGCCCCTTGTTGGCCTGTCCACATTCTCTGTCAAGAAACCTTCCTGCACATAGTGAACAAAAACTGACCCACCTAAACTACTTGAATTATAGTATTCCCAGTCAATATTTGGAAAGTTAAACACCCCCATAACAAGTACCCTGTCACTCTCAGTCCTATCGAGAATCACCTTTGCTATCCTTTCATCTACATCTCTGAAACTATTCAGAGGCCTGTAGAAAACTCCCCAGAGGGCGACCTCTCCTTTCCTGTTTCTAACCTCAGCCCATTCTACCTCAGTAGATGAGTCCTCATACATCCTTTCTGCAGCAGTAATACTGTCCTTGACTAATAATGCCACATCCTCCCACAACCTTTTAACATCTTCTCTGATCTTACTGCTTGGGTGATGTTCTGCACTATGTTGTGAGTGTGGCTGATGAATCTGGAATTAACACATCTCCTGATGGCTTCAGCATATGTGTCAAGCTGGGGTAGCGTCCTTCCAGAGGGGTCCAATTTGACTCTTTCTTCTTTGGTCGCTGCACCACGGATCTCTCGGTCAAGTGTTCCATTTCATTGGTTGTCTCATTGGGCTCGCTGCTGACATCTTGGGGTGTGTGAAATAATTCCTAGAGCCTCATTCGCCTGATGAATTCCTCTCTGTCTGCCGCCAGACCAATGGGGTCCATTTTGGTAGTGGGGCAGAAATTGAGCACTCGGCTGAGAACTTGGATTTCGTCCGGTTAAAGAGTGTGGCCAGACAAATTGATGATGGATTTCTCTGTGGCAACACCGCTTTCTATCATGGTACCAGGGTACTAGTGGTGATACCAACTGTCTCCAGTTTCTTGTTCTTGGTGTGCATGTAAGTGGTGTAGTTGCCCCAAAACCAAGATGTCAGCAGTGAGCCCAATGAGACAATCAATGAACCAGAACAATCGACCAAGAGATCTGTGGTACACAGACCAAAGAAGAAACAGTCAAATTGGACCACTCTGGAAGGCCACTGCCCACGATCGAGACATATGCTCAAGTCGTCAGGAGATGCATTAACGCTAGATTCTTCAGCCGTATTCTTATCCCACATATGTCTCATGCAGGAGACTTCTAATGCCTTCTGAAGATACACAAAGCCAATACACCTGGACATCCCATTGTATCAGGCAATGGGGCCCTGTGTGAGAACCCCTCTGGCAATGTTGAGGGCTTCTTCAATTATACATGGAAGCCCCATCTTCTGTCATGACACTAGTTTCTTACAGAACCTCAGCACCATGGACCAGTCAAACCAGGAATATTCCTCGTCACAATAGATGTTTCGGCAGTCTACACCAGCATCCTCCATGATGATGGCATTGCCACAACAGCCTCAGTACTCCACACCAACAACTGCCAATATCCAAGCACCGTCCTACAATACATCCACTTCATCCTCGCCTCGACCACAATGTCTTCACCTTCGAAAATCAATTCTTTTCCAGACACACCAGGGCCATACTTGCATCCCTATATGCCATCATTTTCATGCACAGGTTCAAGCAAGACTTCTTCATTTCACAGGAACTCTGACCAATGCTGTACACCACATACATCGACAACATTTTCTTCCTTTGGATCCATGGTGAGGAATCACTGAAATGACTACATAGCGATGTCAACAAGTTTCACCCCACCATCAAACTTACCATGGACTACTCTTCAGCATCAGTCTCACTCTTGGACACATCCATCTTCATCAAGGATGCACATCTCAGCACCTCACTCTACCACATGCCCAGAGAAAATTTCATGATGCTACGGTTCTCTAACTTCCAGCCTGAACATATTAAAGAAGCCATTCCCTATGGACAAGCCCTGCACTTACACAGGATCTGCTCAGATGAGGAGGAACACAACAGACAGCTAAAGATTTTGAATGATGCCCTCATACAAACAGGATACGGTGCTCAACTCATCGATCGCCAGTTCCAGCGTGCCATAATGAAAAACCACAAGGACTTCCTCAAAAGACCGACACAGGATACGAGCGACAGAGTACCCTTCATCATCCAGTACTTCCCCAGTGCAGAGAGACTACACCATGTTCTTCGCAGCCTTCAACACATAATTGATGATGATGAGCATCTCACCAAGATCATTCCTACGCCTCCACTTCTCGCCTTCAAACAACCACCAAACCTTAACCAGACCATTGTTCGTAGCAAACTACCCAGCCTTCAGGACAATATCAACCACAACACCACACAACCGTGCCATGGCAACCTCTACAAGTCATGTCAGATCATTGACATGGATACTGCCATCACACATGGGAACACTACCCACTACTTATACAGCAAATAGTCATGTGACTCAGCTAATGTTGTCTATCTCATATATTTAAGGATGCTGCAAGTCATGGTACATTGGTGAGACTGTGCAGATGCTATGACAACTGATGAATCACCAGACAGGAATGTTCCCTCCCAGTCGTGGAAATCTTCAACGGTCAAAGGCATTCAGCCTCCGATCTTTGGGTAAGTGTGCTCCAAGGTGGCCTTCGTGGTGCACAACAACACAGAATCACTGAGCAGAGACTGATAGCCAAGTTTCGTACCCATGAAGATGGCCTCAACTGTGATCTTGGGTTCATGTCACACTACATGTAACCCCACCACACTGTTCTGTATCTGTAAAAACTTGCTTACTCCTCTGTTTTGAAATGGTCACCTTGATGTATTGGTATGATCTCTCTACCTTAATTAATATGTACAGTTTTGGATTATTTATTACTTTGGTTAGATCCTTCGCATGCAACTCTTGTCCCTATCATGTTATTCCAGTCATTTAACTTGTCTCCAGCACCACCTTAGTTTTAATTTTTTTGTAGTTGTCTCTCTGCCTCATTTAATCAGATTATAGATCATCCCTTCACTTGTTATTCAGCTGTTGACACTTTACTCACACCACCTAACACTTCGGATCACCTGCAGAGACTTACAATTCACACCATTTGTATAGTCTTTTGATCTCTCAGTCCTTGATCTCTGTCTGCCCATAAATTCTTTGTCTGTTTGCTTCTCTCTCACTTCATCTGCTGAAAGGGCTATGCTCCGAAAACTTGTGATTTCAAATAAAGCTGTTGGACTATAATCTGATGTCATGTGACTTCTGACTTTTTCTTGAGATAAGGAGACGTAAAACTGCATACAGTACTCCAGGTTCCTGAAGCAAGACTTCACTACTCATGTACTCAAACATAAGAGCTCGAGTCCTGCTTAGAGATAAGCAGGACATGGTGGATAAGCTGGGCGGCACGGTGGCTCAGTGGTTAGCACTGATGCCTCACAGCACCAGAGACCCCGGTTCAATTCCAGCCTCGAGCAACAGTCAGTGTGGAGTTTGCACGTTCTCCCTGTGTCTGTGCGGGTTTCCTCCAGGTGCTCCAGTTTCCTCTCACAATCCAAAGATGTGCAGGTTTGGTGAATTGACCATGCTAAATTGCCCATTAGTCGGGTTAAATGTAGAGCAATAGGTTTGGGGAACGGGTCTGGGTGGGTTACCCTCCAGAGGATCAGTGTCGACTTGTTGGGCCAAAGGGCCTGTTTCCATACTTAGGGATTCCAAAAAAAATGGACAAAGCAGGTAAAAACCGATGAGCAGCAAAATTGACGTTTCGGGCAAAAGACCTTCATCAGGATTCCTGATGAAGGGCTTTTGCCCGAAACGTCAATTTTGCTGCTTGTCGGATGCTGCCTGAATTGCTGTGCTCTTCCAGCACCACTGATCCAGAATCTGGTTTCCAGCATCTGCAGTCATTGTTTTTACCCCAAAGCAGGTAAAAAGACTGTGTCAGGGTAGACATCTCCAGATGTATAAGATTACGAAAGGATTGGACACTCTGGCAGCAGGAAACATGTTTCCGCTGATGGGTGAGTGCCGAACCAGAGGACACGGCTTAAAAATACGGTGTAGACCATTTAGAACAGAGATGAGGAGAAACTTCTTCACCCAGAGAGTGGTGGCTGTGTGGAATGCTCTGCCCCAGAGGGCAGTGGAGGCCCAGTCTCTGGATTCATTTAAGAAAGAGTTGGATAGAGCTCTCAAAGATAGTGGAATTAAGGGTTATGGAGATAAGGCAGGAACAGGATACTGATTAGGAATGATCAGCCATGATCATGTTGAATGGCGGTGCAGGCTTGAGGGGCTGAATGGCCTACTCCTGCACCTATTGTCTATTGTCTATTGTCAGTGATATTCCAGACTGATATCTCAGTGTGGCAGTAGTAGTTTGAAACACAAGATAAAGAACATTGGCAGCAAGCAAAAAAAAAATCGTCAGAGCCAGGATCCGAAGTTGAAAGGACATGACAGATAAAGGGAAGACTCTAAAGGTAGGACAGAACCTCAGACACTTCAAAGATAGAGCTGACAGAAAGAAAAATGGGAGGATTTGGAAAGCTGGCCAAGACCTCAAGATATTTCATTCAACATAAAGCACTTCAATACATTGAGTGGCTGTCAAAAAACCTTTCTTTTTTTCAGGAGATATCAGAATAACTGACTAAATCTTGGTTAAAGAAGTAGGTTTATTGAGAATCTTCAAGGACGACAAGTAGAGAGATTTTGAGAGGAAATTCTCGAGTTTAGGTGATTCGGCACTGAAGACAAAACAAAGCTCAACAATTTCCTGCATTAACTTAACATTTTCAAACCATGAATGAGACTGTGGGATCAGTCCTTGTGGGTGGTGTGTGTATGGAATGAGCTGCTAGATGAAGGGGTGGAGGCTGGTACAATTACAACATTTAAAAGGCCTCTGGATGGGTATATGAATAGGAAGGGTTTAGAGGGAGATGGGCCAAGTGCCGACAAATGGGACTAGATTAATTTAGGATATCTGGTCAGCATGGACGAATTGCACAGAAGGGTCTGTTTCATTCTGTACATCTGATTTTATGACTTCACGGAGCAGCAGATTTACACCAAATAACTGTTGAACAAGATAAAGCCCAGACAGTCAATCAACAACAGCTCTTGACTGTCCTGCCCTTCAATTCCAACCAGCTGCAGAGGTGAACAGAAAGTGTTGCTCTGACTTACTTTTTTTGGACTTGTAACATGCTTAGCTAAATGCTGCTTCATGTTTCTATTTATCTGGGATTCTCTGATGGACATGGGGTCACATTTCGAAGAAATAAAATGTGTTGTGCGACAGGTTTGGTGATTTGATCTGGCTGAAGTGTTGGCTGCACTCAAACAGGATCCCCTCTGAGGAAACACATCTATGAATGTCAAAAGAATTAAATTAATTTCTACAAATTACAAGTTTAATCAGTTTGCAGGGTAGGTGCTGGCTGGAAGTTTCACCTTATGGGAGACATTAGAATTTTGGAGACAATTTCAAAATAAGAGATGAGGAGATATTTTTGCTCTCTCAGGTGGTTGTTAGTCTAAGGAAATCTCATCCCAAAGAGCAGTGGAGGCTGGGTCATTGAATATATTTAAGAGGTTCTAGACAGCCAAGGGATGCCAAAGACCAGAGAGGTAGCCAGGAAAGTAGAGGTCATAACTAGATGAACCATCATCTTATCAAGTGATAGACCAGGCTAGAGGGGCAGAACAGCCTTCGCTTGCTCCTAATTCACATGATTCTGTTTTGCCAGATCAATATATATGGGTTCTGTAACCAAAGAAATAGCAAATGATGGGGGTTCATAGTTTCTTGAAAATGGCATCACAGGTAGACAAGTAGGCGAATAAGGTGTTTGGCACGCTAGCCTTCCTTGGTCAGCGCATTGAGTATAGGAGTTGAGACATAATGTTGCAGCTGTACGGGACATAGATGAGGCCACTTTTAGAATACTGCATACAATTCGGGTCACCCTGCTGTAGGAAGGATGTTATTAAACTTTTAAAGATACAGAAAAAAAATGACAAAGATGTTGCTGGAGAAGTTAAAAATCACACAACACCAGGTTATAGTCCCACAGGTTTATTTGGAAGCACTAGCTTTCAGAGTGCTGTTCCTTCATCAGGGGGTTCTGGAGTATAAGATCATAAGATACAGATGTTACAACAAAAGTTTACAGTGTGACACAACTGAAATGATATAGTGAAAAAGACCTGGATTGTTTGTTAAGTCTATCATCTTTTAGAATGACCATGTTGGTTTCAATTCTTTCATTTGTAAATCCCAGAACATTTTTTAAAAGTTACATTCTCAAGTGAACTTTAACAATATGTGCCATGTCAACTCAGATAATGCATTGAAGGTGTGAGGCTAAAGTCTGTCTGTCTGTGCCCCAATGTTCAGACTGATTCTATTTCTAAAAAAAGGATTTAATAGAATCTTAAATGGATTCATGCAGTTTTTGAGCAAAATAAAATGTAATTCTGCAAGTACAAATTCACCCCACAAACTTATATGTTTGTGTTCATGTGGGTCAGTCTGTGTGTGGGGGGGAAGGGGTATGAGTGTCTATGAGACTGTGTGTGTACGTGTATATGTGAGTGTAAAGGGCTATAAGTCTGTGAGAGGGTGTATGTGGGTGTGAGTGTGGGGGATATGTATGTGTAAGCGTATGAGAGAGAGCTTGTATATGAAAGAAGGTCTGTGTGAGTGATGGTCTGTAGGAGTGTGTGTGTGTGTGTATGTATAGTGCAATGAGGTCACCTTAGTCTGACATGAACCCAAGATCCCGGTTGAGACCATCCCCTTGGGTACCAAGCTTGGCTATCAGCCTCTGCTCGGCCATTTTGCATTGTTCCCTGTCCTGAAGTCTGCCTTAGAGGATGGTCATTCAAAGGTCCAAGGCCGAATGTCCCAGACCGCTGAAATGTTCTCCAACTGGGAGGGAACACTCCTGTCTGTTGATTGTTGTGCGGTGTCCAATCTTCTGTTGCCATAGCCTCTGCTCGGTCTGACCAATATACCATGCCTCAGGGCATCCTTGCCTGCAGCGTATAAGATAGACAATGTTGGCTGAGTCACATGAGTACCTGCCATGTACACAGTGGGAGGTGTCCCCATGTGTAATGGTGCTATCCGTGTCCACACTCTGACACGTCTTGCAGCGTCTAAGTGACAAGCTTGTATGGTGTTGTCCTGAAAATTGGGCAGTTTGCTACGAACAATGATCTGTTTGAGGTTTGGTGGTTATTTAAAAGCGAGAGGTGAAGGTCTTGGTGAAGTGTTCATCCTCATTGCTAATGATTTGCAGTCTGCGAAGAACATGGCAGTTTTTCAGCTCCTGGGAAGTACTGGACAACGAAGGGCACCCTGTTGATTGCAATTCGTGTCTGTCTCCTGAGGAGGTCTTTACGGTTCCTCGCTGTGGCATGTCGGAACTGGTGGTCGATGAGTTGAGCATAGAACCCTATTCTTATGAGGGCATCCCTGAGTACTTCCAAGTGTCTGTCACGTTCCTCCTCATCTAAACAAATCCTGTGTTTGCATAGGGTTTGTCCACAGGAAATGGCTGTTTTAATATGTTTATGGTGAAAACTGGAGAAGTGTAGCATCGTGAGGTTATCCGTGGGTTTGCGGTAGAGTGAGATGCTGGGACTAGAGGTTTTGATTTATAAGGAGAGGCTGGAAAGATGAGACATTTTTCGCTGGAACATCGGAGGCTGCGAGTTGATCTTATAGAGGTTTATAAAATCATGAGGGGCATAGATAAGGTAAATAGCCAAGGTCTTTTTTCTGAGGGTAAGAGAGTCCAAAATTAGAGGGCATAAGTTTAAGGTGAGAGGGGAAAAATGTAAAAGGGACCTGAGAGGCAACGTTTTCACGCAGAGGGTGATACATGTATGGAATGAGCTGCCAGAGGAAGTGGCAGAGATGGGTACAATTGCAACATTTAAAAGTGGGACCATCTGCTCCTTACAGTTTGGCAGTTAGACACACCATTCTCACATTCGGATCATTTAATCTGCACTGCCAGCACTCACTCTCCATAGGCACTTCACGACCACCCCGCACCCAACCAATGCATAAATGCTGCCCCCTCCACACTTCATGTCAACGCTGATGAAGAGTCATCTAGACTCAAAACATTAGCTTGCTCTGTCTCCATGGATGCTGCCTGACCTGCTGTGCTTTCCAGGAAGCTGGAAGAACACAGAAAGCCAGGCAGCATCAGGAGGTGGAGAAGGCGGCATTTATTTAGGACTACATGACTCAGGACTGAAGAAGGGTTATACCCAAAACGTCAACTTCTCCACCTCCTGATGCTGCCTACCTTGCTGTGTTCTTCCAGAATCCTGCCTGTCTACTTTGGATTTCCAGCATTTTCGTTTTCAGTACAGATTTCAGGAGCTGAAGTAATTTGCAGTAATACATTTAAAAGATATTTGGAGAGGTACATGAATAGAAAAGGTTTAAAGGGCTATGGAGCAAACACAGGTGAATGGGAGTGGTTCAGTTTAGGTAACATGATTGGCATGGATGAGTTGGACTGAAGAGGTCTGTTTCTGTGCTGCATGACTCTGTCAGTCTGTATTACAGTGCCTTCTCCATAATAGAAGATGTTTGTAGGACAACCCAGACGCAGCCTGGATAACAGGATTCCAATAATTATTACTAAACTGTCAGCTCATCAATGATCCCGATACAGTCATAAACTGTGAGAATAAACATCTGAACACAACAGTAAAGCTGCAGCTTATAATCATTAGGTATGATTTTTATAATGTTGACAGCTATTGATTGCTAATATGCAATACTCCAAGGGACCAATTTTCCCAAGTATGTGTTCTGATGTCAAATCTGTGGTTGATATGTTTCCATCCTTGAGGAGAAAGTGAGGACTGCAGATGCTGGAGATCAGAGCTGAAAATGTGTTGCTGGAAAAGCGCAGCAGGTCAGGCAGCATCCAAGGAACAGGAGTATCAACGTTTCGGGCATAAGCCCTTCTTCAGGAATGAGGAAAGTGTGTCCAGCAGGCTGAGATAAAAGGTAGGGAGGAGGGACTTGGGGGAGGGGCTTTGGAAATGCGATAGGTGGAAGGAGGTCAAGGTGAGGGTGGGGGCGGAGAGGTCAGGAAGAAGATTGCAGGTTAGGAAGGTGGTGCTGAGTTCGAGGGATTTGACTGAGACAAGGTGGGGGGAGGGGAAATGAGGAAACTGGAGAAATCTGAGTTCATCCCTTGTGGTTGGAGGGTTCCTAGGCGGAAGATGAGGCGCTCTTCCTCCAACCGTCGTGTTGCTATGGTCTGGTGATGGAGGAGTCCAAGGACCTGCATGTCCTTGGTAGAGTGGGAGGGGGAGTTGAAGTGTTGGGCCACAGGGTGGTTGGGTTGGTTGGTCCGGGTGTCCCAGAGGTGTTCTCTGAAACGTTCCACAAGTAGGCGGCCTGTCTCCCCAATATAGAGGGGACCACATCCCCCAAGTCCCTCCTCCCTACCTTTTATCTTAGCCTGCTGGACACACTTTCCTCATTCCTGAAGAAGGGCTTATGCCCGAAACGTCGATTCTCCTGCTCCTTGGATGCTGCCTGACCTGCTGCGCTTTTCCAGCAACACATTTTCAGCTCATGTCTCCATCCTTGGCCTGAAGCTTCCAGGGAAAGAAGATTACTCTCCGGGATAGGAGCTAAACCAGGAGAAAAACTGCCACTGCGTTAAAAAGGACGTAACTTGCTTGGATTTCTTTTCATTAATATTGTTTCTTTCCATTGTTCGTCTTGAAAATATTCGCAAATGGGGAAATGAGACAGTTTGTCTTGGTGTGAAAAATTGCCAGGAAAAGAAAAGGTGTTTGCACCTTTCTGAGTTGTTGTGGATGGCGTGGGATGGTGGGACAGCATGAGGATGCATATGGCAGGCAATCAATGGTGGGAGTGTTGCCGTTCTCAATGCTGAGTGTTTACATGAGAAATTTGCTTCATATGAAATGCAAACCTTTGACTATATTGAATTGGTACAATGTTTTGCCATCACCACTGAAAAATATTCAGACTGCAAGAGCCAACAATGTGTGTGAGAACGAACAAGAAATGCGATAGCCAATGAACAGCATACACCCCACCTGGGGAGAACATGACAAATCTATAACTCAGAGTGCGATACAAGTTGGTGACCCAATAGCTGTGACTAATTCAGCTCAGCCGTTAGATGCTGAAGGGACTTGGAAGAGACAAGTTCAAGCACAATATTCTTCTACCTTATTTTCCAGGAAGAGTCATCAGTAACTATGATTGAGATTGTATCAAGTCAGAAACAAACCTCAAGTGGCAGAACTGTTGAAATGAAGGTGTTGGTTTCACCAATAATCAATCACTGAACGTGAATGAAAGAGTCCAAACCAATCAACATAGAGTCATAGAGTCATAGAGATGTACAGCACGGAAAGAGACCCTTTGGTCCAATTCATCCATGGCGACCAGATATCCCAACCCAATCTAGTCCCAACAGCCAGCACCTGGATCATATCCCTCCAAACCCTTCCTATTCATATACCCATCCAAATGCCTTTTAAATGTTGCAATTGTACCAGCCTCCACCACTTCCTCTGGCAGCTCATTCCATACACGTCCAACTCTCTGAGTGAAAAAGTTGGCCCTTTAGGTCTCTTTTATATCTTTCCCCTCTCACCCTAAACCTATGCCCTCTAGTTTTGGATTCCCCCACCGCAGGGAAAAAACTTTGTCTATTTACCCTATCCATGCCCCTCATGATTTTATAAATCTCTATAAGGTCACCCCTCAGCCTCCGACGCTCCAGGGAAAATAGCCCCAGCCTGTTCAGCCTCTCCCCAAAGCTCAAATCCTCCAACCCTGGCAACATCCTTGTAAATCTTTTCTGAACCCTTTCAAGTTTCACAACAACTTTCCAATAGGAAGGAGACCCGAATTGTATGCAATATTCCAAAAGTGGCCTAACCAATGTCCTGTACAGGCGCAACATGACCTCCCAACACAGGGAAGGTGTCCTCCATGAGGGAGAGTGTGTTCGATTAAAGGTTTTCCAGACCTCAGACTATCAGAAAGTCAGCAAAGCACCAGTCTTCCAAATCTGAAGAGAACCCACTCTGGGTAATAATGAAACCTCCAGTTCATCTGAATTTGTAAACTGGGTAACTTGGGGATGATGGAGTCGTGGTGAGTGTAATTATCTGAAAATTCTATAAAATGAAGAATGGAAGAAAAGTTTGAAGGGGGGACATGTTGTAGATGGGTCTGAAAGGGTTAATATGGAGAATTCATTGTGGGTGGCGTTTGCCTGAGCTATATCCACCACAAGTTCTTTGGTATTGCTCCTCTGAGTTAGTTCATTTCACAATTGCTCACTGCGCCCCTGAACTCAGGGTTTGGGTAAAGACACCTGTGTTTCATCGTCCTGATCGCAGTGTAACAAGTGCACATATGTTGGATAGTCAGCTTTGTTGTAGTACTCTGCTCCCACCCCAGTTAAATGGCCTGCACATACTCACATCCCTAGACTGCTGTATAAAGTATAATGGCACTGTAATAGAGGACAAACACCAGTTGAGGTGTTGGAAAACAGGAGGAAATATTTCCAAAAGGTTTTGAGCTCTTGTCAGTTTCAAAGGGGCTTCAACTCCTACATTTTATAAATTTGCTTCTAGGATATCGGCAGCTCTTGTCAAGCTGCATTCATTACACGTCCCTAACTGCCCTTGAGAGGATGGTGGGAAGCCACCTTCTTAGACCATTACAGCCCACAGGGTTCAGGTAACCCCGCAGTGTAGTTCGGAGGGGAGTTCCAGGACCTTGACCCAGGAACAACGAAGAAATAGCAATAATGCTCCAAATTAACACAATGTGTGGTTTGGAGGGGAACTTGTAGGTGATGTTGTCCTTCTGGGTAGCAGAGGTCATGGGTATGAACAATGCTGTTGAAGAAACCACAGTAATTTGTTACAGAGCATATGGTACACAGTGCTATCATTGTGCACCAGTAATGGAGGCAGTGAACATTTAAGGTGCTGGGTGGGGTGTCAATCAATTCAGCTGCTTTGTTTTGGATTGTGTCAAGCTTTTCGAATGATATTGAGCCACACTCATCCATAAGACTATCAGACCATAAGACATAGGAGGAGAAGCAGGCCATTCAACCCATCGAGTCTGCTCTGTTATTTATTGAGACCATGGATGATCTCAAAATCCTCAACTCTACTTACTTGCCTTTTCTCTGTAACCCTTAATTCCCTTAGTGATTGGATGTCTATCTATCTCTGGCTTAAATATATTGAATTACCCAGTCTCTCTAGCCTTCTGTGGTAAAGATTTCTGTAAATTAACTGCCTTCCAAAAGAAGAAATTCCTCCTCATAATAAAACCAAAAGAACCACAGATGGTGGAAATAAGAAACAAAACCAGAAATTTCTGGAAAACTCAACAGGTCTGGCAGCATCCGTGGAAAGAAATCAGAGTTAACCTTTCAGGTCCTGTGACCTTTCTTCAGAACTGTTTTGAAGAAGAGTCACTGGACTCGAAACATTAACTCAAATTCTTCCTCATCTTTGTCTTAAATGTATGACACATTATTTGCAATTTTGCCTCTAGTTCTACAAGAGGAAACAACTTTTCAGTGTGTACCATGTCAGATCCTCTACAAACCCTGCATGTTTCAATGAGCTCACCTCTAATTCTTTTAAATTCCATTGAGTAAAGGCCCAATTATTCAACATCTCTTCACAGGACAGTCCCTCTATACCTGGTATCAGTCTTGTAAACCTCTGGACTGCCTCCAATGCCAATCTCTCTTTTCTTAGATAAGGGACCCAAAACTGTACATAGCATTCCAACTGTGGTCTGACTAGTGCCTTGTAAAGTTTTAGAAAACCCTCTTTACTTTTATAATCCAATTCCTTTGAAATAAAGACCAACATTCCATTTGCCTTCCCTACTACCTGCTGAACTTGAATGTTTTTTCTGTTTCATGGACAAAGACTCTCAGGTCCCTCTGTTCTGTAGCTTTTTACAGTTTTTCTCCATTTAACTAATATCCGTCTCCTCTTTTCTTCCTGCCAAGGTGCAGAAACTCACATTTTCCCACAGAATATTCCACCTGCCAAGTTTTTATCCAGTCACTTATTCTATCCGTATATCCATCCAGAGACTCTTTGTGTCACCTTCACCACTTGCTTATTTTTGTGTCTTCTGCAAATTTGGTTATACATTCACTTTCCTCGTCCAAGTTTTTAACATATGTTGTAAAAAATTCCAGCCCTAGCACTAATCGCTGTTGCACTTGTTACAGGTTGTCATCCTGAAAATGTCCCTTCATCCCAACTTTGTGTCTTCTATGAATTAGTCAATCCTATATCCATGCTAATGTACTACCTCCAACACCATGGGCTCTTATCTTATTAAATAACTTAATATGTGGTAGTTTAATTCAAATAAATGCGAGGTGCTGCATTTTGGGAAAGCAAATCTTAGCAGGACTTATACACTTAATGGTAAGGTCCCAGGGAGTGTTGCTGAACAAAGAGACCTTGGAGTGCAGGTTCATAGCACCTTGTAAGTGGAGTTGCAGGTAGATAGGATAGTGAAGAAGGTGTTTGGTATGCTTTCCTTTATTTGTCAGAGTATTGAGTACAGGAGTTGGGAGGTCATGTTGCGGCTGGACAGGACATTGATTAGGCCACTGTTGGAATATTGCATGTAATTCTGGTCTCCTTCCTATCAGAAAGTTGTTGTGAAACTTGAAAGGGTTCAGAAAAGATTTACAAGGATGTTGCCAGGGTTGGAGGATTTGAGCTACAGGGAGAGGCTGAACAAGCTGGGGCTGTTTTCCCTGGAGCATCAGAGGCTGAGGGGTGACCTTATAGAGGTTTACAAAATTATGAGGGGCATGGATAGGGTAAATAGGCAAAGTCTTTCCCTCGGGTCAGGGAGTCCAGAACTAGAGGGCATTGGTTTAGGGTGAGAGGGGAAAGATATAAAAGAGACCTACGGGGCAACTTTTTCACACAGAGGGTGGTATGTGTATGGAATGAGCTGCCAGAGGAAGTGGTAGAGGTTAGTACAATTGCAACATTTAAGAGGCATTTGGATGGGTATATGACTAGGAAGGGTTTGGAGGGATATGGGCCGGGTGCTGGCAGGTGGGACTAGATTGGGTTGGGATATCTGGTCGGCATGGATGAATTGGACCGAAGGGTCTGTTTCGATGCTGTACATCTCTATGACTCTATTATCAAACATCTTCCGAAAATCCAAAAGTGTTACCTCCACTACTTCCCCTTATCTATTCTGCTTGATACCTCCTCAAAGAATTCTAATAAATTTGACAGGTATAATATCCCCATTGTGAAGCTGCACTGATTCAGCTTGACCATATGGTATATTTCTAAATGCTCCACTATTTCATCCTCTATAATAGATTCTAGCATTTCCTAATAACAAATGTTAAGCTAAGGTGGACTATAGTTTCTTGAAAGATTACTACCAGAGCATTCACTATCTATGTTATCTTTTCCTTCAATATCCTAGAACGCACCCTTGATAGTCTAGTAGCTTTTAGAATGCTACTATTGTTTTCTACTAGAAAGACTGAAGCAAAATATCTTCTGCCATTTGCTGTTTCCTCATTATTATACCCCCGGCCTCAAACTCTAAGGAGCCTGTTAACTTTGGCCTCTCTTTTCATTTTTATATATTTGAAAACATTCTTGCTGCCCATTTTTATTTAGTTACAAGTTTACCCTCAAGACTTATCTTCTCCCTCTATATTTTTGGTTTTAAAACAGTCCTAATTCTCTGGCTAACCACTAATCTTTGCCACATTGTATGGTTTCTTGCAATGTGAAGCTATCTTTAACTTCCATGGTTAACTTACCCTCTCCCTAGAATCCTTCTTCCTCACTTGGATCTGTTTCTGCTGTCAGCCATGAACTATTTTTTGATTAGATTCTCTCCAGTGTGGAAACAGGCACTTCGGCCCAACAAGTCCACACTGACCCATTCTCCTACATTTACCCCTTCACCTAACACTAACCAATTAACCTAACCTGCACATTTTTGGACAGTGGGAGGAAACTGGAGAACCCGGAGGAAACCCACGAGAATGTGCAAACTCCACACAGACAGTCGCCTGAGGTGGGAATTGAACCCGAGTCTCTGGCGCTGTGAGGCAGCAGTGCTAACCACTGTGCCGCCCAAATTAAATTCTCTGCAGTGTGGAAACAGGCCCTTTGGCCCAACAAGTCCACACCGACCCTCCGAAAAGTGACCCACCCAGACCCATTTCCAGCTGACCAATCTAGCACAGACAATTCACCTGATCTGCACATCTTTGAACTGTGGGAGGAAACCCACGCAGACACGGAGAGAATGTGCAAACTCCACACAGACAGTCGCCCAAGGCTGGAATCGAACTTGGGACCCTGGTGCTGTGAGGCAGCAGTGCTAACCACTGAGCCACCTTGCCACCTATTTTCTTAAACATCTGCTCTCGTCCCTTTGCTGTTAAGCTCCTTTCCCATTCCATTCCAGCCATCTCTGCCCTCAGTCATTTATAATTACCTTTATTCAAACTTAGCACAGTTGCTTTTAAACCAAGTTCCTCATCTTAAAATGAATGCTAAATTCTAGCATATTATAGTCACTGTTTCTTCAGGGATCTTTTACTCTGACATCATTTACAAACTTGTCATTACACATCATAAGATCCAAAAAAGCCTGATCCCTAGTTAGATCCATAACATATTGTTGGAGGAGACTGTCCAGAAGACTCTATAATACTTCCTCATGATTATCTCTGGCAATCTGACTACCCCGATCTACATGAAGAATAAAGTAATCTATGAATAATGTTCAGAACAACCTTGATTATCCGAACGAGTTAGGCGAGGAATATTTTGTTTGGATAACTGAGTGTTCGGATAACTAATTATTTGAATAATAGATAACATTTTTACGGGACCTTGAGATCTTGTTCGGATAATCCAAAATTCAGATAATTGATGTTCGGATAACCGAGGTTGTTCTGTACTGCCTTTACCACATGCCCTCATTATCTCCTGATTTATTCTTTGTTCATCATATTGCTATTATTAGGGGACCTATTGATTACATCTACTGATGCATTTTTCTTTTTTCACTCCTTACCTTCACCTATATGGATTCTACATCTTCCAATTCAAGATTATACCTTGCTATCATAGTTATTCCATCCCATACCAACACAGCTATCCTACTATCCTTTCTTTCTGGTCTGTCCTTTCAAAATGTCATGTCTTTGTCTTTGCTCTCCCTGTAACCATGTCTTTGTAACGGCTGTAAGATCATACCCATTTACCTGGATTTAGAAACCATAGAAACGATATAAAGGGAACCACTTGGCCCATCTTGTCCATGCCAACCTAAAGATACGCAGATATTCTTTCGAATATCATCTTCCTGCATATAGCCCATAGCCCTGTAGCTTACAACACATAAGGTGCAGAAACAGGTATCTTTTTGAAGAGCTCAGGGGGCCATATTTGCATTTGTGCTGTTATTCCATCCCCTTTGCTCTAAATACGATATATATTCAAATAAAACGCCTATAGTTCTGCCCTTTTACCATCTTGCCTCCACCTTTCTCCCCTTTTCACCTCTTTTTTTCTAGTTTGCATATTCCATCCCTTCCTGTTCTACTCTGGTTATCATTATCTGCCCTGTAATGCTGCCATATCCTCTTGTTTTGTTCGCCTCCATATCTCTTCTCCCAAAGATTTGAGCAAAATCGAGACTACCTCGGTACAATATTGAGGGGGTTCCTGTACTGTCAGAGGTGCTGTGTTTTGGATGAGACCTTAAAATTGAGGGCACATCTGTGTTTTCAGGTAAATGTGAAGATTCCCTGGCACAATTAGGGAATATCCGGGTATCCTCCTGGGTGTGCTGGCCTACATTACTTCTTCCACTAACATAATTACATAGCTTTTTGTGGGAACTTGTGCTATTTGTATGTCAATTGCCTACTATGCTCCCGACATTGCTACAATGGCCACATTCAAAAGGATTTCATTATTGCAGAGTGCTTTGGAACATCCTGAGGCCATGAATAGCATTGTATAAATGCAAGTTCTATCTTTTCTACATCACTCTGGAGCAAGCCAGGAACAATGCAGGGGAACAGAACCAATCCTGCACTAATGCAAAATCTTCCCTGAATTGGCATAAGCATTACTTGATACAATCCATTCTTGATCCAGGATCTGAAGGAAAATTACATGTTTCAAAGTAATGATAGTCTGAAAACAATCACAGGCAAGGATTGGAGTAAATCTGCAAACAAATACAGCTTGGCTAGAATAAGATGAAGGAGGCAGCTTTTGCTACAACAGAGAGGACAAAGGGTGGTCTTTTTTAAAAAGTAAGCAGCCACTCTCAATCCAAGTGACACCATCAGTCTAAAGGGACATGTTCATGCTCCAAGATACTGGCCTTGGTGAATAGCTATGCTGCAATAGGTTTCCCCCCATAACCACCGAGGACTGGCACAAACATGAGCAAATAAAAAGCTATCTCAGTCCTGCTGTGGGTCTCGAGGTTTCAGTCTAATTTGGGCTTGACCAGTTTTGACACATTGGCAGTGTATTTGTTGAATGGTGTGTGAATTGGTGGAACAAGCTGGCATGTTAGAAGGCATGCCTTGTTAAGCTGCTAAGGCAAACCGCCAGACAGACGGTCACACAAATCCTTGTAAGAATAACCGAATAGCAGAGCGGAACGGGGCTCACGCTTCTTTTAAAACTTCCCTCGGCTATTACTAAATGTACTGGGCTTTGACATTGCTTGGCTAACAGCCATCCAGTAGCAGGGACCATCTTCATCTGGATCAGCAACTGGTAGCAGTTCCTGACCCAGAGGGAAAAACCCATATTGGACCAGTATGAAACCCGGATGAATCCAGATCAAGATTTACTGGCGTCCCCTAGTTTTGACCTAGTCAGACCTGGATTTGTACTGGAGAGGATCACAATGCCAATCATTCTGTCATTCTGAAATCTAGCACCAGTAGTATTCATGGTATTTTGGCACAGACTCAGATTACTCCACACTTAAACTCTATTCTGTCTCTCTGCATCATTCATTTGAGTGTTATATCCATCATCTCATTTTTAGACAGCTCATGTTTTTTTTTTAGATTAGATTACTTACAGTGTGGAAACAGGCCCTTCAGCCCAACAAGTCCATACCGACCCGCTGAAGCGCACCCACTCAGACCTATTCCCCTACATTTACCCTTGCACCTAACACTATGGGCAATTTAGCATGGCCAATTCACCTAACCTGCACATTTTTGGATTGTGGGAGGAAACCGGAGCACCCGGAGGAAACCCACACAGACACTGGGAGAATGTGCAAACATGTTCCACATCAACCTCTATATTTTTTCTCTTTAAGATTGTAGTGACAAACACAAAATAAAAACACATTAGAACCATCGGTTTACTTGGGTTCTTTCATGTTATTACAGGATGAATTGTTGAGGAATCACACATAAGTGACAACTCATGTTTCCATGCATGGAAGGGGAAGGTGTCAAAAGGTATATTTCGTATCTGCAGTGAGAACTGTCCTTTTGGAGTCTCAGGTAAGAAAACAAACCATCTCTGTAGAAATCTGGTCTTTGTTGTGCCTTGGTGGACTGGTATAAATAGATGAAAGTGACGATTGTAGATGCTGGAGATTAGCGTCGAGAGTGTAGTGCAGGAAAAGTACAGCAGGTCAGGAAGCATCAAAAGAGCAGGAGAATCGACGTTTTGGGTAAAAGTCATTCACCAGGAATTCCTGATGAAGGGATTTTGCCCGAAAAGTCGATTCTCCTACTCCTTGGGTGCTGCCTGACCTGGTGCAAATAGAATCATACAGCATGGAAACAGAGCCTTCGATCCAACACGTCCACACTGACCAGACATCCCAATCTGACTTAGTCCCATTTGCCAGCAATTTGGCCCATATCCCTCTAAACCTTTCCTATTCATATACCATCCAGATAGCCTTTCAAATGTTGTAATTTTACCTGCCTCCACCACTTCTCCTGGCAGCTCGTTCCATAGACGCACCACCCTCTACTTGAAAAAGTTACCCCTCATGTCCTTTTTAAATCTTTCCCCTCTCACCATAAACCTATGCCCTCTAGTTTTGGACTCCCCCACCCTAGAATATTTCCTCTCTTTCCTATCTTTCTGTCTCTGGTTTCTGGAGTGCACTTCATACTGGCCAGAACCTGGCTAAATGATAGAATAAGCCAGGGATCATAACAGAGTCCTATCTACTTGTATGCCAGCTACTGGAATTCATCACATGAATTCTCCTCCTTACAGTCGATAGTCTGGATAATCAGGTTTCAAACTAATAAACGGTTTCATGCATGGTAAATGGATGAATTAACAATATCTAGCTTGGCACAAGGACAATATATTTTCCCCTGCACTGCTTGCTTGGTCTTTGAAAAGAAATAAAAACTCAGTGGCTCAACAGGGATCACAAAATTCACAAAATAGCCTGTCAGATGGGTTCTTGTCAGAATTAGTCAGTTTTTATTTAACTACAACCCACCTTGTGACTCAAGGCTGCAAATTTCATTTGCCTCAGGTGCCTATTCTTTACACTTGAGAATTTGTACTGGCACAGGGTGTTAACCCTTTACATACTGACTCTGGCAGTGTACAGAATACAATGTTCAAAATAAAAATTCATCCTGGGCAAAGATCCATTTTAGCCTGAGGCATGTAAACACAGGTTAGTTTTAAATTAAATTAGTTTACCAATCTATAAAGAACATGATTGTTGTTCTCTCAAACCTTCTATTGCAGCTACGTGTTTCATGGTCAGTGTACATCTAACAATTACTTGGGCAGCACAGTCTCACCATATTATCCACAGCAACAGCAAATGGTCTCACATTCCCAAAGCTCACTCTCATTGAAAAAGTGACACAAATCAAAATGCAGGAAGATAAACTAATTGGCCATATAGGTTTTATTGATTGACTTCTCTTTCCCTCCTGAGGATTTTTTGAATCCTTTAGCCTTGACAATTACAAATTACTTTTTGTACATCGTTTTAAAGATTCATTGGCAATGGACTGGATGGTGCTTCAGTATGGACAAACTGCAGGGACCTACAGAGATGGGAAGGCCATAAGACTGTAGTGCAATGGAGAAGCATGAACTATGTCTGCAATCATGAGAGAAAAGCAGTTCATTAATATTCACCTTCTACATAATTTTGCACTCAGGACCATTATGCTATTACACAGCTGTTCCTTCAGTGTTGCTGGCATGCACCTACATCAAAAACACTCAATATTGCACTCTCGAGCTTCCTAAACAAATGATACTGGTTACCTGATGATTCGTAAGGAAAAAACAATGACTGCAGATGCTGGAAACCAAATTCTGGATTAGAGTGGTGCCAGAAAGGCACAGCAGTTCAGGCAGCATCCGAGGAGCAGGAAAATCGATGTTTCGGGCAAAAGCCCTTCATCAGGAATCCAGGCAGAGTGCCTGAAGGATGGAGAGATAAATGAGAGGAGGGTGGGGTGGGGAGAAAGTAGCATAGAGTACAATTGGTGAGTGGGGGTGGGGATGAAGGTGATAGGTCAGGGTGGAGGGTGGGGGAAGGTAGCTAAGAGTACAATGAGTAGATGGGGGTGGGGATCCCTCTGCATAAACCGCATCATCCGCTGACATTTCCACCACCTCCAAACGGACCCCACCACCAGCGATATATTTCCCTCCCCACCCCTTTCCGCTTGCTACAAAGACCATTCCCTCTGTGACTACCTGGTCAGGTCCACGTCCCCCCCCACAACC
>NC_057718.1:18043747-18067227 GCF_004010195.1 Chiloscyllium plagiosum | reverse complement strand
CCATCCACCCATTGTACTCTTTGCTACCTTCCCCCACTCTCCTCCCTGACCTATCACCTCGATCCCCACCCCCATTCACCTATTGTACTGAATGCTACTTTCTCCCCACCCCACCCTCCTCTCATTTATCTCTCCACCCTGCAGGCACTCTGCCTGTATTTCTGGTGAAGGGCTTTTGCCCGAAACGTCGATTTTCCTGCTCCTCGGATGCTGCCTGAACTGCTGTGCTTTTCCGGCACCACTCTGATCCAGTACCTGACGATTAGGACAAGGGATTTGGTGTGGCACAATGTTAATAACACAGATCCACTTCATTACTACGTGTGCGACATCCTTATAAATCACGTTGCTAAGAAATACTATTCAGCTCATAGATGGTGTTACTTGGCCTGTGGTTGAAACAGCAGTTTACACGTATTTGCATTGTTTTATGTTCAAGAACAGGTCACTCAGCCCAACTAGTCTGACCAGATGCTTACGGTCCACATGAACTTTGTCCCACATTCCTTCAGCTATCCCTAGCTGAATCAACTTCTATTCATTTCACTCATCTGCTTAACCTGCTTTCCCTTAAATGTCCCTCTGCTCTGGAATGCATATTTGCAAATGTTGATGTATGTTTTCACTTTGGCCACATGTGCATAAAACTACAGAGATGTAAACATTTTCTGGCCAAGGATTCCAAGTTGGCAAACTATGCAGTTCCAATGTGTTTGAGCTATTGTGCATTTATCTCAAGCCATGAAGCGGTAGGTTCAAGTCCCACCTACCCTGGACTTGTGTTATAGAACATGGAACATAGAAGAATACAGCACAGTACAGGCCCTTTGGCCCTCGATGTTGCGCCGATCCAAGCCCACCTAACCTACACTAGCCCACTATCCTCCATATGCCTAGCCAATGCCCGCTTAAATGCCCATAAAGAGGGAGAGTCCACCACTGCTACTGGCAGGGCATTCCATGAACCAATGATTATGATCTGCTTACGTTGATTTTAGCAAAAAGAAATTCTGGCCTGTTCAATAAGATAATATGGTGGCTCAGTTGTGGCTGGCACAGTGACAAAGAGGTTAGTACTGCTGCCTCTCAGGACATTTATATAAATGGTTTGGATGTGAGCATAAGAGTAAGTTTGCAGATGACATCAGAATTGGAGGTGTAGGTGACAGCAAAGAAGGTTATCTCAGATTACATCGGGATCTTGATCAGATGGGCCAGTGGGCTGAGAAGTAGCAGATGGAGTTTAATTCAGATAAATGCGAGGTGCTGCATATGGGAAAGCAAATCTTAGCAGGACTTATACACTTAATGGTAAGGTCCTAGGGAGTGTTGCTGAACAAAGAGACCTTGGAATGCAGGTTCATAGCTCCTTGAAAGTGGAGTTGCAGGTCGATAGGATAGTGAAGAAGGTGTTTGGCATGCTTTCTTTATTGGTCAGAGTATTGAGTACAGGGTTGGGAGGTCATGTTGCGGCTGTACAGGACATTGGTTAGGCCACTGTTGGAATATTGTATACAACTCTAGTCTCCTTCCTATCAGAAAGTTGTTGTGAAACTTGAAAGGGTTCAGAAAAGATTTACAAGGCTGTTGCCAGGGTTGGAAGATCTGAGCTATAGGGAGAGGCTGAACAGGCTGGTGCTGTTTTCCCTGGAGTGTCGGAGGCTGAGGGGTGACCTTATAGAGGTTTACAAAATTATGAGGGGCATGGATAAGGTAAATAGGGAAAGTCTTTTCCTTGGGATTGGGGAGTCCAGAACTAGAGGGCATAGGTTTAGGGTGAGAGGGGAAAGATATAAAAGAGACCTAAGGGGCAACTTTTTCATGCAGAGGGTGATATGTGTATGGAATGAGCTGCCAGAGGAAGTGGTGGAGGCTGGTACAATTGCAACATTTAAGAGGCATTTGGATGGGTATATGAATAGGAAGGTTTGGAGGGATATGGGCCGGGTGCTGGCAGGTGGGACTAGATTGGGTTGGGATAGCTGGTCCGGCATGGACGGGTTGGACCGAAGGGTCCGTTTCCATGCTGTACATCTCTATGACTCTGTGAGTCTATGACCAGGGACCTGTGTTCGATTCCAGCCTTGGGTGACTATTTGTGCAGAGTTTGCACATTCTCCCCACATCTGTGTGGGCTTCTTTCAGGTGTTCCGGTTTCCTCCCACGGTTCACAGATGAGCAGATTCGGTGGATTGGCCATGCTAAATTGCCCATAGTGTTGAAGGATGTGGAGATTGGATGGAATAAGCAACAGAAATGCAGGGTTATAGGAATAGCATAGAGAGTGGGTCTTGAAGGGAGGTCTGAATATCCTATTTCCATTCAGAGCGATTTTACAAGCTGCACTGAGGTAAGTGTCCAGGTCATCGGATCTTTGATGGAAGATTAGACAGACCATAAACACCCTGCTCATGTTCAGATTGAGAAGATTTTAAGTTGAAACTTTATTGCTGGAACAGCACAGCAGGTCAGGCAGCATCCAGGGAACAGGAGATTCGACGTTTCGGGCACAGGCCCTTCTTCAGGAATGAGCAGAGAGTGTTCAGCAGGAGAAGATAAAAGGTAGGGAGGAGGGACTTGGAGGAGGGGCGTTGGAAATGTGATAGGTGGAAAGAGGTCAAGGTGAGGGTGATAGGTCGGAGTAGGATGGAGGCGGAGAGGTCAAGAAGAAGACTGCAGGTCAGGAAGGCGGTGCCGGGCTGGAGGGATTCGGCTGAGACAAGGGGAGGGGGGATGAAGAAACTGGTGAAGTCCAAGTCCACCCCCGGCGGTGGGAGGGTTCCCAGTCGGAAGATAAGACGCTCCTCCTCCGACCGTCGCGTTATTGTGGTTTGGCGGTGGATGAGTCCAATGACCTGCATAACCACGGTGGAGTGGGAGGGGGAGTTGAAATGCTGTGCCACAGGTTGGTTGGGTTGGTTCGGCCGGGTGGCCCAGAGGTGCTCTCTGAATCGCTCCGCAACTCCCCCTCCCACTCCACCGAGGATATGCAGGTCATTGGACTCATCCACCGCCAAACCACAACAACCCGACGGTCGGAGGAGGAGCGTCTTATCTTCCGACTGGGAACCCTCCAACCAAAGAGGATGAACTTGGACTTCACCAGTTTCTTCATCCCCCCTCCCCCCACCTTGTCTCAGCCGGATCCCTCCAGCCCGGCACCGCCCTCCTGACCTGCAGTCTTCTTCTTGACCTCTCCGCCTCCACCCTACTCCGACCTATCACCCTCACCTTGACCTCTTTCCACCTATCACATTCCCAACGCCCCTCCTCCAAGTCCCTCCTCCCTACCCTTTATCTTCTCCTGCTGAACACTCTCTGCTCATTCCTGAAGAAGGGCCTGTGCCCAAAACGTCGAATCTCCTGTTCCCTGGATGCTGCCTGACCTGCTGTGCTGTTCCAGCAATAAAGTTTCAGAGAATGGGATGGCGTTTTTACAGGGGGCAGGATGGGAGGAGGTGTAGTCCAGGTAGCTGTGGGAGTCGGTTGGTTTGTAGTAGATGTCCGTGTTGATTCGGTCGCCTGAGATAGAAACAGAAAGGTCTAGGAAGGGGAGGGAGGAGTCCGAGACTGTCCAGGTGAATTTGAGGTTGGGGTGGAAGGTGTTCTCCTCGAAGATTTTAAGTTGACCTGAGAGCACTGAGGGGTCCTCATCTGAAGATCTCATCAGAACACACCACCCCTAACAGTGTAGCACTCACCAAATGCTACGCTGAAAGATTGTTAATCTGTGATAGGACTCAAATTCTGCAGTGCCATAAGTGAACACCTTCACTCTCACTGTCCCAATAACATTACCTACTGAACAATCTGAGCTCTTCATATGCCATATCAGGTTTACCCACTCCCTCAGAATGAGACTGCCAATTCACAATTAAATGATGGGCTCTCCTTAGGTCCTAGGGCCGCTGCAAGCGATTGGGTTTGTCCACATTTATTTCTAAATTGTAAATAAGGCCATTAAAACCCATTGCAAAAAGTTTCATTCTCCACCCGCCTCCCCGAACTGACTGATTTCAGGCTGCCGCTTTCTCCTTACAGAGAAAAGACAAGTTGGCTGAGTTCTGCGTTCTCAAAACATTCACATGCCTTTCTTTCCTTCTATTGTACATTTCTAGCAGTTTCTGCTTTCAGTTCAGATTGTCTTCAGAAGTCAGCTGTGTTTCAATTTGTTAAACCAGTGATGCATATTTTCAAAATCAGCAAACAATGAAGTTATAGCTTTTTCAAAACAAAGAAACTCTTGGATCATCATCCTTTTGTTATTGCTGCAGCTACAGATTTAATATTTAATAAACGTTTTATATCTCTCCATGCAGCCTACTCGAATTTCATTTGAAGGTTTACAGCAGCCAGGTTAAGGTAAACAGCCATTAAAATGATTAATGCCCACTTTCTCAGAGAGAGAGACATTAGAAAGGATACTTTGCTAAAAGAAGAAAGAAAAATTAAAGGAGAGTTCACATTCTATACGAAGAAAGAGGATGAAATAAAAGGCAGAAAGAGCTAATGTTCTTGGATGTGGCATTAAACAAAGAGCTTAACGAGGAGCCCTTGTGTACATCAAAGATCCCATGGGACTCCATTGAAGAACAAGAGAATACTCCCTGATGGCCTGGTCAATATTTATTCCTCAAATAACTTCACGAAAGAGTCATTATCTGGTCTTTCATTTCAGTGCTGTCTGTAGAAACTTGTTGTAAAGAAAGGGGAAAAAAAAGACCTGCATTTATGTAGCATCTTTGAATTTAAATGAAACCAACCCATTGGTGACTCAAAATGCTTCACAACCAATGGAGTGTGTTTTAGTTGTAGTCACTGTTACAATGTAGAAAGCACTGAAGTTAATTTGCATTAACTCAAAAACAGCCTGTGAACAGAACAGCTGATTTTTGTGATGTTAACTGCCCAATAAATATTGTCAGGAAACTGGGAATATCTCCACTGTTTTTCTTTGGAATGTTGCCATGGGATCTTCTACCATTCACCAGCTCAATGGGGCCTCAGTTAAACATCTTAACCAAAAGACAACACCCCCCGCATTCCCTCAACACTGCACTGGAGTGCAGGCCTAGAGTGTTTACTACAGCCCTCAAGTGGGACTTGAATCCAGAATCCCTTCAGTGAGGAAGTAGGCCATTCAGCCCATTGAATCAACACAGATCCTCCAAGGAACATCCACCCAGACTCAACACCCCTAGCCTATCCCTATAACTCAGCATTTCCCATGGCAAATCTACCTAACCTGCGCATCCCTGGACACTATGGGCAATGTAGCATGGCCAATCCACCTTACCTGCACATCTTTGGACTGTGGGAGGAAACCAGAGCACCTGGAGGAAACCCACACAGACACATGGAGAACATGCAAAGTCCACACAGACAGTCGCCCAAGGCTAGAATCAAACCCTGGTGCTGTGAGGCAACAACACTACCCATCTGCCATCTTGTGAATCAAGAGTGGTGAGCTACCAACCAGAACCCATTGGTACACAGTGCATATTAATACCTATTTTTCTTATATGATGCCAAGAAGTGCCCAATAATTACCAATCCAGAAGCTTGGGTTGATTGATTAACGCAGCTTGCCAATCTTATACGGATAAAGCCTGAGACCCAATTCCTGCAGTCCCCATGGTGCCATCCTGATGAGAAGGCTATTTTCCTGCACGTCCCATTCTCCACCATCCACCCACCCAAAAATCTGGTGAACTCCAAAGGCATCAGCAATTCTGTACCTAATACCTATTGATACTTCCACAAGTCAAGTCTCTGAAATGTAATTCTGATTTATTTCCTGAATTGTGGCAGCCCCTCAGGGCAGCAACATACTGCAGCATCATGTAAAGAAGCGACTCAATGCAAACAGAGTGAGATGGTGATACCCAGTTAGATTAGATTAGATTAGATTAGATTACAGTGTGGAAACAGGCCCTTCGGCCCAACAAGTCCACACCAACCCACCGAAGCGCAAACCACCCATTCCCCTACATTTACCCCTTACCTAACACTACGGACAATTTTGCATGGCCAATTCACCTGACCCTGCACATCTTTGTGACTGTGGGAGGAAACCGGAGGAAACCCACGCAGACACGGGGAGAATGTACAAACTCCACACAGTCAGTCGCCTGAGGCGGGAATTGAACCCGGGTCTCTGGCACTGTGAGGCAGCAGTGCTAACCACTGTGCCACCGTGCGTTTTCCAGAATTTTTCATAAATATTAAAGGAATCAAAGTGTCATAAACAACACTGAAGGTGTGCTAAACTGAACCGCATTCAACACTTGCAGTGATTAGCTGGTAATAATTATGAATCAGTACAAATTACTCCATGAATCCAGGTTATGAGAACTGAACAATTTATAAAGGAGATTTGAGGCCAGGGCTTCATTGATATTTGAGACCATCACAGGGTTTGTTTTTACCTGATTACGACTGCACGGCATGTTTTAATAGCTTGGTTTTATTCAAATTCACATTAGTTTTATTTTGGGCTGCAATTATCTGTCAGTCTCAAAATGACTGTTAGCCTGTTGGAGTTGTTGATGGTCACACTGAATGTGTTACTAATCAGCATAACAATCCTGCAAGGATTGCACTGTTGATAAGGTTACATCATGACTGTTGACAAGTAGAGAGAGAATTACCTGCAGCTCCTGCAATGCACAAACAGGATGAAGTTAAGAGTCTTAACTGTGTGACAACAGTCTGACATCTTGCTTGTATTATCAATGCAAAATGCAAAGCTAACCCTTGTTTCAGCATACATAAGCAGTAAAGCTAAAGAAATAGGTGCTGCTTGATTTTCTTGCGTTTTTTTTGAAATACAGAAATTATACAACATAAGCACAATCACACAAGTCCCAATTGCACAAGACGATCATTCGCACACCCTGACTTAGCATAAATTGTTCATTTACAGCAGAGTTCTGTTGCATGACAAAAAAAATGCAAACACATCTTTCTTTTATTAATATGCTATTTTTAGGAGACAACTTCAAATAAAGTTAATGGGTTGGAAATTGAACACATCAGTGTTAGTGTTTTGGGCGCTATTAGTGCCCTGTCATGAGTGCATCTCCAAAATAGAATCTGCAGCCTCACACAACACACCTCTGGAGTGAATAGTGCTGGATGCTAGTTTGGTAAAGGGTTAGCATGGGATCAGTGAATGGACACTGGAAGGATGCAGAAGCAGGTGGATCAATCTTCAGCTGTTGCCCTGACTTAGCCTCATCCAGCTGACAATATGCTCCGCATTAAGAAGGACCCACATCCATCACTGCTGTTTAAAGGGATAATGAACTTTTTACAGGATTGGTGCTGTTTGATTTCCTGGGGCTGTTGCTCTCATTCTACAAATGTGGAGTGCTTTCTGTCATTGTTTAAAATGGTCTCGCATCCCCAAACCACACCCATCAGTTACTTCTTTCCTTACCACCACCCGAAAACATTCTCTATGGGAACAGAAGGAAGCCACTGAGCCCATCAGTCCTGTCCTGCCATTCAATTAGATCATGATTGATCTTCTAACTAAATGGTCACTTTCCTGCACAATCTCTATATCCCTCGATGTCATTAGCTTCCAGAAGTGTATAGATTTCTGAACTCAACCTTCTCAATAGTTGCACTTCTACATCTCTCTCAGTTGGAGCATTCCCAAACCTCACTGTCCTCTGAGTGAAGAAGTTATACCCCAGCCCAATCCTAAGTGGTTTTTCACTTGTCCTGAGATTATGTCCCTGGTTCAAGAGTCACCGGTCAGTGAAAATATTTTATCTCCATTGACCCTGTAAGAATTGGGTAAGTTTTAATGAGATCACTCATTCTTTGAAACTCTAGGAAATACAGACAGTCATAGAATCCCTACAGTGCGGAAAGAGGCCATTCAGCCCTTGGAGTCTGCACCCAACCCTCTGAAGAGCATTCCAGAGACCCAGCCCCATACCCTATCCCCATAACCCTGCATGGCTAATCTACCTAGCCTGCATATCCTCACACACTACAGGGCAATTTAGTATGGCTGATCCACCTAACCTGCAAATCTTTGGACATAGTCTTCTCAATTCCTCCTCATAGACAATCTTGCCATCCCTCAAGGATTAATCTGGTGAACCTCCATTGCACACCCTCCAGGACAAGTATATGCTTCTCTTGAAATGGAGAAAAACTGTACAAAATACTCCAGGTGAAATCAAAAGAGAAAATGCTGGAAAATCTCAGCAGGTCTGGCGGCATCTGTAAGGAGAGAAAAGAGCTGACGTTTCGAGTCTAACTGACCCTTTGTCCCAGGTGAAATTGGATCCAGGTGCTATACAAATGCAGCATGATATCATTACTCTTGCCTTCAAATCCCCTTGAACTGAAGATCACTACTGTCTTTGGGGGGGATAGGAGGGAAAAACAGAGGTAGGGCAGCTGAGTTAATAAAAATTTGATATCAATGCAGTAGTGAGAAATGATTTGAACCCAAAGGATGAAAATGTTTTTCAGAATATCATTTTTAAAAATTCTTTCCTGACCTTCCAAACTATCAAATACCTTTAAGCATTCAGGTCCCAGCTGTAATCACATTAATCCTGTCTCTCTGTAATGGCTATATTTCATTATTTCTATTGTGTTCTTAATTCATCCAGCCATTTACAAATATTTGACATGTTCAGACAAAGACCCTTAATTCTAAATATTTTAGCCACACCCTGACCACTGCCTCCTCTGATCTTTGTTGTTGCTCTCTCCTGCTTGTACTCTCTGTCCCTTCCTGCCACTCTCCAGTTCCCTTTACCTTTATCGCTACACTGCAGTATTGCGTTATCTTTTCACTTCAACTTTCCAAATCTCCTCTGACATGAACTGTCCCCCTCACTACCGTATTTAGTTTAAAACATTCTCTACAGTCCTAGTTGTACAATTCACCAGGACACTGAGCCCAGGGTAGTTCAGGGAAAGGTCATCTCAATGATGGAGTTCCCACTTTCCCCAGAATTGGTGCCAGCTCCCCATGAATTGAAACCCACTTTTCCTGCACTAATCTCTAAGGCCTACATTCAACTCCATAATCTGATGTACCCTATGGTATTACCTTGTGGCTCAGGTAATAATCCAAAGATTGTTACCTTTGTGTTGCTACTTTTTAACTTATTCCCAAGATGCATGTAGTCTCTCAGGAGAAAGTCTTTCTAACTCCTAACTGTAACGTTAGTATCCACACCAACCACAATAATTGGATCATCCCCTTCCCACTCCAGGTTCCTCTGCAGCCTGAAGGCGATGTCTTTAACCTGACATTGTCAGGCAATTGACCAGAGGACATGAATTTAAAGTGAGGAGTAAGTGGTTTGGAGAAGATCTGAGAAAGAAATGTGATAGAGAAATGAAAAGTGCCGCCGAAGAGGGTGATGGAGGCAGATAGTCCCACATTATTTAAGAAGCATCTGGGTGAACACTTCAAATGCCAAGGTATAGCAGGCTATGGACCAACTGCAGGGAAATAGGATCAGTGTAGTTGAGTGTTTGTTGGTCAGCATAGACACGATGGGTTGAAAGGCCTGTTTCTATGCTGTATGACTCTATGATTTCTAAATTCAACTTTGCAGACTCTTGGCTGCTAGAGAACATTGTCAGGATTAGAGTGGTGCTGGAAAAGCACAGCAGGTCAGGATGAAGGACTTTTGCCCGATGGTGGTGATTTTCCTGCTCCTGTGATGCTGCCTGACCTGCTGTACATTTCCAGCACCACTCTAATTCTGATTTTGATCTCCAACATCTGCAGTCTTCACTTTTGCCCTGCTAGAGAACAATATCTAACCCACACACTATACAGTCCCATAGTGCCATGGCTTTCTGGCACAACATGCAAACTCTGCCCGACCTCAGAGCAGAAATTACACTCCCTTAGCTTGCTGCTGGTGTGACCATAGATAGTGAGTGCTGGAGATCAGAACTGTTTGTGTCCCTGCAGTACTCGCTGAGCAGGTGTGAAGATTAGACAGCCTCACTCCATGACCCTGGCCACCAGCTACCTGGTGAGTAACATGAAGAGTAGACACGGAGGTAGGAGGGGGAAGATTTGGAAGAAGATGAGAGGAGACAACGTACACATTCAGTCAAGCTTCCCAATATTCCATGTAGTGTATCATGCACACTCATCAGCTTGAAGATAAAGACAGGGGTTTGTGATCTGTGGGTCACAAACTCAGCCGCAGCAAATGGCAGGAAGACTCTGACAGAGACATGGTTTGTATTTCCCAAGAGATTCATCAATGGGACATTGCTTCATTGCCTTGATCGACCAATCTTACAACTCCCTGCTTCAGACTGAGTTTCGTGCTCTGACTGGCTAATCAGAGACTGCCAAGGGTGTATACAAGATGGAGGAGGTACTTTGAGTTCATGCAGTCCCAGCATGCAAGCAAGCATAGCCCCAGGATCAGTGTGGAGGGTTGCTGCATGTGAGCTCATGATTCTTAGCTCTGAGCTCCCATCAGAATCTTCAAAACTGTTGCAAATGGAACCATTTACAATCCCCCTGGCTCCCTCCTTTAACCCCCACACTCTCACGCTGGGAAATCTCCAAGCATTCAAACACCAGTAAACACGAGTGGAAAGCACTTAGTGTTGAGATAAAACAGCCATTTCATGCACTACCATCCATCCTTTTAATCCTTTAGTAGATTTAGACACCACTGATTGGTTGTGCCAATATCAGTGCTCAGGATTGAAATGAGCAGGCAGCACCAAGTTGGCAGGAAATGCTGGATTATCTCATATCGTCTTGGTGACCTGTCAAACTCAGCCGCCCAATATCTCAACAGGAGGATTAAGCAGCTCAAACCAAATTCTAAGCCTGTAACTAAAAGTGGTGGACCTTGCTGATGGATGGGCTGCTTCAAGTCTCAGTTTGCAGAGGGAACGGAACTTGAGAAAAGGCTTTGAGGAGCTAATCTGCTCGTGTGACCTTTATGAATAGAAGTCTCCAGGCCTGTTTGATTATTTCATTACCTATGTGGGTTGTCCTTAATATAAGTCATTTTTGCCAGCTTTATTTTTGTGATTTATCACAGTGGACCATATCAGTGCTGAGGAATCAATGTTTTCTCAGATTAAGCTTTGCTTTCAAAGTCAGGTCACCGGGCAACTTCCAAGAGAGAGTCCTCCAATATCTGCTTTTTGAACTTTTCTTTTCATTTCCTGGTCCTTTTCATCCTTTCCTCTGAATGTGAGTGATAATTGCTGCTGCACTCCAGGCAATTTGAGTCAGGCAACTTGTGCTCTGTGGGGACTGGAATGTTACCTGCTTAAGCTCACTTCAAACTGCCCTGTTCTGAAAAAAAGCTATTCTGTCCATCAGTTTGAGAGCCGGATTCAAACTGAGATCCTCCAGATGACTGAGCAGTGTGTTGACCCACTCCCATACCCATTCTTCTGAGACATTGTGTCTCTCATACATGACACAGAAGACTTCGTCTAAGGCCTCACCTACAGTAAGGCCACATTAAGTCACTATTTATGGGAGAGGTGCGTAGTGTAGCCAGAGGCCAGCCAATAAGAAGGAGGGAAAGACCAGGTGACCAGGAGGCAAGCACCAAGAAAAGGCTCTCATAGTGTAGCAGCTCCAGGTTTGTGGAATTGGGATTGGGCAATTGGAGATTGTGCTGTAAGGTAGGTGGCTTGTCTATTAGTGAGGCGGAGCCAGGGTAATTGAGGGACAGAATTGCCTAATGGAACCTGAAGCAGAACGTTCGCTCTGCCTGGCCTTTCTTGACTTCCAACAGCCTAGACAACACTTACAATGCCTTTCTGATCCCCTAGGAATCACACAATGCCAAGGTGTATTTGTTAATCAGGCCCCAGCTCATCCATCAGCAGAACCAACTGTGTTAATGAGGAGAATCAGTGGGAAGTGGAGACTCTATATTGACTGCTCTATCACTCCTTCTTGTTGATAGGGGAGATCGAAAATTCCTTTACTACCATCAATTTGAAAACTTAATGAAGTAAAATACGACATATATTCATAAATTAGTAAATATTCCAGTTGTAAAGGAGAAAATTGATTTTGTTGACCTGTCTCACTATCACTGTGGATAGGAAACATAAGTGGGCTGTAACTGTGCATTATCGGCCATTACCAGTCTAGTCTCACTCCATTAATGGTGTGTAGTTTAGTAAATGGGGGGAAAGTGAAGCGATAAGTGATTTCTTGCCACCCATGTGGGTGTGAAGTCCTTGAGTGACACTGGCTTCTACAAGCTTAAAAGAAACAGAGCAAAAAAATGTCCTGACTGATTTGAGGTTAGCATGTACTGTCTTATGTATGTGGCTTCCCACAGAAAAACATCACAAATTTAAGAAACTGTCCTTTTCTTAAATTTTTGATTTGATTTATTATTGTCTCACGTACAGCGATACAGTGAAAGGTATTGTTTGGCGTGCTAACCAGACAAATCATACCATACATAAGTACATCAGGGTCATAGGACAGAATCCAGAATATAGTGTTATAGCTACAGAGAAAGTGCAGAGGAAGATTCACTTGAATATATGAGAGTTCCCTTCATGAGTCTGATAACATCAGGGAAGAAACTATACTTGAATCTGTTGGTACGTGTTTTCAAACTTTTCTATCTTCTGCATGACAGAAGAGGGTGGAAGAGGGTATCATCGGGCTGAGAGGGATCTTCGATTATGTTTGGTTTAGCTCTAGGCTAATCTGGACCAGAAGGCTCCATGGTTCATCTCTTATCCGCACCAGCTAAGGTGATCAAATTGAAACATTCTCTGGGCTGGTTCAGAACTCCTGGGTTTGGCAAGCGGGAGAATCACCCAGAGTTTCTGCTACAGATCATCAATGACTTCTGCTGTAAACAAATCCCATTTTGTTTCTTTATTCTTTCATGAGATCAGGGCATCAGTGGTATGGGAAGTAGAGTCCTTCATAGTAGCCTCAGCCAGTGGGGGATTTGAGCACATGCTGTTTCTGTCTCTAGTTTTGAGGTCGAGATGGTGCTGCCTTTGTGACTGCTGCTGTTTGGTTTTCGATTAGTTGTTTGTAAACTGACTGGCTTCTCCCTGGTTTTTGGGATAATAGAATTAATAATATTAATTATCCATGGTCACATTCAGTTGCATGACCCCCCTGGTCAGTTCCTCACCTTAAATGAAGTTTGAGGCCGCGCAATGGGGAATGGATGGTGGCCATTCACACCTTTTGTATGATCTACCTGGTTTCTCTTTATCAACTTTGAAGCTCAGAGACTCTATAGATCTTAAACTCCATGGATTTTGAGGGTTGGGTAAGTCCACAATTGAAAGGAGATAAGAATTCCACATAAGGTTTTGCCTTGGCATGTCCATTCAATGGAGACACTCCTCCTATGGGCCTACAATCACAAACTTTCCAGAAATTTGAGGCAAATCTGAGTCAATTGGAAAGGTCATCTGACTATCAGCCGCCATCTTAGTTGCCTTTTAATGCCCATTCTTAAAAGTAAGGGCAGTTCTGAAAGATTCTATACTGAATACAGTCCCTGTTGAAAGGTATAAATGCGATATGCCTTTACTGAATATAACTGTGGTCTTTTAACAATGGTGGTTGGCAAAATGCAGGGAGGGCACAAAATATCCCCAACTCTCTCCTTCAATGTAAATGGGAGTTGGAAAACTTGGCTAACCACACGTGCGTTAGTAGATGGTTTGCTTTGGCAGAATTGAGAAGATCGAGAATGGCATACAAATGGAGTGGAACAGTCACAGACCATGTATATCCACGGTGGTCCATTTAGTTTTGACACAGAGGCAACTCAGCTGTTAAAGACGTTTCCAACTTAAAGGTATTTAACACTGACACCAGGGGATAGTTGACCTGTAGTGGACTGTCAGGTAGATTGTAATTAGGTGGCAGTGAGTGGGCAAGATACTTGCAAGGAGTCAATGTTCATGATCCACAGCCTCTGTTCACATTCTGTACTTTGCTACTGAATTTTAAATAAGCTGTTTTCTTTGTTCAGGGTGGGGTACATTTTTAATCTGTATTTATGGAAATGGATGCTTCAGAGAACTCTTCAGTCAATATTGAGCAGAAATCTTAACAGATGACAAGTGAGATGGCAGAGTCAATAGCACTCAGTCAGAACAGAGGAATCTAGATTCAGTGGCGACAGAATTGTCCAAGAGCAGATCAAACTGCAAAAGAAATAAAATGTCTTAGGCCTAATAATCTATGGACAAAGCTACTATCACAGACAGGAAGGCAAAATGTTAGTTTGTACAACTTCAACCACTTACAATACCTCTTCTGGGAGGAAAGCATTTTACTGTTTTAAAACATGGAAATCCAATTTATCCTCACCTTACCACACCACATCTAAGAAAGAATGATTGTTTATTTCCAATTATACAGTCTTTTCAAAACTCGCATTAGTGACTCTATTCTTTCCATTAAAATGGAAAGAAGCCAGTAATAAAACCTCCAAAAAAAATCTCCACGACCTCAAAGTCTTTGGTCCGACATTTCTGGCATTTATTAATGTCAAGGAAAACTCTCCCAAAATAATTTTCCATCCATCAATGCAGAGAGAAGAATAGAACTCTCCGCATCCATTACCATTTCTTGGCAAGAACTTCAGGCTGCCTTTGTGAAAAATTGCATTCTATTCATCTATTAAATTCAATTCGATTAGAACCACCCAGTCACTGCTGTGAAGGTGCACAGTTGGAACAAGACTAGATTTTTTTTTTGTTGGACAGGTTCCTTGAGATAGATTGGCTTGTAAGTCCCATTGCTGTGAATCTGAGGCAAATGCAAATCAGTGTACAAGGAGTCTGGGTCCACAAATACTCTATAGCTCTGGAAGCAGAGTTATAGAGTCACAGATAAAGGCTGTTCAGCCCATCAAGTCTGACCCACTCAAAATTAATCATCTAACTGTTCTAATCCCATTTTTCAGCATTTGATCTTTAGCCTTGTATGCCTTGGCACCCTTGAATATTCTTAAGGTAGATGTAGATAGGTTCTTGATAAACAAGAGGTAGAAAGATTATTCTAGGGTAAGTAGCATTCAACACTCCCTCGAATTTGTTTCTCAGTGCACCGACCTCCAAGGTCTATCCCTGGCATTAACTTCCAAAACCGGAGATGAATTAATTGTCAGGCTAATTGGCATGCTCTGAACCTCAGAGTGACTGAGCAGGTCCATAGCTTAGAAGAAATGTTGTTGTGATTGGGGAGTGACCAAATGAGCCGTGATCTTACTGAATGACAGAGCAGGTTCAAGGGGATGAGTGGCCTAGTCAAACTTTTAATCCAGTTATCATTTGCACACCTTTAGGCCTTTTATTAGGCCATTGAATTGAGGAGGAATTTCTTCATCCAGAGCGTGGTGAGTTTGTGGAATTTACTACAGAAAGTGATCGAAACCAAAACATGGCATGGTTTCAAGAAAGAGTTGGATATCGTCACTTGGGGCTAAAGAGATCAAAGGTTATGGGGGGAAGCAAGAACAAGTTATTGAGTTGGACGATCAACCATGATCATAATGAATGGTGCAGCAGACTCAAATGTCCGAATGGATGATTCCTGCTCCTAAATTCTATGTTTCTATTACTTTCTTTATCCAATTCACCTCCTTGCATTTTCTTGCCATGGTCTCACCCACTGGAATATCAACAGGCAGAGATCTATCACTCCATCGCGGGTCCAACACATGGATTGAAATAGTGTTGGATGGAGATAGCTCAGTATCACCTCAGTCACATCGTACTGTTCACACCCTCTGACTTGAGATTTGATGGGCAGGATTTTTCTGACAGTAGAGATTCTTGCATCGCAACCTGAAGAGTGGGCAGGGTGCCCATCCTTGCCGATACAAATTGTCCCACAGTCATTTAATGGTCAGTGAGGTATTAATTGGTAAAGGCTGAGATTCACAGGCCAAGCCAGAGACCAAATTCCCCTAATCCGATTGGCAGGCAGCAGTGCAGTCCCAGCAGCGCCAGGTGCGAACAGTGGCCGCTGTTGGAACTACAGCCAGCCACAACGCAAAGGAGGTGGTGGTAGCTGGAATTGAGATAATTCCAGGATATTGGTTGACAGGCCGCATTGATGAATTGTGGAATGCTGTGATTGAGAGGCGAGTGACAGTGAGTTAAAGATGATAGTGGGTGATGCCTCCAAATAGGCACAAGGGTCCTTCAGAGGAGATTTCCCACCTACCACCCACACTAGTGCACAATGTTACAGCCACTGGCCTACCTATTTGGTGGGGCCTCCCCTGTTTGCAGGTAAGTTAGTGATGGAGTAGGATAAGACACTTAAGAAACCACATAGAGGTCTCAATAGGATCAAGGACAGATGTACCTGATGCCTCCAACTATCCCCATAAAGGAGGTTACATAGTTCATAAGAATTCAGAAGCAGGAGTAGGCCATTCAGTCCCTCAAGCCTGCTGTTCACTCAATATGGCCATGGCTGAGCTCATCTCAACCTCAACTCCACTTTCCTGCCAGCTCTCCAGAACCCTTCAACCTGTTACTGATTAAAAATCTTGACTACCTCCTCCTTAAATTTATTCAATGACTTGGTGTCCACCATACTCTGGGGTAGTGTATCCCACAGATTCCTGATCCTTTCTGAGAAGTAATTTATCCTCATTTCTGCTTTAAATCTGCCACCCTGATCCAAAATCTATGACCTCTAATTCTAGATCGCCCCACCCTGCTCTACATCTACTCTGTCAATCTCCTTTAGAACCTCAATTAGACCTCCTCGTATTCTTCTAAACTCAAGTGAGTCTAGGCCTAAATTGTTCAATTTCTCCTCATAAGACAAGACAGTCACTTCTGGTATTAATCCAATAAAACTTCTGCTTCCAATGCAATTACATCCTTCCTCAAATAAGGGGACCAATACCCTTATTAAGCAGTATCCCAGATATGGTCTCACTGAAGCCTTGTTCGATTGCAACAACACTTCCCTCCTTTAAAATTCCATTCCTTTAGCAATTGATGCCAAAGTTTCATTTGCATCCAGCTCATTTGGCTAGACAGCCGGCTTGTGCTACAGACTGATAACAACATCATGGATTCAATTCCCACATGCGCTAAAGTCTCCCACTTTCCCAACTTTGCCCCTAACCTGAGGTATGGCGACCCTCAGGTCACATCCACATGCAGTTATCTCTGTAATGAGAGAGCAGTCTATGGAACTAAGGTGACTTTCAGTTCACCCAGTATGGTCGAACAGGCCATTTGTTAGCCTAACTCACGACCTTCAAACTCCCTGGCAACACAGTTCTGCCCAAAGCAATGAAATCTCGGAAATGTGATGTGCTTTTTTATTAGACAAAGTCCATGAGCAGCAAAAAAAATAATCTGTTTGATGAGGCCCAATAATGGATTGAGGTATGAGCAGAATTCATCTGTTTGTCTTAAAAATATACTGATGGGGTATTTTATGTTCACTTGAGAGGGAAGACAAGTCCTCAATTTAACATTGCAGGCAAAACACTGAGAGTGTGGCACTCCCTCCATACCACACTGGCCAACACTGGTATTTTTACAATTATATCTGCAGACCTGATGCACAAACCCATTAATTTCTGACTCAAAGGCAAAGGCACTGAGCCAAAGCTGCCATTCAAATCTTTTCCAAACGAAAACTTGTAAATAGAGACAGAACTATGTAACTGAGTATTTGACTCAGAGGTTTATTTATGCAAATTATATTTCCATTTATACAATTTGTCACTCAGCCAACTTTTTAAAGAATCATGTTCCATTTAAAATGTCATTAGCCGAACACATTTTATTAAGGAATCTTTTTTTCCCCTTAATTTATTAAGGAATTGCCATGGGGAACACATTACAGAGCTCAGTCCATCAGTTCATTTAACACACATTAAGATGAAACAGCACTCAATAAATCTACCAATAAAATGTTGCAATGAACAAAAATGAGCAGTTTCAGGCAGATATGGTTGTCTGGGAAAACAAAAATCGGTAACCTTGCACTTGGAGTACTTTTTAATAATGAATTGCTATTGAACAATCACACATGGCAAGTTATGTCCCTCATAGGCTTTCTCACTTAGTCAATGGAATCAATTTTCCAGTAAAGAATGTCATTTAGTTCTCAGCTGGTGTTACTTACACTGGAGAAGAAACAGCAGCTGATGTAGAATTAGTCTTTTGCAGTGCATAATCAAACTGCTCAACTCACCTGAGTTATACCCTCAGGAGCTTTCTCTTCTTATTTACTGTCAGCCTCTTAGTAAATCCTTCTTTACTTTAATTGCCCCCTTGCACCATCACTCAGCTTGCTGTTAAATGCTGATCACCTCAAGTGGTGTCTATGGGCCTCTGTCCTCTCCAGGAACCTGTGTGTGGGAGGAATTTTGTGGATGAAGTTTGTCCAGTGGTTTCCATTCCTCACCTCCTCCCCTACTTCGTGTAACTCTGTGGCTAGAGTCTAACCCAGGCCACAGCGAGCAGTTCCATTGGTTGGAGAGCACTCTTCGAGCGAAGGTCCACTCTATTAAGGGCCCTGGGGGTGGAAATCCTGCCCAACCATGATCTGTCATCCTCTGATAGCTGGTGTCACACTGATTGTAACGAGGTCAGCCAGATGGCTCTCATAGAATATGAGGTCCCTGATTGGGGCTGTTTCTTAGTCCAATCAGGGAGCCCTGGCTGACTGATAGAAACAGGAGTGTCAGAGATTCTGTTCACTCTGGGAGTGTCCAGGACTCTCCATGCATAAATAAAGGCTGTCTTGGTGACAGAATGCCGCCCTCTGTGGTGTTATTTCAGGTGATACCAGCTAAGTACCCACTACAGGCTCATAGCCTGCGATTCCAGTCACACATTAGTGGGGACAGGGTGGAGGTCATGGTGAAGGGGAAGGTTGCTGGCTACTGGGGAGGCTGGGTGGGTGACAAGGGATAGGTGGATTGATGGTCTGGAGCATCCCCTTCCTGATGCCAGGTGCCCTGATCCGGCAATAAATATCCAACAATGGGCATCACCACACCCCCATCACCACCCTCACCCAACTCCAACCAGCTCCCCGTGAGTCCCAAACAAACACAACAGTGTCTTCCTCTTGAACACAGCCCCCACATGCCTCTGGTTGGTGAGGCCCCTTTGTGGATATTAATTGCACATCTAAGGCTCACTTGGCAATAGAAGAAAGCCATACACAGAGATGGCATGGTGGCTCAGTGGTAGGCACTGCTAACTCATGGCACCAGAGACCTGGGTTCGATTCTAGCCTCGGGTGCCTGACTGTGTGGAGTTTACGTGGGTTTCCTCCAGGTGCTTTGGTTTCCTCTCACAGCCCAAAACTGTGCAGGTGAAGGTGGATTGGCCATGTGAAATTGCCGTGTAGTATCCAGGGATGTGCAGGCCAGGAGGATTGGTATGGAATTGATTGGCCATCCGGCCTCTTTCTGCACTGTAGAGATTTTGCATGTAAGTTTGCTCACTGAGCTGGAATCTTCTCAAAACTCACTGTAGCAATTTTTAAGCCAGAAGTGGCAAGATCATGGCATCCCATTCCTATGGCATCCCGTTCCTATGCCCAAAAAGCACAATTAAATGCCCCCCAGCCTCCAAGCTTACCTCACGGAAGAGCATTAAAGTCTCCAGAGTTTGGCCCACAGCATGGAACTGGAAAGTACCAACAGGCTCAAAAGCAGAGGTTTCTGGAACACATTTCAAGTCTGATGACCTTTCCTCAGAACATTAACTCTGATTTCTCCACACAGATGGTGCCAGACCTGCTGAGCTTTTCTAGTAGCTTCTGTTTTTGTTTCTGATTTACAGCATCTGCAGTTCTTTCGATAAGAAATTATCGGCACAAATCATCATGAATGAATATGATTTAGTAGCCATTACAGAGACATGGTGACAGGGTGGTCACGACAGGGAATGAAATGTCCAGTGCTATCAGACTGTTCAGAAGGACAGACAGGAAGGTAAGGGAGGTGGTGTAGCTCTGATATTCAAGGGTGACATCAGGGTGCTGCTGAGAGATGATATAGGTTCGATGGAGAATAAAGTCAAATCCATTTGGGTGGAAATTAGAAATTCTAAGAAGAAAAAGTCACTGATAGACGAAGTCTATAGGCCACCAAATAATAATATCACATTCGGGCAGGTAATAAACAAGGAAATAACTAATTCCTGCAAAATGGTACAACTATTATCATGGGGGATTTTAATCTGCATGTAGATTGGTCGAACCAGCTCGGTCAGGGTAGCCTTGAGGAGGAGTTCGTTGAGTGTATCAGTGATAGTTTTCTTGAACAGTATGTAATGGAACCGACAAGGAAGCAAGCTATCCTAGACCTGGTTCTGTGTAATGAGCCGGAATAATTAATGACCTCATAGTTCGGGATCCTATTGGAAGGGCGATCACAGTATGGTTGAATTTAGAATACAGGTGGAGAGTGTGAAGATAAAATCCCATACCAGGGTCCTGTGCTTGAACAAGGGGGAACAATGATAGAATGAGGGAGGACCTGGCTGAAGTAGACTGGAAACAAATATTTTATGCTGAGACAGTTGCGAGCAGTGGAGGACTTTCAAAGCAATTTTTCTAAGTGCTCAGCCAAAGTATATTCCAGTGAAAAGGAAGGACTGTAATAAAAGGGGTAATCTGCATGGGGGTCGAAAGAAATAGGGGAGGCTATCAAATTGAAAGAGAAGGCATACGAAGTGGCCAAAAACAGCATGAGACCAGAAGAAAACTTTAAAGGTCAACAGAAAGCCACAAAAAAGAGCTATGAAGAAAAGTAACATGGAATATGAGATAAAACTAGCTCAGAATATAAAAAACAGATAGCAAAAGTTTCTAGAAATATTTAAAATGAAAAAGAGTGGCTAAGGTAACCATTGGTCTTTTAGAGGATGAGAAGGGGCATTTAGTTCTGGGATATGATGAAGTGGCTGAGGCATTGAGCAGGTATTTGGCATCGGTGTTCACAGTGGAGGACATTAATAACATGGCAGTAATTGACAAAGAGACAAAGGTAGATGAGGACCTGGAAACAATCATTATTATGGCAGAGGTAGTGTTGGGCAAGCTAATGGACTAGGGGTAGACAAGTCTCCTGGCCCTGATGGAATGCATCCCAGGATACTAAGAGAGGTGGCGGGAGAAATAGCAAATGCACTGGTGGTAATTTTCCAAAATTTGCTGGACTCTGGGGCAGTTCCCGCAGATTGGAAAACAGCAAATGTGACACTACTGTTTAAAAAGGGAGATAGACAAAAGATGGAGAATTATAGACCCATTAGCTTTGCCTCTGCAGTGGGGAGGATGCTTGAGTCTATTATCAAGGAAGAAATAGCAAGGCATCTTGATAAAACTTGTCCCGTTGGGCAGATGCAGCATGGGTTCATGAAGGACAGGTCATGCTTAATAAATTTTTAAATTCGATGAAGACATTATGAGCAAGGTGGACAATGGGGACCCAGTAGATGTGGTGTACCTAGATTTCCAAAAGGCCTTTGACAAGGTGCTGCTCAAGAGATTGCTGCATAAGATAAGGATGCATGGAATTATGGGTAAAGTATTAACATGGATAGAGGATTGGTTGACTAACACGAAGCAAAGAGCAGGGATAAATGAGTGCTATTCTGGCTGGCAATCAGTGACTAGTGGTGTGTCTCAGGGATCGGAGTTGGGACCACAATTATTTACAATTTATACAGATGATTTGGAGTTGGAGACCACACATAGTATGTCAATGTTTGCAGATGACACTAAGATGAGTGGCAGAGCAAAGTGTGCAGAGGGTTGTGAAACTTTGCCGAGGAACATAGATACTTTGAGTGGGTGGGCAAAGGTCAGGCAGATGGAATACAATGTTAATAAATATGAAGTCATCTATTTCAATAGGAGTAACAGTAATAAGAACTATTACTTGAATGGTAAAAAGTTGCATCATGCTGCGATGCAGAGGGCCCTGGGTGCCCTTGTGCATGAATCGCAGAGGGTTGGTCTGCAGGTACAACAAGTAATTAGGAAGGCAAACAAAATTTTGTCCTTCATTGCTAAAGGGATTGAGTTTGAAAGCAGGGAGGTTATGCTGTAGCTGTACAGGGTGGTGGTGAGGCCACACCTGGGAGTATTGTGTGCAGATTTGAGAAAGGATGTACTGGCACTGGAGGGGATGCAGAGGAACTTCACTGGGTTGATTCTGGAGTTGAGGGGGTTGGCTTTTGAGGAGAGACTGTGTAGACTGTCATTACTTTCACTGGAATTTAGAAGAATGAGGAGGGATCCTGTAGAAACTTATAAAATTATGAAGGCAATAGATAAGATAGATGTAGAGAGGATGTTTCCACTGGCAGGTGAAACTAGGACAGGAGGGCGTAGCCTCAAGTTTAAGGGCAGCAGATTTAGGACTGAATTGAGAAGGAACTTCATCACCCGGAGGGTTGTGAATCTGTGGAATTCCCTACCTAGTGAAACAGTTGACGTTACTTCAGTAAACGTTTTTAAAGCTAAGATAGATTTTTTTTTGAACAGTAAAGGAATTAAGGGATATGGTGAGAGTGAGGGTAAGTGGATCTGAGTCCACAAAAAGATTAGCCATGACCTTACTGACTGGCGGAACAGGATCAGGACCAGATGGCCAACTCCTACTCCTCGTTCTTCTGTGATTTTGGTTTTTATTAAGTTTCAGCAAACTGTCCTGTTGGGGCAGCATTTTTGGAGTTTACTGGGGATTTCATTGAAACAGACAAGATAGTGAAGTGCATTGACAGGGCAAACAGTGAGAGGCTGGGAAATCTAAAACGCACAGATACAGTCAGTCAGTGAGATGAGGAGACCTTCCTACATTTAAGGGATTTGCGAATCCTGGGAATCATCTGCCCTAGAGGGATGCAGATGCTCCATCACTGAACCTATTTGGTAACTTGGGGATGAAAGGGTGATTTTGGAACAGTTATGTTGGTAGCATTCTCCCTTCTCACATCCATGACACCTTTGCTCTGCTATCTGTCATTGTAATGTGAAATCTAGGCTGACACTTCAGTCGGGTCTTCTCGGCCCTTTAGTTCAGAACGTGCAGTTCCTGTTCTTGTCAGTTCATTTTCTGATATGTAATTTATCTGGGAACCATATACTAAACAGATTGAGGGAGAGCAGTGCTGGTGGGAGTGATGTATCGGTGGGAGTGATGTGTCAGTGGGAGTGATGTGTCAGTGGGAGTGATGTGTCAGTGGGAGTGATGTGTCGGTGGGAGGGATGTGTCGGTGGGAGGGATGTGCCGGTGAGAGTGCTGGGTTGGTGGGAGTGATGTGACAGGGGGAGTGTTGTGCCAGTGGGAGTAATGTGTACCCGGTGGGAGTGCTGGGTCGGTGGGAGTGATGTGTCAGGGGGAGTGGTGTGTCAGTGGGAGTGATGGGCCGGTGGGAGTGCAGTGTCAGTTGGAGGGATGTGCCAATGGGAGTGGTGTGTGAGTGGG
>NC_057718.1:18038216-18042379 GCF_004010195.1 Chiloscyllium plagiosum | reverse complement strand
GAGATGTGTCGGTCAGAGGATGTGCCAGTGGGAGTGATGTGCTGTTGGGAGTGATGTGTCGGTGGGAGTGATGTGCCGGTGGGAGTGGTGTGCTGATGGGAGGGATGTGCTAGTGGGAGTAATGTACCGGTGGGACTGCTGTGTCGGTGGGAGTGATGTGCCGGTGGGAGTGCTGTGCCAATGAGAGTGGTGTGTTGGTTGGGCTGATGTGTCGGTGGGAGTGCTGTGCCAATGAGAGTGGTGTGTTGGTTGGGCTGATGTGTCGGTGAGAGTGATGTGTCTGTGGGAGTGATGTGTCGGTGGGAGGGACATGCTGATGAGAGTGATGTGTTGGTCGGTGAGATGTCTTGGTGGGAGTGCTGTGTTGGTGGAAGTGCTGACTATTGGACTAGAAGTTAAAGCAAGGGTTTCCCTACATTTGTGTATAAAAGATCGCATGGTGCTATTCAAAGGACAGAGTGAAGATCTTCCCCGGTCATTGGCCTACATTTGCCCCTCAATCAATATCTAGAGCAAATGATCTGGCCAATTGCAGCAGTGAATGAGGAATGTATTTAACGTCCCATCCCCCTTATCCCAGGAGGAAGGCTGGCAGGAGGACAGCCCATTCTCTGCAAGCTTGTTCTTTAACAGCATCAACATGCTGCTGATCGGCAAGGGGGCTACATTTGATTGAAGGTGGGACTGCCATTGCTCTCAGGGGCTGATGTACAATCGAGGTGCCTAACTGCTCCATCGTTCCTAGCAGCACCAGAGCTTAGTACCAGGCACTGCCAAGACAACAGGAAGAAGTTCAAAGAGAAGAATGACTGCCCTGGAAAGAATTTGAGGATGGCAAGGGATACTGGTGTGATGATACAATGGCTTTAAGATGTGTTTTTTGCTCCTTTTTTAATGGAGAAAGATTGAGTCAGAGGTGCCGAGCACCTCTCCAAAACTGATAATGTAAACAGCTTGTGAGGCTATCAGGCTTTTTTTTTAAGTTGGAACAATAGAAGCAGCCTGACTGGGTGGGATCAAACACCCACAGAACCAGGATTTTTTTTAGTTTAAGCTTCGTAGCAGTTGCTGGGGTCTTGAAGCTGTGTGGGGAAGCTATTATTCCCCTCTCTGTTACAGCTAAAAGCTGGGGTTCTCTTCCTGCTGCCTGAATTGCATGCAAGACAATCTATTTTACTGAATTTGCCTTTGGGTTTATAGCATGGGTTTATAGCATGTTACTATATCTGAACAAATGCTTATTGGTGATTCATGTTCTTCCAGCCTTCTTTCAGAGAGGCAATTATCAACAGCCAGCCCAGTTCTCCCCACTAGTCCACAGTAACCAAATCCTGGCGCTGTTAGCTGAGTCTTCAGGTTAACAGGAATGCCCACAAGCCTAAATGATTCTTAGTTATTTATTTAAATATGACGGGCTGTTCATTTTGTGTGTTTTATGGGGGTTAGCTTGGGGCTAGCCGATGAAATAACCTCAGTCCCTGTGCTGAACGTTTGAATTGATTCCGTCTCAATTTGTTTTTGCAGGAAGAGAGCCCCTGATTTCATTCTTAGGTCCAAGCCACAAATGGCATAGTCGAGGGCTCCTGCCCGAAACGTCGATTTTCCTGCCCCTCAGATGCTGCCTGACCTGCTGTGCATTTCCAGCACCACTCTAGTCTTGACTCTAATCTCCAGCATCTGCAGTACCCACTTTCGCACGGTCCTTTCTTTGACTGGAAGAGCCGACTATTTATTTTAATTATTTTGTGAATTTGGGAAATTCACACTGACTGCTGTTCCAACAACAAAATGGATAGGTCAGGGGGAATGGGTCTATGTGGGTTACTCTTCGGAGGGTCGGTGTGGACTTGTTGGGCCGAAGGGCCTGTTTGCACACCGTCAGGATTCTATGATTCTATGAACGTGGATCTCTGCTTACATCAGCATCTGTTATGCAAGCAAGTAGCATGAGCCAAAGAACACTGCTTTACTGCATCCCTCAGAAACACTCTATAACATATAATTATTTAGACATAGAATTGCCTATTATCATTGAATCAAAAAATTTAACAGTATCGGAGACCATTCAGTCTAATGCACTTGTCACAGCTTCTCTGAAAGAGTAATTCATTTAATTGAATTTGCATTTCTACTTCACCTTTTTATGTTTTATTGTTTGAATATTTATCCTTTTTGTTAAAAATGGGTTATGGATTCGGTGTCCATCAATGCTTTTAGCAAAGTACTCCTTGCCCCCTCTGAGTGTAAAAAAAACCTCCTAATTTCTCCTTTCACTATTATAACACTGTTTTTAAAGTTATGCCTCCAGCTGCATGTTTTTAATCAGTATTGTGTTAAAGAGTGCTCTGCTTCATTGCATCTCTCATCGTGATACCTTAAAGTGCTACATATAAGATGAATTACTTTGAGGTGGAAATGATTCTTCTCTTACACAAAAAAAAAGCAGCAGCCAATTTTACATACCTTGCAATACCACAGAAAACAATTGGAGGGATAACAAATTAATCACTTTCTCGTAGAGTTAATTGAGAGAGGAATATCTGCCAGAAGACGGAGAGAACAATCTGTTCCTCTTTAACATCCATCGGACCTGACAGAGCTGATAAGAACCTCAGCTCTAAGTAATCTTAACATCCCACACTGGGAAATTGGTCTAGGTTAACAATATTAATTTCAGAAGCAGAATTTGAATTGAGAACTTTTGTTTCCGAGCAGGAGTATGAGAAACTGAGCTCAATTGGCATTCGTTATATGAGCATCCATGTCACTTTCAGACCTGCCAACAGGAAATATTGTCCATGAGATATTTTACATTGCATTCAGGCCCAAGAATGCTGAATGCCACTGTTTTGAGAAATGAAAGTTTTGTCATTTATTTAAATGATTTGAATGTGAATTAAGGAGGTAGGGTGAGTAAGTTTGTCGATGACATCAAAATTGGTTGCGTTGTGGATAGTGAAGAAGGTTACCTCGGAGTGGGACAGGACCTTGATCAGATGGCCCAATGGGCTGAGGAGGGCAGATGGAATTTAATTTAGATAAACGTGAGGTGTTGCATATTGGTACAGCAAACCAGGGTACGACACATTCATGTAGTGATAGGATCCTGGGGAGTGTTGCCGAACAAAGAGACCTTGGAGTGCGGGTTCATAGTTCCTTGACAGTGGAGTCATACATAGACAGGATAATGAAGAAGGTGTTTGGCATGCTTGCCTTTATTTGTCAGTGCATTGAGTACAGGAGTTGGGAGGTCATGTTGCAGCTGTACAGGATATTGGTTAGGCCATTTTTGGAATACTGCATTCAATTCTGGTCTCTGTGCTACAGGAAAGATGCCATTAAACTTGAAAGCATTCAGAAAAGATTTACAAGAATGTTGCTGGGTTGGAAATTTTGAGCTATAGGGAGAGGCTGAACAGGCTGCAGCTAATTTCCCAGGAGCGTTGGAGGCTGAGGGGTGACGTTATAGAGGTTTATAAGATCATGAGAAGTATGGATGGAGTGAATAGCCAAGGTCTTTTTCCCAGGGTAGGGCAGTCCAAAACTCGAGGACATAGGTTTAACTTGAGAGGGGAAAAATTTAAAAGGGACCTAAGGGGCAATGTTTTCACACAGAGGATGGTGCATGTATGGAATGAGCTACCAGAGGAAGTGGTGGAGGCTGGTCCAATTACACCATTTAAAAGGCATCTGGAGTCATAGAGTCATAGAGATGTACAACATGGAAACAGACCTTTCGGCCCAATTCATCCATGCCGACCAGATATCCCAACCCAATCTAGTCCCACCTGCCAGCACCCAGCCCATATCCCTCCAAACCCTTCCTATTCACATACCCATCCAAATGCAGTTGTACCAGTCTCCACCACTTCTTCTGGCAGCTCATTCCATACACGTACCACCCTCTGTGTGAAAAAGCTGCTTCAGAAGTTCCTTTTATATCTTTCCCCTCCCATCCTAAACCTATGCCCTCTAGTTCTGAACTCCCCGATCCCAAGGAAAAGACTTTCCCTATTTACCTTATCCATGCACCTCATGATTTTGTAAACCTCTATAAGGTCACCCCTCAGCCTCCGACGCTCCAGGGAAAACAGCCCCAGCCTGTTCAGCCTCTCCCTATAGCACAAATCCTCCAACCCTGGCAACATCCTTGTAAATCTTCT
>NC_057718.1:18008323-18037896 GCF_004010195.1 Chiloscyllium plagiosum | reverse complement strand
CTTGTTAATCAGTCTCCCATGGGGAACCTTGTTGAATGCCTTACTGAAGTCCATATAGATTACGTCCACCGATCTGCACTCATCAATGTTCTTTGTTACTTCTTCAAAAAACTCAATCAAGTTTGTGAGACATGATTTCCCACGCACAAAGCCATGTTGACTATCCCTAATCAGTCCTTGCCTTTCCAAATACATGTACATCCTGTCCCTCAGGATTCCCTCCAACAACTTGCCCACCACCAACGTCTGACTCACTGGTCTATAATTCCCTGGCTTGTCCTTACCATCCTTCCTAAACAGTGGCACTACATTAACCAACCTTCAGTCTTCCGGTATCTCACCTGTGACTATCGATGATACAAATATCTCAGCAAGAGGCCCAGCAATCACTTCCCTAGCTTCCCACGGAGTTGTAGGTACACCTGATTAGGTCCTGGGGATTTATCCACTGTTATGCGTTTCAAGACATCCAGCACTTCCTCCTCTGTAATCTGGACATTTTGCAAGATGTCACCATCTATTTCCCTCCAGTCTATATCTTCCATATCCTTTTCCACAGTAAACACTGATGCAAATTACTCATTTAGTATCTTCCCCATTTTCTGCGGCTCCACACAAAGGCCGCCTTGCTGATCTTTGAGGGGTCCTATTCTCTCCCTGATTACCCTTTTGTCCTTAATATATTTGTAAAAATATATTTTTAGAGGGATATGGGCCAAATGCTGGCAAATGGAATTAGTTTAATTTAGGATATCTGGTCAGCATAGACAGGTTGGACCAAAGAGTCTGTTTCATGCTGGACAACTGTATGATTCTGAAACTATTTGCTATTATTTTTCCCACACATCAGTATAGTATTTATTGAACAATGTTTGGTGGAAGGAAATTGTTTCTTTTCCAATAAAATCCTGGATTAATATACTAAGGTTACAATACTTTACAGGTTTGGAAAGGACAACTCCGCCTTAATTATTAGTTCCTGACAGTCAGCTTTTTGCAGTAATGGAAACCATCTGGCTTGAAATGTAAAACTAATGTATACTTTTACATCCACAGGACTTTCGTATTGGTTACACACAATCAATTTTGTAACATGCACAAGTTGATGCTAGATCCCTGCATATATTTCCAATCTTTGCAGCAACCCAGAAAAAACGCATTTGTGTATTTCATTTGTTACCATATTCAAATCAAAGCACGAGTTTTAAAAAAATGTTCTCTTCAGTATTCTACATGTCGTTCTGCTATAACGCAACAGTTGTGTTGTTCTGCAACCTCGCACTATGGAAAATCACGCTACGAAAACTGTTATAGGAAATTGCGCTGTATAGAAAGATCGCTAGTCGAAAATCACTGTACCCGTTCGATAGAAAGTTTGTGTTATCCAAACAAGGTCTACAACTCATCAATCGCGTATTAGCTAATTTGCAATGATAAAACACATACTCGAGCAGAACGACCTGTACAGAAAACGGCAGCATTCACATTGTTATTGGTTTACTCGTGTTTTCAAAAACATTATCATTTTCATTTATTCATATGTTCAATCATCCTTTTTCTAGATGTAAGACACAATAATCAAAAAAAAAATCCTTGGTTCCATTCCAGACAAGTGCAGAGATAATCTAATACTGTTGGGGTTTACCTGGGAAAAAAGTCCAAAGTGTGACACAATATCTCTTCCTTTTTGTCTTATTCACGCACGTATGTCTCACATGATCTATGACTAGCATAGCATGCTTTGGAGACATGGCAGAATTTGGATGTCCAAAACTTTCCCTGGAGGGATTTTTATTCCTAACATCATGTTGCAAACTCACTGTTAGTGACTGAGTATTGTGAGTGGCTTTGTAAAGTACTGAAAGGTATCTGAGATAGACCTCAGTCTTTATGTTCCTATTATGTTTCTAACAATTACAAAGTAGAAAGTAGAAACTGTTTTTCCATTTACAGAATCCTTTACTTAGAAACGCTATGGGTAGTTTTATTGTATATAAATCTGTTTCAGAATTTTAATATAAGTGAATTATGTTTCCTCATGCTCCAAGTGAAGCCAAGTTTCAACTGTGGAGATCAAAAGCCATTAAGTACTCTTGTATGTGTATTTTTATGTGTCTGAATAAGCAAAGCTGCTGATAATGAAATTTGCTGAAGCCCTGTGCAGTGAAATTCGATTCTAAGCGGCCCAGCATGAACACTGCTGTTTTTCAGCTAAGGTGACATCCGCTGCATTTCTGCTGTGACCTGCGCCAGCCAGTATTTTGGTGAAGCTGTTAGCATGTGTGAGGGAGCACCAGGCTGATTGGGTAGACCATAAACCCATCAGGGCAAAAGTGAGGTCCGCAGATGCTGAAAACCAGAGTCGAGATCAGAGTGGTGCTGGAAAAAGCACAGCAGGTCAGGCAGCATCCGAGGAGTAGGAAAATCAACGTTTCAGGCAAAAACCCTTCATCGGGAATAGAGGCAGGAAGCCTCCAGGGTGGAAAAATAAATGGGGGGGGGGGGGAAGTGAGATGGCGCTGGAGAAGGTAGCAAAGAGTACAATAGGTGAATGGGGGTGCGTGTCCACATTGAAACCCTGGGGCTGAAATGGGGTTGAAGTAAACCCATGAGCATACATCACTAATTTTACATGAACAGTGCCATTTTTCTCAGAGTTTAAGCTTCCTGCAACACCCTCTCCTACATTTGTTAAGCAGTACAAAAACTCCATTCACTGCAACACCAATATTATTTAAAAAGATCATCATCTCTTTTCAAGTAAGTCGTTGATTCCCACCAGGTCTCACAGTGTCTTTAGGGGTATTTTGTGTTTTCCAGATTTCTTTTAAAGTTGTTGAAATTTTCGGGGAGGGTGGTGTAGAAAAAGCCAAAGGGCTTGTCCTGGGCTTCAAAGGCTGTCCACAAAATGACTAATTCCTCATAGATGGTGCAGCATGATGCAAAAAGGCAGAATAAGGATAGGTGACACAAAGCAGAGCAAGTTGCTGGGAGGAAGAGGAGAAAGTGGTAGATCCAGTTAAGAAGTACTCTCAGTAAGAGGCCATTCAAGGTGTTTGAAGGGGCTGCCTTCACCTTCACACAGCGTATCAAATATCTTCTTTTCAGGAAAGATATTCTGCCTGAAATCTGCCACTTGCTGGTGAGGATGACATAGCATGAATCTGGGAGGGTTTTGCTGTCCCAAGTTGGAGCAGGCAATATTTGCCATAGCAGCAAATTTGTTATCCAATGTTGTCGAAGGTAATGCTATGAAGCTTTGTATTCCCAAAGAATGGAATATATTTAATTCTCTGTTGTTTTGTCTGAGTGAGCATCTAATTCAGCATTATGCTTGTACGTGTCAACCAGACTGCCCCTGCGTGATCAGCCACTGTGCCTGTACATGTCAACCAGACTGCCCCGCATGACCAGCCACTGCGCCTGTACACGTCAACTAGACTGCCCCTGTGTGACCAGCCACTGCGCTGTACTTATCAACCAGACTGCCCCTGCGTGACCAGCCACTGTGCCTGTACACATCAACCAGACTGCCCCTGTGTGACCAGCCACTGCGCTGTACTTATCAACCAGACTGCCCCCGTGTGACCAGCCACTGCGCCGGTACACATCAACCAGACTGCCCCTGTGTGACCAGCCATTACGCCTGTACACGTCAACCAGACTGCCCCTGCGTGACCAGCCACTGCGCTGTACTTCTCAACCAGGCTGCCCTTGCGTGACCAGCCACTGCGCCTGTACACATCAACCAGACTGCCCCTGTGTGACCAGCCACTGCGCCTGTACACATCAACCAGACTGCCCCTGTGTGACCAGCCACTGCGCCTGTACACGTCAACCAGACAGCCCCTGCGTGACCAGCCACTGCGCCTGTACACGTCAACCAGACTGCCCCTGCGTGACCAGCCACTGCGCCTGTACACGACAACCAGACTGCCCCTGTGCGACCAGGCACTGCACCTGTACATGTCAACCAGACTGTCCCTGCGTGACCAAGCACTGCGCCTGTATACATCAACCACACTGTCCCTGCTTTAAAAGCAAGTTCGCCTGTACACATTAACCACACTGTCCATTGGTAGAGGATGCCATTGCCTGCATGCAAATCAGTTTGAGGTATTATATGTCAATATAATGAAAACCCAAAAGGAATTCTACTCCCAAATGTCTAGCTGATGTGCAACCATACGAAGTGGACTATCAGGAAATGCCTGGTATCCTGGCAGCAGTTATATATCTCCATTCTGCAGCAGTTCATTGTAGCACCTTGTTTTTGGGCTTCTACAACAAACCAGACCTTGCCTAATTGTGTGACAAGGGTTTTGTTTCATGACTCCAGTGTGTAACCACACATATATGGGAGACAAGCAAATAATTAAACTTATGTGGCCAAATGAACTGTTCTAAAACAGGACTTTATCATTTGATTCCAGCCTCAGGCGACTGTCTGTGTAGAGTTTGTGTACTTGAGTTTCCTTCAAATGCTGCAGTTTCCTCCCACAGTCCAAAGATGTACAAGTTAGGTGGGTTAGCCATGCTAAATTGCCCATCGTGTCCAGGGATGTGCAGGCTAGGTGGAATAACCATGGGAATTGCAGGGTTACAGGAGTAGGGTTGGGGAGAGGGTCTGGGTAAGATGCTCTTCAGAGGGTTAGTGTGGGCTCAGTCAGCTGAATGACTGATTCCACACTGTAGGGATTCTATGATTCTATAATACTATGATTTGGTGGACTGAGCGGATAGGTGGCAGATAAGGTTCCACGCAGACAAATGTAAGGCGATAGATCTAGTAGTAAGAAAATTGAAAGACAAGAAAACTATACAAGACAATTCTACATGGGGTACAGGAGTAGAAGACCGGGTGCATATGTGCACAGATCTTTGAAGTTGGCAATAAAGATGGAAAGAGCAGTTAATAAAGCATACAGTATTCTCAACTTTATTAACAAGGGCATCAAATACAAATGCAAAGGGGTGATGTTGAACCTGTATGAATCAGTTGTTAGACCTCACCTGGAGTATTGTGCAATTGTGCAGAAGCAATTTGCAAGAATGGTTTTAGGAAATGAGAAATTTCAGATATTACGATACATTGAATATGTTGGAAATGTTCTCACTGGACAGAAGAAGGCTGAGAGGAAGGTTTGATAGAGGTTTTCAAAATCAGGACCAGGCTGGATACAAAAGCTAGGAAGAAGCTGTTCCCCTTGTAAAAGTAATAAGATGAGAGGGGATAGATCTACATAGATGTGCAAAAGGAGCAAGAGTGTTGGATTAGATTCCCTACAGTGTGGAAACAGGCCCTTCGGCCCAACCAGTCCACACCGACCCTCCAAAGAGTAACCCACCCAGACCTATTTCCCTCTGACTAATGCATCTAACACTATGGGCAATTTGGAATGGCCCATTCACCTGACCAGCACATCTTTGGACTGTGGGAGGAAACCAGAGCACCCAGAGGAAACCCACGCAGACACGGGGAGAATGTGCAAACTCCACGCAGACTGTTGCCTCAGGCTGGAATTGAATCTGGGATCCTGGTGCTGTGAGGCAGCAATGCTAACCACTGAGCTACCGTGCCGCCCCAAATGAATTGTCACAGTAAGACTGAACTGCCTGGAAATGTGCTGGAGGCAGGTTCAATTAAGGCATTTAAGAGGGCATTGGATGATTACTTGGATAGACATTGTGTGCAGGAATATAGGGAAAAGGCAGGAGTTTGACAATAGGTAGTGATGCTCATTTGAAGAGTCAGTACAAGCACAATGGGCCATATGGCCTCCTTCAGTGTCATAACTTTAGTTCTATGATATCAGCTGCTTCAGAGACAAGTCCACTGAAATCCTAAGTTCTTCTTGCTTGACTCTCCTCCACCTAACCACCAAAGCTCATGCAAGTATCCTGGATTTACAGGATGAATGAGCTACCAAAGATTTATGCTCATACACTATTCCTGTCTATGTTTATTCCTGTAACCTGCTCAGAACATAGTTGGAATGGTCTTTCCAATGGATATACCTATACCTCAGCAATTTTGAGAAGATTTGTATCTCAGGTTGATGATAAGTATGTAAGTTAGCTTGCTGAGCTTGAGGGTTTATTTTCAAATGTTTCGTCACCGTACTAGGTAAGAGTCAGTGAGAGTCTCCAGTGAAGCGCTGGTGGTATTTCTCACCTCTCTATTTATAGGTCTTGGTTTCTTAAAATGGGAGATGTCTTCTGGTTCTAGTTTTTCGAGGGAAGGTAGATAGGATCTAAATTGATGTGTTTATTGATGGAGTTCTGGTTAGAACTGTACCTATACCTGTGTAATAAGGGAAAAGACAGAACAAGCAGAAGCAAGGAAATTGAGATGATTTGATTCGATTTATTGTAGTCACGTATACCTAAGTACAGTGAAAAGCTTTGTTTTATGCACAGTACAGACAGATCATAGCAAACAAGGACATACAGATCACAGGGTGCTGAGACAGAGCGAGGCGTACAGGGTACACTGCACAGGTGGGGCACGAAGCAAGATCAACGTTATTTGAAGTTAGAGAGTCCATTCAGCATTCTGATAACAGCAAGGAAGAAGCTGTCGGTGCATGTGTTCGAGCTTCTGCGTCTTCTACCTGATGGAAGAGGTTGGAAGATAGCATTACTTGTGGTGAAAGAGGTCTGTGATGTGTAAATGGCGTAGATGGATGGGAGGTTGGCTTCCGTGATGGACAGGGCTGTGTACATAATCTTCTGTCATGCGACAGTAAAAGACAGCAATGCAAATGCAACCAAGCCTATTAGTGAGTAATGTGACACTTAAGCGTAACCCATGCCTTTTAATTTATTTTTGCCACATCAAAATTGTGCCACGGATAATTTTGCCGTTACTTCAACACTGAAATTACCATAATTTCTGACCAAAGTCTTGCATCAGTGTGATGCAGGAAATTCTGGGTCATTAACCTGAGTGGCTGCAACATATTTTTTACTTCAAAAAAGTCAAAAAGTCATAGAGGTGTACAGCACGGAAACAAACCCTTCAGTCCAACTTGTCTATGCCGATCAGATATCCTAACCTAATCTAGTCCCAATTGCCAGCATGTGGATCATATCCCTCTTAAACCTTTCCTATTTATATACCCATCCAAATGCCTTTTACATGAACTCAAACAGCAAGGACAATAACTGTGCAGATGCACTCCTGTGTCAGTTTCTTTCTCTCTCCCCCTCACTGACCATGTGCTCGCTACCTTTTGTCTGACATGCTTTTAAAAGTGCTGTTGTTTTGATCTTTTTTCTCCAAAGTTCCAAAACAATGCAACAGTAATTGCCGCTTCTGAAATTTGAGGAACTCACCTCCAACACCTAAAATACTTCAAAAAAGGAGCAGCTCTTAAAGCCACAACTTTTTTCCCATCCACCATCTTAGATTACCCAGAATCCTTTGTCACAAGGGAACTTCCTTTGTATAACTCTGTTAGTAACTGGCCTCCTCTTGATGTACAAGTAAATTACAAAGTTTAACATATCAGCAATTTGAATAGTCAACCACACACTAGGTTGTATATTTGGGATAAATATTTTTCCTTTTTCTTCCAGGGATTCTATTCCTGTAACCTGCTCAAATGTCAGCATGTGATCATTAGTCTCTTGGAATTTTGACCTCACATTAGGATTATAAATTGCTAATATGTGCAGTAATTTATTACAATTGACTTACACCCTTGTGCAATCAACTTATTTCACTTTTTTTTTGTAAGTGGTGACAAGAATTGAAATGAATTACCGTCTATAATTATGCAGCTACCTTAATCTTCCTTCCTTACCTGTATGTCACCAATCCCTCCCTGATTATTCTCAATTAATTTATAAATATTTCAAGTCTACTTGGGATTTTAATGCACCATAGTATACTGCAATTACCTTTTCCTACAGGTTAAACAATCTTGATTTCAATGTAATTATTTCAGATGATTATTAATAAAGTTTAAGATTAGGAGTGAATGTTGGCCTAAATGTATATAAAATATGTATTCCTTAACTATATTAAAACCAATAATCTGTCATTTTAAAATCCATGAAATGATAAAAACAAATTACTGCTATATCATCAATTCTGAATTAAAGCTAGTGGGTTAGGATCAATGGGCCAAATGGCCTTCTTTTGTATTGTAAGGTTGAATTATTCTATGGTACAACTTTTCCCATTAGCACCACACACAAAGACAATTCAGAAGGCTATTCTTCATTGGGTTGAAACATTGCAATTCTTATTCTCTGACAATTGATGATCTGAAGATGTTTGATTTGATTTATTGTTGTCAGATATACCTAAGTACAGTGAAAAGTTTTGTATTGTGAGCAGTACAGGCAGACTATAATACACAAGGTCAAACAGATCATTGAGAGTTTAGACAAAGTAGGGGATACAAAGTTACAGCAACACAGGAGGTACACAATTGCGAGATCAACATTAGGTTTGAAATTACAGAGGTCCATTCAACAGTCTAATAACGGCATGGGAGAAGCTGTTGTTGAATCTGTTGGCACATGTTCAAACTTCTATATCTTCTGCCTGACAGAAGTGGTTGGAAGAGAATATTACCGGATGATATTGGCAGCCTTTCTGCTGCAATGAAAAGTGGGGATGGAGTCAATGGATGAGAGGTTCACTTTCGTGATGATCTGGGATGTGTTCACAACTTTCTGTAGTTTCGTCTGGTCTTAGCCAGAGCAGTTGCTGTACCAATCAGTGAAGCAGCCAGAAAGAATGCTTTCTGTGGTCCATCTGTAAAAGTTGGTGAGGGTCCTTATGGACATGTTGAATTTCCTAAGCTTCCTGAGAAAGAAGAGGCATTGTTGTCTTCTTGATCATCGCATCTACTTGGGAGGACCAGGGCAGAGGTCCTCATTTCACTGATCCACCTGCAAAGCAAAGGAGAAAGAAATAAAATATTAGATTGTGATCTACATAAGACAGGAGAATACTCTACCTTACTGTGTTATCTAATGTAGGGGTGCAAATAAACAGTTCACATGTTAAAAACCTTTCATGAATTATTGTCAAGTCAGCTATTCATGGCAAGCACATCAACAAGGGCAAATACAGTCTCATATCCAAAAACCATGTTGGCTTGCTGTTCGTAATTATAATCTAATGCTGTTTGCTGCAAAGTGGATTATTCAACATTGAGTGAAGATAAGATTGGGCACACACCATGCTGGTGCCAACAGTTAAAACAAAACTGCCTTGGTTCACACATAAAGAAGTCCACTTGAGATAAAGTATTGATAAAGGAAAACTGGCATCAAGCAGAAGCCAGTTTTAGAATAATGCAGTCTCGATTTTGCTTCAAAAATGTTTCAACTCAATCTCAAAGTAACAGCTTTACAGCAGCAGTGTGCAAGGTATAGTTCTTACACTAATCGCATCATAGTCCTCTCCAGTGAAATTGCCACTTTAGCATCCATCAGAGCTCAATTATGGCCTACATCTTCTGTGGAATCACATTTAGATGACCGAGAAAAACCTTCCGTGTTTGTCTTAATACATTCAGCATGTTATAGAACCTGACACACATGCATTCATTGTAATGAAAATAATACTGAATTCTTCTAGACAGCATTCGTTTTTTTTTTAAGATACTGACAACTCAGATAGTGACGATTCTTGAACTTTCACTGTTCTGACAAGAATGAAAAGATTGGAACACTGTCAAATTATCAGCATGGTTTACATTTTTCTTTAAAAGAGTAACATGGTGGCTCAGTGGTTAGCACTGCTGCCTCACACTACCAGGTCCCAGGTTCAATTCTACCCTCTTGTGACTGTCTGTGTGGAGTTTGCACATTTTTCCCTGTGTCTCTGTGGATTTCCTCCAGGTGCTCCAGTTTCTTCCCACAGCCAAAAGATGTGCAGGTTAGGTGAATTGGTAGTGTTAAATTTCCCAGTAGTGTCCAGGGATGTGCAGGTTAGATGGATTAGCTATGTGAAATACAGGGTTACAGGGATTGGGTCTGGTGGGATGCTCTTCGTAACGGTGTAGACTCAAATGGGCTGAATGGCCTGTTTCCACACTATAGGGATTCTATGAGTTAAGGTTGATTGTACATCTATACAATAGTCAGAATATAAAAATTTGACAAAAATGTTTCACAGTCTCTCAAGCAATGATGAAATTACATAATTGTTTTGTAGTGCATAACTTATTATTTATGCAGGGTCTGCAGGTATGAATTTTATCATTTCATTGAAAAAAACTTACTGCCTCGCCTTACTGTAAAATACTTCATTTGTAATGAATTGTAAATAGTTGTAGACATATGCAGCTACATAAAGGACAGAGTCATCATCAAATGATTGTTAAAATCTGCTGAAGTAGTTATGTTTGGAGTTGGTGATGGTTGGGATCTGTGTGAAAGAACGACACCATGAAGAATCCAAGGTGCAATGGAAGGAGCAAGACACAAGTTCTTCTTCCCCTCCCTGTGACATACTTCTTGCTGTACTGAGGAGAGAAATCAAGGCGCCTGGGCCCAACTCTCTTGCTGATGTCATTCCACAGCCAGGATGTGCAAGCATGTGGTCTAGGGAAATACTGTCTGCACAGAATCAGAAACTACTGCTCTCAAAACCTCTGTCCAACCCCAGGGCTCAAATCAGAATGTCACCAAGTTGGGAAAATCAGTCCCATATTATGGCTCCTCAAATGTCCAAGGCAACATGCCAGGAACAACCCAATGGAAAAGATGATACAACAAATTTCACAATTGAAGAAACAACGAAACTATTCAATATAATCCAGTTACAAGGTTGAAGTAAGCTCAAAGCTTTGGCTGTTCCATTTTCTATAATTTTGTATTATTTTGAATTGGATGGCTAGAGGAAATATAATACTCCTCAGAGTAACACTGGGCCAGAAGTTACTGTAGCATAGCAGGTGCCATGAGTTAGATTTGCTCCTGCTCCTTCCTGCAAGTAAAATCAGCACATCTGGGGCCTGATGGGACAGACTCTCTCCTTATCCAATAACATGTAAGGATTTAACAAATAAACCACAAGAGAGGTCAGTAGCCATGTAGGTTTCATTTCAGGTGAATGGTAAAATAAAAACCAGAGGTGTCATGAGGAAAAACATCAAGTGGTGAGGTTCTGTGATACACTCCTAAGTGTGTGGAACGGTCAAATTCAATTATGGTTTCAGATAATTATCTGAAAAGGAAAGGTGTGCAGGACTATGGGGTATAAGGTAAGTTGGTCTATCCAAATAACTGTCCTAGAATCCCCACAATGCAGAAACAGGCCATTTGGTCCAATGAGTCTGCACCAACCCTCTGAAATATATCCCACCTAGACCGTAACCTAGCTAATTATTTTATATAGTTATAGACAAAGGTTCAGACGTGAGGGGCTGAATGGTCTCGTTCAGTGCAGAAGCTGTCATGTTATACAATAAAAAGACTAAAAGGGAAAAAGTTATATATAGCGACTTGTTTTTTTGATGCCTCGCCAAGCATATGGTATGGAGTCTATTCTTGCTTTCAGTCCATGCAACCTGTATTTCCAGATTATGAATAAAGTGGCCAAGGACCAATTCTCTCAAAACTTCCCATTACGGGGCCTGAGGGAAAACATGAGCAGTCAGTGAAGCATTTCCTTCTGCTTAGCGCATGTTTGAAACAAAACAAAATTCGCACAATTTTGTCTGTGCTTCAAAAGCATTTGGAACTTATTTTTAATGTGGTTATTTACAATCACCTTTCATCAGTGGTTTCGCACGATGCGCCAGGCCAGATTCTTTAGTGAAAGTAGCTTTTTACGAACACATTTGAAAGTAACTGGGGATCAAGTAGTCACTTCTGCACTGAGTCTATTGCAACAGAAGACAAGAATGTCACTAAGGAAAGTTGGAAGATTCTCAAGATGAACACTGGACTCGAAACATAAACTCTGCAGCTCTCTCTACAGACTTGCTAGATCTGTTGAGCTTCCCCAGTGCTTTGACTTTTTTTTTCAGATTTTCAGCATCTGTAGCATTTTGCTTTCAAAGGAAAACTTGTATTTACAAACCATTTCAATGAGAATAGACATCTCAAAATCCTTTATAGTCAATGAAGGACTTCTTAAAGTATGATCATTAGTGCAATGTAGAAAATGCATGATCATTTCTATAGTTTGTATATAAATTAATGTGGATAGCAACTGAATCTGTAAGATTCAATACATTGGTTATTTTATTCACTCAGAAGATGTAGGCAGTTGACAGGGAGAGGTTATGGATAGTAAACAATAGGTTTTCTTGCCTACATGTAACCTGATGCCATGATTCATTGGGTCCAGAGACAATGTTGAACACTCCAAGGCAACTCCCTCCTGACAGTGTAGCATAGTACCACTCACCTCTACTCATTCTCCCAGTGGGACTGGGACATTGTAAAATACGATTCTTTGAGATGACAACATAGCTAATCTATGGGACATCTCTCCTTATTTTGGTCATGATGTGGAGATGCCAGCGTTGAACTGGGGTAGACAAAGTTAAAAAATAAATCACAACAGTAAATTATAGTCCAACACTTATTTGAAAGTACAAACTTTTGGAGCACTGCTCCCTCATCAAGGAGTTGGTGTTGTGTGATTTTTTTAAAATCCTTATTTAGGCACAGGCCACCTGCTGTTAAGAACCATAGAATCATCATAGAATGCCTAGTGTGGAAGGAGGCCATTCAGTCCTTCGAGGCCATCTCAATCTTCCAAAGAGTACCACACCCAGACTCACCCTATCCCTGTGGCTGAGCATTTCCCACAGCTAACCCACCTAGCCTGCACATCCCTGGACACTATGGGTAATTTAGCATGGCCAATCCACTTAACCTGCACATCTTTGACTGTGGAAGGAAACCAGTGCACCCAGAGGAAACCCATGCAGAAACGGGAAAGAATATGCAAACTCCATACAGACAGTTGCCCGAGGGTTGAATCGAATCCTGGTCCCTAATGCGGTGAGGCAGCAGTGGTAACCACTGAGCCACTGTGCTACATGCACAGAGAGCCTCCATGGTAGTGAAGAAGTTGCAAAATTGATACCATATGTTTGCCATTATTATTTCTAGTCAATGTTGAGCGGTCCATCTGTTTTCGCTCCTTTCTTTCGGCTTTGTAATAGATATACCTGAGTACTTGTGATGCGTTCCAGACAGAAGGCAAGAGTCAGTGACAATGTTTGTGATATATATGTAGGCCAGACCATATAATGATGGCAGATTCCCTTCCCTAAAGGGCTTTAATGTACCAGATGAGTTTTTTTTTAAAAAATCAAATTTGGGCGGCACGGTGGCACAGTGGTTAGCACTGCTGCCTCACAGCACCAGAGACCTGGGTTCAATTCCTGCCTCAGGCGACTGTGTGGAGTTTGCACATTCTCCCAGTGTCTGCGTGGGTTTCCTCTGGGTGCTCCAGTTTCCTCCCACAGTCCAAAAATGTGCAGGTTAGGTGAATTGGCCACGCTAAATTGCCCGTAGTGTTAGGTGAGGGGGTAAATGTAGGGAATGGGTCTGGGTGGGTTGTGCTTCGTCGGGTTGGTGTGGACTTGTTGGGCCGAAGGGCCTGTTTCCACACTGTCAGTAATCTAATCTAATCTAAAACAATTGACTATAGTTTCATGGTGACCATCAAACTAGCTTTAATTTCAGATATTTTCAATTAATTGAATTCAAAGTTCTGCTATGGTGAGATTCCACCCTATGCCCTTCGCAACAGTGGTTTTGATCTGTACAATGGATGCACCGCTACTCCACTGCTTCCTGCCACTGTTCTCTAGCTGGTATAGGTCACAGCAGGAGAAAGTGAGGACTGCAGATGCTGAAGATCAGAGCTGAAAATGTGTTGCTGGACAAGCGCAGCAGGTCAAGCAGCATCCAAGGAACAGGAGAATCGATGTTTCGGGCATAAGCCCTTCTTCAGGGCTTATAGGTCACAGCAAGCAATGACAGCAACTTTGCTTCACCAAAGTCTCAGTATGAAATGCAGCGCTCTCCCTACAATGAGCCTGGCATCTTGGGGGCATTTAAACAAGGGCGAAGAGGCAGGTTCATAAACCTTCCAGTCTCTGCCCTGATAAATTCCAGGGCGAGAAGGCCACAAAGTGATGTGATTAAGTGGGTAATTAATACTAAGTAATCTTGTCTCATTAATGCTTCTGTACAACCAGCAGAGACACTTGCTTTGCACCAAGACTGGAAAGTAAACCCTTTTGGCATCACCACTTCTAGGTGCACTCCCTCTTCAAACTCACTCATTAGCTGGTCAAGGGATGTGGCAGCAGGAGAGGAAGGAACTGCAAGGAGCCACTCTCTGTCCTGGCTGCTGTCCACTGCACACCTCTCTTCCCACCTATGTCAGCAGCCATGAGCAACCCCAGGCTTTGGAGAGATGTAGTACCAGCAGCAGCCACAGTCTTCCAGGTGCCATAGCTGAGCAATAAGGAGTTGCAAACCTCCAAGTGGATGAAGGTTCTCCATTCCACAGGTCTTTGATCCTGGGTTCAACCAGCTGCTACACAGATAAGAATATCTAACTGGAATTTAATTTAGTGGACCTTCTGAGAAAGATGGGATTCAGAGCTCCTCCGCATCTGGCCCATGTATACTGGCATCAGGCAGCAAAAATGACGACATTTGGGGAAGCCCAAAACAAAACTGAACACAGGCAGAGCCTGACCTTTTTGTTTTATCCATTCACAGACTGTGTGGGTGTCACTGGCTGTGTCAGCATACATGGCTCATCCCCAGTTCCTTTGCGACAGAACTATAAAATTTTACAGTATCAGAGGTCTTTGACCCATTGTGTCTGGACCAGCTCCTGAAAGAGGTACCCAGCTAGTCCCATTCTCCAGTCCTATTTCCGTAGCACTCTACATTAATCATTTTCAAATATGCATCAAACTGTCTTTTTAAACCTCCAATGGACTCCACCTCTCTCCCTGACAGCACATTCCAAATTCTAAACAACTCTGAGTAAAGAGGCTTCCCCTCATCTCATTCCATGACAACCTTGAAATGATGACCCACAGTTATTTTTCCATTCATGGATATGTCAAGAACTTTTTTTTTACCCTATCAAAATTGTTCAAAATTTCAATTTTGCACACCGCAACAGGGCCATCTCAATCTTCTCTTTTCCAGAGAGAATAAGCCCAATTTCTCTGATCTTCCCTTGTATCTAAAATCCCTAATTCTTGGTGTTCCAGTAAATCTCTTTTGCACTCTCTCTAGGACTTTAACATTCTCCCTTAAGGTAGGTGCCCAGAACTGAACACAATATTCCAAATGTGGTCTGACAAATAATTTGTAGAGCTGTGGTATCAATTCCTTGCCTTTATACTCTATGCCTCTATTTATAAACTCAAGGATCCTTATAACCCTTCTTAACAACTGTTTCAGCTTGATAGTGGTGTCTTCTTGAACAGCTGCAATTCAACACTATTGTTTAAAACATATTTATTCATAGAATGTGCACATCACTGGGCTATGCAGCATTTATTGCCCATTCTGGCTACCCTTGAACAGAGTGGGTTGCCAGGTCATTTCACAACGCAAGCAAGAGTCAACCACATTGCTGTGAAGTTGGAGATAAACATACCAGACATGGTAAGGATGACAGATTTCTTTCCCTAAAGAGCTTTGGATATTTCAAGATGAGAGTTGAGCAAGAGAAAAACAGGTAGAGAAAGTACATTGATTTATAGTCAGTCAATCAAGATATTTATTTATAAAATGAATTATGGGCAGCACGGTGGCACAGTGGTTAGAACTGGCACAGCGCCAGAGACCCGGTTCATTTCCCGCCTCAGGCGACTGACTATGTGGAGTTTGCACATTCTCCCAGTGTTTGCGTGGGTTTCCTCCGGGTGCTCCGGTTTCCTCCCACAGTCCAAAAAGAATGTGCAGGTTAGGTGAATTGGCCATGCTAAATTGCCCGTAGTGTTAGGTGAAGGGGTGAAATGTAAGGGAATGGGTCTGGGTTGGTTGCGCTTCAGCCTGTTTCCACACTAAGTAATCTAATCTAAAGTCAACAATAATCCAGGTTTAATCTTCTTGCTTTTGATAAATACTCCCTGTTAAACAACAAATCTCAAGTAGCATCAGAGGTACTGGCTTGAAAAAGTTAATGAGACTGCCAACATGTCAAAAAATTATATTGTTGATATCGAAAAAGCATTTTGACTAACACTTTTTTTTGGAGATTCACCTCCAGCTCACCATCTAACTAATTCATTACCTCATTTCTGTTCATGTCTGTGATTTAAGGTGAAGGATTTAAATACATTTCAGGTTAGTATTTACTTTGAAGGCGAGACTCTTAAAATTCATTACAAAAATGATCAGAGTAGGGCATAGGTATGACTCTCTACAGCACATCTGATTCTAGATAAATGAATATTTTCGTTTGAAAGATTCCATCACACATCTCATGGCAGTTCCCAAAATGCAAACACACGACAGTACTGCCTCTATTGTCCTGATAATCTCTACTACAGATGACCCAGTCACTATCATGTGACTGTCTATGGCAGTTTTCTGTGAACAAGCAGGCTAAGGCATTTGGCCCGTCAATATCACGTTACGTCAGTGACTACAAAAAAGAAAGAAGGGAGTTTATGTACCTTCCACGATCACTGTACATCTCAAAATGCTTTAAAGCCAGTGAAGTAATTTTCACTGTTGCAATATAGGAAACATAGCAGAAAACTTGCACACAGAAAGCTCCCACAAAGTAATAACAATCGGAGACAATCTGTTTCCCTGTCATCCTTCTTTGCAATACTATCATGTGACCTTTCCTGTTCACCCAAGGAGGCACCTGAAAGGCAGCACCTTCCACAGAGTGTCAGTCCGGACCTTTGTACTCAAATCCTGGAATGGGACTTGAACCCATATTTAACTCCAAAATGAGCCACAGTTGAAAGACTTTTGCGAGACGCTGTGGTTACGAAAGGCATTTTATGAATACACATCTTTCTTTCTTTTTTTTTGCGACTTGACATCTTGCCCAAGGAAACGAGAAGAATGATTGAAGTGGAGAGTAGAAAAATTACTTTCACAAAGTGGATTGAGGCACATGGCAGGGAGATTAAATCCTGCAGTTGATCAACTAACCTGTAAGTATTCAGTATTGGCAGTGTGATTGAACTGTCAAAAGTGTTCCTTTCCCACATGGACTGCTTTCACTTGAAATTCAGATGATTTCACCCAATTGTTTTTGTTTTTATTAAATACAAGTTTTGTGAAAGGTATTGTATACACAAAGATCAAATGAGTCACTTTCCTGTTGGTTAGTGTTACAATGGTTTTTCAATTAGCAGGCTGCATAACTTATGCATCAGTGCGAAAAAGTTTCAAAAGTAAATATTATGCATTACTTAACTAACAAGCCATTTTCCCACTCCAAACAATCCTCTTCACATCCCTCTAGCCTTTAAATAACAACATGTAGATATTTCTCAAACAAAGGTAGACAGTTGTGATTGGTTCCCTACTAACCCTAAAAAATTAGGTCAACGAGGCTTAAATCCTAAAATATAATTAACAAAAACATTCAACTTTTCTTTTCCCAAAACGTGGAGTTTAGCGAATCGCAGAATCCCTACAGTGCAGAAGCAGGCCGTTCGGTCCATTGACTCCACACCATCCCTCTGAAGGGCATCCTATCCAGATTCACTTGCCCACCCTATCTCTGTAACCCCAAAATTTCCCAAAGTCAATCCATCCAACCTACACATCCCTGGACACTTTGGGAAATTTAGCATGGTCAATCTACCTAATCTACACATCTTTGGACTGTGGGAGGAAACCAGGGCCCCTGGAGAAAACTCACCGACACAGGGAGAATGCGCAAACTCTACGCAGACAGTCGCCCAAGGGTGGAATCTAACCTGGGTCCCTAATGCCATGAAGCAATACTAACCACTGCGTCACTGTGCTGCCCTCAGAATAGACAATTGCCCCAAGTTGCGAATCCTTCTATAGATCCCAGGAGTTTAATTGTTTCAAGAGATAGGCAGAGTAATTGCTTTAATATGAATAAATTACACATCCGGTCTAGTTAAGTTGTGTTCATCAGCGTTGTGGTTTAGAACCAGTTGCTACCAGATTCTGTCACTGCTTAGCAAAGATGAGGACAAAATGCAAGATCATTTCTCTGCTTCTATTCCACAAATTGAATGCTTGGAACCATTGCTGAAAATGTGTTGCTGGAAAAGCGCAGCAGGTCAGGCAGCATCCAAGGAACAGGAGAATCGACGTTTCGGGCATAAGCCCTTCTTCAGGAAATCCTGCTAGGAACCATTGCCAGCTTACATGGGGATCAACATGGCACTTCCATAGAAGGACAGAGGTAAAATAGGCTTTGCTTTTTGCACAGGGAGGGAATGAAAAGGGGCAGTAATTGCATCAATTTCTGCCATCCTTGCATATGAAAGTGATTGGAGAAAACAGGGTAAGGGTGGATGTAAATTAATGAGTGTTTGAGAGAATACGAAATTGATTTTTCATTAGAGATTGCAGTGATGACATTTTGTAGACATCCTAATGCCATGTATTGTAGCCCACAATGCAGTAATAAGTGCTCTGGCCATTGTCATTTCCAATAATACCTCTTTCTCTACCCACATAGTAGTGTATAATTAGAGAATCTTGAAACTATACAACACATCACTGCCAAAAGCAACTTCCTAAGGAGTGTGTAATTTGTGCTGTCAATGTTGTGGTTAATTACACCTCAGTTTCGCTTTGGCATTTTATCACTGCACTGTGGAATTAAGGACATTTCTTGTGGCAGATGTAGTAACCCAGGCAGGATTTATTGTGATTTTAAAAGGAGTTCTATTTTAGTGTAACGTTTTAAAAAAAATTGTTTGTTCGGTCACCTAGATCTAGGTAGCCAACATTCACTGAAGTATGCAATAATGAGAATTTCCATATTGTGCATGATGTTCCCAAGGTTTCTGCACTCTGAACTTCTTGAAGTTTAATGAGCCTGCTCCCAGAACTGTACTATTAGTGCCCTGCAGACGGATGAATACAGGCCATTTTTTTTAGCCAGTACATGCCAGTTCATAATCAACATACAATCCTCAACATTAAACTACTCAGTTCCCCTTTTCCCTTCACCTGATCAAACGTGGTTGTGAACCCTGACTTAGTGGGCTAGTTTCCTCCGGACTTCATGTGCTCCACTGCAGTAACTTTGCTGGGGTTTCAGCAGAAATTGAACACACACACACACACGCAATCTGGGCTCTGCCAAGGTTGCAATGATCTTGCAAGGAAAGCTAGAGTGAAATTTGCCACAGCAGCCTTTCCCTCAAAAAGTGAGTTCCACAGCCTGCCGACTCAGTGTGAAGAACTGTTCATTGCTGTCTCTACACTTTGTATCCCACAGCCCCTCATGATAAACTGCACAAATACTGCAAATAATCTGCTTGTGTCCTGTCCTTTAAACACTGACATAATATTATCTCAATTTTCATTGTTCTAATGAAAAAAAGCACATTGTGTCAAGCTCCTAAATACACACATTTTAAAAATCTTACACCCAACTGAAGTAAATTTCTAGTGTTTCAATCAATCAGCTATACTAGTACAGGTAGAAGTCAATAATGACTAAATTTAAAGCACATATTTATTTTACTTCTGGAAATAAAAATGCAGCTGGAAAAATATCTTTATTTTTACAAACAGACAAGCTGATCTGAGGGCATCTTGGAATGTCAACAGATGGTATAAATCTATTCACCTAAAGCTACACAAAAGCACATAAGGTCCAACATTAATTGAATTTCTCTTATCACACTGTCAACACATTTTAACATTTTGTTGCACGCTTCTTACGAAGCATCCTCTTCCCGCAGGCCCCCACCACTTCAAAATAATAAAACAGTGCAAAGCTGCTGAGCTCCACTGATTAGTGAGCGAGAAGATTTGTCTGGTTGCCAAATCAGTTTTCTGCAAAAAAAAAAAAAAATTGAATGCTGCCTTGGGCAAAGAATTCTCTTTTATTTTTGCAGTGTCAGGACAAATGCATTCTCGTTTGCGCTGCCACGTTTGTATGAATAGGTCATAAAGGTGTCTCTCAAAAATTGTATCAGCACCATGTAACTTTATCGTGAAGCTCAAATAGTACATCCCAGGAGATTTACTAGTGGAAGAAAATGCCAAGAGGTCTCAGTGCTTTATTGCTATATGAATGGGACCAAATTGAATGACCAGGTTTGGTCATCATTTTTGGCCATTAGTTCATGTACATACTTTGCTCAGAGAGGGGGCAAGGAAGCACAAAAACATAGAATAGGGGACAAAGGGCATCTTGAGGAGATAAAGCAAATTAATTTAAGAAAATAAAGCTGGAGTGGGATGTTTATAATACAATTAAACCTTTTATAAGTTTAGTGAAATTGAAAGCACTATTGAGGGCTTCAGAATTTGCTTACGCAAGGAAGAGTCAAGTAGAACTATCTTTGAGCAAAGTGGTCTGTCCTGTAGCATAATCTGCTTCTGTGCATAGTGTACAGGTCTGTTAGGAAGGGTTACTATTCAACTGAATCTAGTAAATACCATCCATTGTGGTGATGTCACAAGGACTTGGGCAGAGACAGACATTTAGGCTAATGAGCTCCTAACATTATCTGTCATCATGCAGATCAAATTGATATAATCTGTAAGCAGTTGCAGCAATGCTATAAACTGTTTGCAGTTTATTGTTTACTCAAGATGGTTTGTTCAAGGCTCTCATAGACCAGAAAGATGGCTGTGCTAATCCATGCTAGATTACTTTGGACTTGAGGGAAATTACACATACAGCAAAGTCAGCTGTGAAAAATTACAAAATTTTGAACCAGATAATGAACCCTGTTATATATTTTCTTTGATAAAATTACAATGCATACATGTACACGACAGTCAGAAATGGAGAAAAGCACTGGTGAGCAATGGGTGAGGATGGTGGTAAATATTCAGAGACTATACAGACCATGGAAGCGTGGAGGATGAGAATGCAAATATCAATTCGTAGGCCAAAACAAAATGGCCTGAGGTCTGTTTCCGTGCTGTACATCTATGACTCTAGGACTATAAGTGCAGCTTGGCACAAACTGGTTGAATAGTCATATGGGACTGTGCACAAAGCGGGTTTTCTTTAAATTATATGTCAGTTGAGAAGAGTGGCCTAGGATAGTGGAGGATTACGGAAACCTGTTTGAGAAGTAATGAAAATATTGATTGAGCAGGACAGAGGCTGGGACACAGGTTCACAATGGCCTCGTGACAGGAAAGTGCAACTCTGGTGACTAGCCAGATGTGAAATTAAAAGAACAGAACAGAGTTGCAGAATGTTAAGTCCGCACAACATCTGGTTCAGCTTGCATGGAATTAGAGTTAGATGTGGGAACAGAAAATCATGACTTTGATTTTCCTACTGTTGTGCTCAAGGTAACTGGAGTTCATCATGTCAAGTAACCAATTAGTAATAGATGTGAACCTTTACTCACTTCTGAGTCAGGGGCCTTGGACTAACGCCCACTTTAGCTTTTTGAGTGCATAATCTGGTTTGACACATCAGCGCTGTATTGAGGAAATGTCAGAGGTGCCATATTACAGGTGAACTAAGAGATTCCATCTACCCTCCCCACAGACTTCAGTTTAATGGTCCATCCAAGAAACAGAGCCATCAATAGTTCAGCATTTAATATTTTTAATGTTACTTGAAATATTATAGATTTTAGCAAGTGCTGAATCTGAAATATATTGGGTTTACTTAGCATGCCAGACAATTTAATAAAATATAAATAAAATTACTTTGCCATTAGAAGCACAACCAGTTTGGCAGCCAAGATTAAAGAAAATGCAGAACTACTTCTATTTTGTTCTCATAATAAGTAAAGGAAAATAAAATAAGTCAATTTAACTTAATGTTTGTGGGGGTCTCTATTGACCAAAACCTTGACTGGATTTGCTTATTTACATATAGTGGCCACCAAAAGATAATTAAAAGCTGGAAACTATACATTGAATGGAAATTGCTTCAAGATTTCCCCAGAGCTCATCCATCATCTACGTAGCACAGATCAGGAATGTGATGGAATAAATTCCATCTGCCAAACTGAGTTCAGCTCCAAGAAAACTCAAGCAGTTCAATACCATCCTGGACAAAGCGTTCTGCATGATTGGCACCATACCCACTGCCTTAAGCAGCCACTTCTTTTGCAATGGCTACAGGATGTACCATCTACAATCTGCAGAAATTCACTGCAGTAACTCACCAAGGTTCCTTCTAGAACACTTTCCAGACCCTATGATTCCCATCACCTGGAAGAATAAGGGCAGATGCTTGGGATCACCACCTCCTGCAAGGTCCCCGAGACTTCACACAACATACCGATTGGAAACTATATGGTCATTCTTTCACTCTGGCCAAGTTGGAATCCGACAGCTTACTTCTTAACAGCACTGTGGCTGTACCTACAATGGATGGACTGCAATTGTTCATCACTCGCCTCCTTCTCCAGAGCATTTAGAGACAGGCAACAATGCTGGTCTTGCTCATGATGCTTATATCGTGTGGATTATATATTTTTTAAATTAAATGAACAGAAAATATTTCTGTAATTATGTGGGTTAGCCTTGGAAGAGGTGGGTGTTCTACTGAAGACAGGTTGCTAGAGACTCAGATTTTCAATGTACATGATTAATCACATTCTATGAACTATATACACAGACTTCACACATCTACAATGTTGCATCTCTCTTCAGAACTTTTGCATTATCATAGGATGTCTCATATCAGAGTAATTTACAAAACAAAAATAGTAAATAAAATTCAGAGAGACAACCAGAGAAAAATGCAAAGAAATGGAGAGAAACATCTCCTCCAATCACAGGCTGGTTGTCTCCCATGCTGGCTACTGATAGGTTTATTTGCAAACCTATTAGGAGCGAGCATGGGAGAGAACCAGCCTATAATTGGAGGAGCAGTGAACAAACTAAATAAATGCCAGCAGTAACAGAGCAAGTAATGGAGAGCCATCTTTTTGTTGATGTTCCGACTGCACCAGATCCAGGGAAAATGGGGGCAGATGGGAGGTCTGATAGACATGATTTTGGGGGTGGGGTGGTGAGAGAGATAGGAGGACCATTGGTACTGTGGAGAGACGGTAGAATTTGAGAGAGATGGAACAGCTGAGAAGGCTCCCAACAGCACAGCAAAGATGGGAAGGTTGTAAGTGGATTGGGTAATGATGAATCTGTAAGATTGTGAAAGATATGTAAAAGTATGCGTCAATTATTTTGAAAAATAAATTTGCTAACGTATCTTTGTCTTATACAAATTTAAATACTGTGGATTCCAAGACATTACTGCTCTCATCGAGTTGTGGCTTTAACGTTTAATGGGGTTGATAATTATTCAGGATATTGTTGAATTCTTCTAATTCTGCCTATGCACTACCAAATACCCACTACAATCAACAAAAGCATCACCTAATAAAAGTTAGTGAGAACAACAAAAAAGCTAGAAGGGCCCCTCAAAAAAATTGAATGCCACGGCTATTTATTCAAATATTACTCCTTCACACTTCCCTACTGGCAAGCCCACCAGGATGAACACTCCCTGTTCCTTTTCAAACTAATATAATACCATAGTTTTCCTCCCACTAAGGAGACAGATGTCTCAAGAGTATGTCCACACCTTTGATTGTGCAGCATTCCAAGACTACTCTATTGAATGAATCCTAAATTTTATGGGGTGAAATCTGAATCCAAGACCTTCTAATTCAGAGACGAGAACGTTGCCTACGTCACCATGACTGAAATCTGGTCAGTCTCACCAGAGTGAGTCATTCCATTCAGAGGTCCCAGTTTTATCCCTACAGGCATTCACTCAAAATAAATTACCGGCAATATGAAAAATGTCCCATTGCCAGTTACCAAACTACATTCATGAATTTGATACATCAGTTTTGTTTCTCTCTTTCTAGATACCAAACAAGCACTGCTGTCTCACAGCACCAGGGACCTGGATTCAATTCTGCCCTAGGGTGACTGTCTATGCACACGCCATGCATTCTCCCTTTGCCTGTGTGCGTTTCTTCTGGGTACTCCACTTTCCTCCCACAGTCCAAAGATGTGCAGGTAAGGTGGCTTGGCCATAATAAATTGTCCATATTGTTCAGGGATGGCGGGTTTGGAAGATCAGTCATCTGAAATGCAGGGTTACAGGGTTTGGGAAGGGATGCAGTTGGGTTGGTTTGAGTGGAATGTTGTTCAGAGGTCTGGTGTGGACTCGACGGGCTGAATGGAGTACTTACACACTGTAGGAATTCTGTTTGTTAATTCATGTCTCTTCAAAATGCACAACAGTGACATCTTTTTATCTACATGGTACCTTTAACATCCCAAGGTACTTTACAGTTGCATTAACGGTAAAGCAAAGCAAGCAAATAATAGAACAAATTGCCAAAATCTCAGTCAAAGTTTTAAGTGTCTTAAAGGATGAAAGCAAGGTAGAGAAGCAGAAGGATAGGTTATTCAAGAGTATGGTGTTGAGGTGATAATGGTGCAGCAATTACACTTCGGAATACACAAGAGGTCAGAATGAAGGAGCACAGGTTTCTCAGAAGGTGGGAGAAAAGAAGAGGGGCAACAACACGGAGGCATTTGAAAAACAAGGATGAGAATTTTAACATCAAAATATTCCTTGACTGGGAATCAGTAAAGTAATATGGGATGGGATTTGTTGGCGGTTAAGACAACACAGGCATCTGAGTTTTTAATGATCTTAAGTTTATAGAGGGTACGACATGGGAGTCTAGCCTGCAGTTTATTGAAACGATCAAATCTAGAGTTCATGAGGGTCTGGCTGAGGGGGTCAACAGCAAAGCAGCAGCTAATGCACATCGACCATGCAAACATAACAACCAATGCTGGTTGGTTAACTGCGGGGAAAATTACAAGCTGATCTCAAGTCCGGTCTCATTCACAACCAAAACACCAGTTTAGCACTCTCCCAGTTCTGGCAGAAATCAACTAACCCAGCACAGGCCAAGTACTGAACCCCAACACCTCTTTGTTCAATACTGTGCAATCACTGTTTAAACCAGAGGCCATCACATAAATCATTCCTGTTTAATTGAATGAACGTGATTAAAAATAGTCCAAATTATAATTGGACACAAGGTTATAACCTAGCACAATCACATAGCATGAGGAAATAAAGATTTTCTACAAAACAACGTTCTCAGTATTTATCCTGTAAAGCAATCAGGTATTGCCGAAGGAGAGAAAACAATTTAGAATTTTGTGCACATTTATGACACATCAGCATTTTTAGCGGTCACTGTTCATTATCCAGACAGCATTGCTATGCCTTTGTGCCATTGTAAAATTGGGTAGCCAAGCTAACAAAACAGAATTGATGAGAAAAAGAGAGACAGAATATGCTGCAACCATTTCTACCTCAACTTCATACAAACAGGAGATCATGACATCATTAAAAACAAAATCAGAATATCAAGTTAAGCTCACCAAACTGTGTGCATGAATTTACAGTCAAAAAATATTCCAACCCCATTATTACTGTCAAACTTTGTTTCATAAAATTCCTGTAAAATGCCTCAGGATGTTTTACTATATTAATTTAATGAGATAAATGGACGTGGTATTGTTATTGACATAAGCCATGAATTTCCACCCATCTTCTCTGATCGAGATCTATAGCGTTCCCAGTCATTTTGCAAACATCCAGTCTTCTCTTCTTAGGTAGCCCCTTGGGATCAAGGGTGACTGGCCTCCACTCTAGTTCAGTGGCTTGAGATGGCAGATTATTCCAAAATGTGAAATCAACAAAATAATGCCACAAGGGGCTGGAGCTTGAAGGGCCAAGCAGATGAGTTGTTTTGAGGATTGTGCACGGTCTCTGACACCTCAACTATACCTTGAATTGCTCCTGACAATTTCTCTCAATATATATGTGTGCAGCCTTCTTGAATAAACCTTCTCCATTTTAGTTGGTCCCAAGTCAGAAACTGGATGAGTGTACAAACATTTGACGTCTTCAGGTGGTGCTTTGAGGGCATCCCTAAAAGTATTTCTGCTGTTGTCCTGGGAATCTCCTGTGACCAAGTTCCAAATAGGGCAGTTGCTTCAAGAGTCTGGTGCCAGGCATATAAACATCCTTCTGAGTGGATTTGGTTTGACATAATTTGCACTTCAATGTTGGGAACATTGGTTTAAGAAGAAGACCACTGCTGTTGAACTGCCTTTCATGCTACCAGATCTGGAGGACCTCATGAATACATTCTTGATAGTCTTTGTCCAGCATTTGGAAGCAGCAGGCACTTCTGAAGCTCAAAGATCATTACTGCTTGTCAAATATAGTGTTAGTTGAGACTTGAGATTCTAGTCCTTAAATATTCTTCCTCAGTTGGTCCAATGCTAAACCGGCATGTTGAGATTTATTGTTCATCAAGAGGAGGATCCCAAGGTATGGAAAAAGCTCTATTTTTCAGGAAGTCACTGATCTTAAATTGATAGGAGGAAGTGTTACTCTCTAGGAGATAGTTGGAAGGTGATCCCAATCTTCACTGAAATATATGTGCTGTGGTTATCCCAACAGAAAGAATCATGTCTTGCACCTCATTGTGAAGTAGGTATAAGATGGTTGTACATTTCTGAATGATGATAAATTTGAGGAACATACTCCATAAACTTTTTTTTTTAAAGTTGATAATATCAAACGCTGACAAACAGTTGAAGCCTGAAGCATTTGGAAACCCTAGTGAAATTCTGAAACACAGTGGAGATACATTCCTGACGTGGCTGCACAACTTCTGCAAGTTCATATTTCTCTCAGGAAGAGAAGTTTGTGCTGGGATCATGTCAGAGGTGGTCTGATCATGACTAATCACAAAAAGAGAGAAGTCTGATTGCAGTAACTACAGTGCAGTCTACCTGCTGGCTACAGAGGGAAGATCACCACAAGAGACCCTCCCGTCCCCTCTTCCTAATGGCTGGGGAGCTCCTTTAGAGTCTCAGTGCAGTTTTCATCCATCAAGAGATGCTACAGTCATAAATACCACTGCCCAAGAAATTCAATAAAAATGCAAGGAACATCACCAACCTTAGGTGACCTCATAAAACTACCCACCATCCCATTTTAAATCAGTGTTGCTACTACAGTATACAGAAATTATTGAATACTAGAGTTAATCCTGTGCTTAATTCACAAACTGCAGTTTTGCTCAAGTTGTCTCTGGAAAGGATGTTGTGAAACTTGAAAGGGTTCAGAAAAGATTTACAAGGATGTTGCTCGGGTTAGAGGATTTGAGCTATAGGGAAATGCTGAATGGGCTGGGGCTGTTTTCTCTGGAGCATCAGAGGCTGAGTGTTTATAAAATCATGAGGGGCATGGATAAAATAAACAGACCAAGTATTTTTCCCTGGGATGGTGGAGTCCAGAACTAGAAGGTATAGGTTTAGGGTGAGAGGGGAAAGATATAAAAGGGACCCAAGGGATAACCTTTTTAACGAAGGGTGATGCATTTATGGAATGAGCTGCCAGAGGAAATGGTAGAGGCTGGTAATTACAACATTTAAAAGGCATCTGAATAGGTGTATAAATAGAAAAGGTTTAGAAGGATATGGGCCAAGTACTGGCAAATGGGACTAGGTTAGTTTCGGATATCTTTTCGGCATGAACAAGTTGAAGGATCGGTTTCTGTGCTGTGCAGCTCTATGACCATGGTATCTAATCCCTACCAACCAGGAAGGAAGTTTACAAAAGATATTACAGATGCTATAGATCAAACACAAGGATTACTCAAAACAAAGATGGCTAAAAGTGGAAATTGGTATACGTGAAAACATCATTAATAACACAAAGGGAGTAGGAATTGCACAAAGGAGGAAAACAAACAATTTATCAAAGATTATTATCCGTGTTATTTGTATGTTTCAATCACATCAGATTATAATCATACATTGTTCCAAAACATCCTTATAGATATCACCGAAGGACACTTTTTGAAATCACCTACATCCTTCGCACATGTAGTGTCTTCTTACAATGTTTTTCCACTGTTTTGACTGAAAGTGTCAATTGATGTGGAAACTCACTGAACTATTTAAAGAAAGAGCAGAAACATCTTGATTGATCAATCAGGTTGCAGTCCTACAATTGGTTTCAAAAGGACAAAAAACAAATCACAAATCACAATCTCTGATTCCATGATAAACCAAGTATGCCAAGTACAACACAGCAACAGGGCTCTCATGTAATGAATTCTGGTGTTTAGAGTCCACAGAAGCAACGTTCACCCACCAGACCACAGATTCAAAAACACCAGCAACGGTTCTCCTTCAAGATCCTTCACTCCACACTCGCAGCTATGCGGCAGCACCTAATCTCTCTACAGTCAGTCCTGCCACATCAGAGGGCCCCACACACTCAGAACTGCAAAGGACCCCTTCTATATTATATTCAGGAGAATTCATACTATCAACAAACAATATTTCAACACCATCTCAAACAAAAGCTAAGTACAACAAACTGTTTATCTACCCACCTCCACAACCAGCATTCCTCAAACATTCCAGAAGATTCCCCCGGGCTCTGGAACTGCTCGGATGCCATTAGCCATGCAGTTGCTGCAGCCACCATCCCCACGGTGATGGATGACGTCACTTCCGCCCCCATCATGGCCACTTCCATAGCACTTGCGCCCCTCAATTCCTCATGCACCACATGTGACATCACTTCCACCCCTCACATCATCGCTGATGTCACACACACTGACTCTCCCCGCCCCCACTGCCGAGTTTGCCACCACTTCCACTCCCAATGCCCCTCACCTGCATTCTGCTAACATGTGCCCACGCAGGTCCCACTGTCACCATCCCTGCCACCCTGAACCCTGAAGGGAACACTAGCCCTGCTCATGTCTCCACCCATATTTCCACTAACACCACGCCCACTCCAGTTACAGGCTCTGCCCCCACTTCACACCTACACCAGGTCCTAGCTCCCAGCCCTGCCGGGTTTTCACCATTCCCCCTGACATCCCCCTCACTGAGGAGAGACGATCAGTCCTCAGCAAAGGCCTCACCTTTATCCCACTCCATCCACATATAAATGAATTTAATACATGCAGTGACGTTGAACACTTCTTCCGCTGCCTCCGTGCTTACTTTTACAATCAAGACTCCCGCCCACCTTCCGAGGACCCCTTTGCCCACCTCCAACACACTCCATTCACCTGGACACCCGGTGCTGGCCTATTACCCGCCCTCGATCTCCATTTCCAACTGCTGCCGAGATATTAACCGCCTCAACCTGTCTACCCCCCTCCCCCAACCCCTCACCGCGCAACCCTCCACTCCCTCTGCTCCAATCCAAACCACACCATCAAACCAGCAGATAAAGGGGGTGCAGTGGTAGTTTGGCACACTGACCTCTACACTGCTGAAGCCAGACGCCAACCCTTAAACACCTCCTCCTACCATAACCCCATTTCCCCCCCCCCCTCACCCACCCCCCACCACCC
>NC_057718.1:17958372-18007919 GCF_004010195.1 Chiloscyllium plagiosum | reverse complement strand
CCCTCATGACCTGTCCTACCTGCTTATCTTCCTTCCCACCTATCCACTCCAACCTCCTCTCTGACCTAGCACCTTCATTCCCACCCCCATTCACTCATTGTACTTTTTGCTACCTTCCCCCAGTCCCACCCCACCTCTCATTTCTCTCTCCACTCTGCAGCCACCGTGCCTCTATTCCCGATTCCTGTTTCGGGCCATTTTCCTGCTCCTCAGATGCTGCCTGAGCTGCTATGCTTTTCCTGCATCACTCTAATCGAGACTCTGGTTTCCAGCATCTGCAGTCCTTTTTACCTACCTTGAGGGTTTACCTGCTCTAATAGAAGATTCATTGTCTAAAAACACAAGGGAAATGGCTTAAATTCTTTGTTCTGTCTCGTCACAACACATAGCATACACTTGATCAGAAACATACACGACAGGAGACATGTTCAACATTTCACCACCTCAGCTTAATGTAACAATTTGTATACTCAAAGTGTGGGGTTTTCTTCTCCCTCGCAAGCCAGAGGACCAAAATCATCCCGAATTTCAAAATAAGGTAATAAATTGTTTCTAGCAAGCTGGCTAAATGTTAGAAAAGAAGTGTAACACCAAAAAGGCAGATTCCAAACATTTCTTGAGAATTAGATAAAGCTATCACAATCTCGAGTCAGGATACTCCTGAGATGACACACACACACACGCACGAGCTGTAACCTAACATAGTTCTGTTTATAAGGAGTTTGGAAAGAAAGTTTAAAAAAAAAAGAGTGCTGGGAGAATCAGCAGGTCTGACAGCGTCTTTGGAGAGAAATATAGAGTCCACGTATCAAATCAAAGACCTTCCATTCTCTCCAGATAACAAGTCATTAGATTGCAGCATCAACTCAGACTCTCTCTCCAGGCACGGTGCCAAATCTGTTGAGCATTTCTACCATTTTCTGGCTTTTATTTCACACGTCATAAATGGCACTGTCTATTTTGTTTTTGTGTTGAATAAAATGTAACATTGAGCACAGTGGACAAGTAGGATCAGTCAGTCCCCCAACTTTGATTAAATTTCAACTACACATTCCAGACAAATTAGTCATTCTCAGTTATAATAAGAGCAAGAGAAAGCTGGAAAACACTCAGCAGGTCAGGCAGCATCTGCGCAGAGAGAAAGAAAGAGTGTAAATGTTTTGGCTGGGTAACCTTTCATTAGAACCAAGTGAAATTATTTCAGGTTTCCACCATCTCCAGGACTTTGCTTTTGCATTCTCGATTGCAAATGGGGACTATGCAGTTTTCCTTAAAAATCTCCACCACATCGTAAATACTGTATTACAATTTTACCCATTCCTAACAGCTGGCTAAATGTTATGACACCTTGTAAGCCATGAGCTGGAGCAATGAATGAGGTTGCCAAAAAAAAAAAGGACTCCTAAAGGACTTGCAAAGTGTCAAAACAATGAGGACAGAGGTTGCCTTGGGTTAGGCTGGGGGCCAGGGTGCTTTACAGGACAAGCAGAATTCTGAGCGACTCCTTTAAAGATTACCAATGTTTTTGGACATTGTAAATTTGAACTAAATTAGCTATATATCCCATTATTTAGCTATCCATAAGATAATATTGAATGAGAAATCTATTTGAGCCATTGACCCCATTATTTTCAATATACAACTAAATTTGAGAAATCAACTATTTCAGTCTTAATTAATCTCAAGAGAACAGAAGACAAAAAGGATAAACCAGTGGCTCCCCAGTAATCTAATGAAAAATCCTAGGATATCAAAGTAACATTATAACCTGAATTATTTAACCTGTTGTATTACACAGATGACAAGCCAATGGTCCTAATAGCACAGACATCAGATTTTTAAAGCATTTGATCATCAACTTCTATTTTTATACTAGGATCTTTTAATCTGATTCTTCACTAGGTATTACATGGGGAGGCGACAGCCTAGTGATATTATTGCTGGACTGTTAATCCAGAGGCCCAGGCAATGTTCTGGGGCCCTGGGTTCGAATCCCACCATGGGTCATGGTGGAATTTGAATTAAATAAAAATCTGGAATTAAGAGACTAATTATGACAACAAATCCATTATCAAATGTCACGAAAAACCCATCTAGTTCACAAATCACCGTCAGGGAGGGAAATCTGCACACCCACACTACATGTGAATCCACACCCACAGTGCAGTTGACTCTTAATTGCCTTCTGCAATGGCCCGTCAGAGGCCAACAGTTCTTCTCTAACCAACAGCCTCACCAGCAAGAGGCTGTGTCGTGCAGTGTCATGCACTGAGAATTCAGAGGACCAACCCAGGTGCAAACACGTGACAGTAGGAAGGGTAATCAGAGGGAGGTGGGAATTCGACAACGAAGGCAGTGATGACAATATTAATCAAAGTTAACAAGGGTTACTATAATGAGTGTCTAATTATCTGAAAGCAAGGCTCAAGGGAAATAAAAATACGTAGCATATTAGGAGTGGGCTTGAGAGGGGAAGTGATGGGATGTTTAGGGGTGTTAAATTGGGTGATATGATGGCGCACTGTTCCAGTCACCTTTCTGCCTCCTTGGTACTTTGCCAGCAGAGAAGATTTCACACAACCGACATGCTTTTGGTCAAGTGCCCGATAATGAGGATTTCAGAGTCTTTTCCCATCACCAGTGTTTGGCCTATCACAGGGCATGCTCCCTGACTTCCCAAACCCAGGGTCAATTCCCACTTCCCTTCACCTGTTCCTTAACTGACCCCAGCAAAAGTTCCCTGCTTCCCTGGGTGTCAATTCCACAACTGAACACCATTGGGAACTGGATGTAGTAGCAAGACCAGAACTGAACATCTACTCAGACACAGAGTTGGAAATCTCAAAGTCTGGACTAATCAACAGTCTGACACCTGTGAAATTGCCTCAGGTCTACCCAGCCAAGTGGAGATAGGCTTCACTCCAACTTTTAAGCTGGACAGTGAGGTTTCTGCACAAAATCCTAACCTATGCAAATGGAATTGACTGTTTCTACCAGGGGTTCAAGTCCAAATTCTGGAACTGTATGTTTACACCTAAACAAGCAAGCAAGCAATGTTCAAGAGTAAAACAAAAAGAGGAATTAGAAAATGCAAGAATAAAAGAATATCCAAAAAGAAATGACAATAACGTTATTCGATGCAAGAAAAAAATTGAAAAAGTGAGAGAGAACATACTTGACAGTATATCTTCAGTCAGATGAAAAGGGAACTAGCCCTAGTTAAATCAGAAACAACGACATGAACAATCAGACAATTGTCAAACAATAGAAAACGTTCAAAACTGGAGATGATTAAGGAACATAATAGGCCCATTCCCACAGGCAGGAAAGAGGCACTTCAACACAAAAATATTAAAGCAGATGACAAATTTGAAATTCATTGTATTTTCTGTACTCTGGCTTTTTTTTCCCTGTCTATGAAGAGACAATAAAGAGATTTAAAATGCCAACACAACAATAAAAACAAGTCACATGCAATGTAACAAAAATAGTGATAACAAAAAAAAGTTAAAAATTAAGCTGAGGGGAGAGAAACAAAAGCAGAAATTGTTGAAGAAACTCAGCAGGTCTGGCAGCGTGTGGGGAGAGAAAATAGAGTTAACATTTCAAGTGCCGTTGCTTCAGATAGAGGATTATTTGAAACATTGAACTCTGCTTTCTCTCAACAAATGATACTAGACTTGCTGAGTTTCTCCAAAAATGTGTTTGTTTCAGATTTCTGTATCTGCAGTTCTTTGTTTTATGTCAGAGAGAAAAACAGGACATTTTTCAAAGGAGGATGAAAAATTAAATAACTGGTTTGTTGCTTTTGTTTTTACTGAAGATTGGGAAAATATATGGATAGAAGATGAGGTAAGCCTGAACAGGAACAGCTAACTCAACAAGATAGCTAGATGCAGTTTTCAGGTCTTCAGAATTACAATCTAACATCAGGTAGGGTAAGCATCTACAAGCTATTAATGGGAATAAAGTTACTGGAATAGAAATCTTAAATGTTGTTAAGGACATCCCAGCATAGACTTGTAAAACACATAGCACAGGTGGATACCTAACCAGCACTTCTGTTTTATTTTAGATCTCCAGCACCTACTCTATATATTTTTTTTAATTTTACTGTTTCTTTCAACTTTGTTTTTCTTATTTCATCAGGAAGAGTTATTCACAATTTAGATACACAGATGCACACAGAGGAAACTCATGAAAACAACTGGCTACTTACTGTACAAGAATCAATAGAATCACTTGGAAGCCAGCCATCACAATGAAGCTAAATCCAGGAAATGATGTGAGTGTTTGGGGATAGAGTGCATCAAATACAGTTGTCCCAATTATAACACAGATTGTTTCGATAGAAGCCATGCAAGAAAACATTGCACCTATTAATAATTAAAAAAACACAACCATATGAAATATTAAAGCTTTGGTCACAGAACTGGTATTCAGTAACAAATAAATAAAGCAGCTGAAAAAGCACCATCTTTTAGACTCTGTGGGGATAGTGAGCAATTAAAATTAAAATTCATAACAACAGAACACAACATTCTGCAACAAAGATTGAATAATAAAATTTTGGCAAAATTCCAGAAACTGGTTCATCATTGATGCACAAGTATCAAAAGTCCATCAGTTCCATACAATAAAGTAGCTTTTTATTTCTGAAAGAGGTAGTGGCAATGGTGGTGGTAATGTCATAGGGCTAGTAATATGGAACCCAAGACTCATGTGCCATAGGTGGCACATGGCGGAGTCTGAATTCAAACAAAATCTGGAATTCAAAAAAAAAAAATCACGCTGAATGACGGCCCCTACAATTGTTGTGCAAAGCCATCTAGCTCCCTTTATCTGGTCTGACATATACGTGACATGTATCATACCACATCAAATTCTAAAACAAGGGAATGAGAAAGGCGGTACCATAGGCAATGATCTAGACATCAGAGATGACAATGACGAACATACATTGCAGGTACACAAAGTCCTCCTGACAAACATTTGGGGATTTTGAACCAAAATTCAGATAGCAATTCTTCAGACTAGTCAAGCCTGACCTAGTCACTCATGCAATCATGCCTTACCCAGTCCCACATACCACAATCTCCAACACTGGACATGGTATGGGGTAACATACAGTGAGGAAGGAGTTGAGCTGAGAGCTCTCAATATTAAATTTGGACCTCAAATTCATAAGGCATCAGGACAAACAAATTTCCTGTTGATTAACATTTATTGCTGTCTCCTCAAACACACAGGTCACATCATTAGGACTCATCAGCTAGCTCAGTTAATAGCTTCTAGATTGGTTGGTTTCCTCAGCATATGCTACAGGGAAACTTATTCTACCCCATTCTCACAAATCTACTGTCTATGTGTTATAATAGGACAAGGGATGGTCAGCCCAAATGGCACGGGATGATTCGAGACAAACTCATCTTCACATTAAGAATACTCTCCATGTAGTGGAGTCTTACCTTTTTTTGCCTAAAAGTGAGAGTCATGTCAGGTATAAAGGAGTGAAACTGCCAAAAGGCCAGACAAGTTTTCTCACCATACCTTACCAAACTCGTCGCTTTAATTGCCATTGCCAACCTAGAGTATCATGTCATACATCCATCCTATCTTACCATGTACCATTCCCAGAAAAACTTACCACTCACCAGACATAGACCAAGAACAGCATCCCTTGTGGCCATGCAATTGTCAAAAGCTTTCAATACGTATCATAGCAAATTTCACACAAGGTAGCGGAAAATTACCAATTGAGGATTACATTTTGTTAAAGGCCTTGTTAACAGCCCAATTTACTCATTAACATGCAACTTCTTATCTTACCAGAACCAGGGGTCGTAGTCTAAAGGATAAGGGGTAAGCCATTTAGTACCAATGAGAAGCAACATCTTCACCCAGAGAAGTGGTGAACCTGTGGAATTCTCTATTACATTAAAATGATTCAGGCCAAGATAGTGAATGTTTTCAAGGAGTTAGATATAGTTCTTATAGGGCTAAAGGGCATGGTGAGAAAGCAGGAATGAGATAGAGTTGGATGATCCACAGAAGATCCAAAATCAGGCAGCCCATCACCCATGTAGACTTTTTCTGCCCCTTTTGTAGGCTGATTTCCTGGTGTAAATGAGGACTGCAGATGCTGGAGATCAGAGTCAAAACATGTGGTGCTGGAAAAAACACAGCCGGTCAGGCAGCATCCAAGGAACAGAAGAATCAATGTGTGATTCATCATTCCTGAAGAGCTCATGCTCAACATCGACTCTCCTGCTCCTCAGATGCTGCCTGACTGGCTGTCTCTTTCCAGCACCACACATTTTCATTAATTTCCTGGAGTAGTGAGAATGGGAGGGAAATCAGAAGAAGATGAAAGTAGGTGGCACAGTTCTTACTTTTGAAGCAGGTGGGAAGCTATCCCCAAGAAAGTGATTGGGCAGAGGACATTCAGGCTTAGTGGCAAAATGGATTTCAGTGGATGAGAGAGTGAGTGAGGGAAGATGTTGCAGGCAATAGTGAACGTGTTAGGGTGGAGACACTTGGTGGGAGGTGTATACAGTAGCAGAGATAGGGAGTGAGGGGTATGGAAAGAAAGTGACACGTACGTTGGTAGAGTAGAAGTGGTCATTGACTTTTTTCCTTCAATGCTGTACATTCTCCAGATAAACTGTTTTAACATGGGTAGCAATCTTAAACCAGGGCTGGCATAGTCTCATGCTATGACTTCTACTGTTGGTCCTGAGAGAGATCACTCTGTCCAGCAGGACGTCCCTGTTCCTCCATGGAAAGGGAGTTGACAATTTACCCTTTCTACTATGCCTGGGACAAATATCAAGAACCAAAAGAGGAAAGCTCTTTGTTAACAGTGCATATCTGGGTGCACAATGGGTTTTAAAGATGGCATGTACAAGGGATGCTGGTGAATTCCAGGATATCTGCTGAGTGATGAGTTGTCCTAAGAACAATGTGGGGCTGGTATCCCCTTGAAAAATACCATAGTGACTTGAAGGAGAGAGTTTGGTAAGGTATAGTGCGAAAACTCATAAGCCTTGCAATAGGAGTCCCAGCAAAAACTCAATGTAATTTGGACTTAAAATAAAAAGCTTCAGCCACAGCTTTATTTTCCAGAGTTATTCATGGAATTCAGATTTTACCAGATCCCATAATGGGATTTGAACCCATGCTCAGAGAGCATTAGTTTGATCCTCTGGATTGCTAATTAAGTGGCATCACCAGAATACAACTCCACCCTTACAAATCTTCAAAACTTGCAACCTCTAATATCCAAAAGGACGACAGTAACAGATACATGGGATCACCATCAAATACATGTTCCTCCCCAAGTTACAATTTGCAACTAAGATCACCATTCCCTTAACCTTGTTGGGTCAAAATAGTGAAATTCTCTTCCCAATAGCACAATGATTGACCTCCAAAGGACTGCAGATCAAAAAAGATAGCTCACCAACATTTTCTCCAGGACTATTGGGGATCAGCAATAAATGCTAACTCAGCCTGTCATGCCCACATCCTATGAACCATTTTTATTTTAAAGTGGCAAAGCAAATGGCTATACAGTTGAATGGGAATTAGTGTTTTAAATGACGCGTTGACCAAGACCATCGCAGTCCATGACATCAAAGATAAAATACTAGAACAAGAATGAGGCAAAGTACAAAACAACATGGGAGGGAAAAAAGCCATGTAAATAGATGATGTAACATGCCAATTCCAGTTGAATTGGAAGTTTATCCCTAGTTTGATGAAAGAAGTCGGCCAACTTTATTTAAATAGTGAAACCAGAATTGTAGGGCCTGTGTTTGTAAATGGGCATTAGTTTTCTAATGGAGAGATCAATGTAAAAGGCCCTCCTCTCAAAAAGTTCTTGATCTTCTTTGTGTCATATTTGTAGAAATGTAGATATGGCTACATTGCCACTTCTCTATATCACAACAGGAAGGAATTACCTTTGTCTCTGCCAGAGTTAGTTTATAAAAGCGTTATAAGGAAGTATTGACTAACCATGAAAGCTTGAGTGCTTTAATATTAAAGTGAGATTAAGATCACATTCTAACCCATTTATAATGAATGCAAGTCAAACTGAATTATCACAAAATCATTAAATTTAATTTCACAAGCAAACCTGCAACATTGACCTTGTTCATTTCGTTCTACGATACTAGATGCCACAGACTGAAGCACAGTTCCAGTGAATCCAGAAAGACTGTTCATTACCGCACCTGGAAGATTAATATTTGAAACGCATGATCAATTTTCTTTTCCTAATTTGAGAAGACAAATAATTTCATATAGATCCATTCAGGTGAGTATGAGTGGGAGTTGTAATGGACCATATAGAAAAAACAAAAAAAAGATATATTTTTATAAATTAAGACAGTACCCACAAAGTGTCTTTTTTGACTTCAGGAGATTTCAAAGTATTTTACACAATCCCTTTTGAAATGTGACCCGTTTTAGTAATGATTTGGAAGTACCAGTGTTGTACTGGGGTGTACAAACCTGCGTGATTTTCAACCATTTTAGTAATATTAATTACGGGGTAAGTATCAAAATGGAACTTCAGGAACTCCCCCATTTCTTTGATTAGTGTCAGAGAATCTTTTACACAAGGAAAGAAAAACTCTCAGTTTAATATTTAATTTGAAAAGGTGCACTTCCAACAGTGTAGCATTCTCTCAGTATAACACTGAATTATCAAAAATTGATCATTTGCTAAAGTCTCAGACTAGCTGTTGAATGTATGAACTTCTGACCTTTTGACAAAGTGTCAAAACTACCTAATATTTCACAAATTTTAACACAAGGAACTAGATTAATTTTTAGCTATGTCTTTGATATATTGTCAGATTCAAAGAGTTAGTTCTGAGGGACAAACAAGCCATTTGGATTGTTCCTCAGGAGAATTCTGGGATGGGATATGAGACAAGGCATCCACCACAGACATCTATTGTTTGCTTCTACAGGTTACATCAGGAGAAGATTAAGAGCTTATCATATCACCTGTCTTTATTATGCTGCAGTTTTCATTTCTTAAGGCCAGCAGGACACTTTAATTAAGAGACATGCTGGATGAGATTTTAGCTCCACCTGCTCAGGTGTAACAAAATTAAAATGGAGGTGCTAGATTTACCACGTCACTAACTCCCCTGCCATTTTTCCCTCAGTACCTTCCACTGAATAACCTTCTGAATCTAGTGGCAGTTGCGTCAATCTCAGCAAGTCAAGGTGCAAAGAAGTCCCTCGTACTCCAACTATCTACCTCAGTTAAACTTCTTTAGTTGCAAGGTCGTATTCATAAAATTAGTTCTAAAATTACAGGGACCATGGGGAACAGGAGTGAGTGCCAATTTACTAAGTGCAATGCGCCCTCAAAATGGACTAGACCTCCAGCTGACACTACTGGGTAATCACTGGCATACTCCACCCAATCGTTAAATCTATCCGATTAGTTCCACATGAAAGAGTAGCTTTTCATTCCTAACAATTTTACTCAGCAGTTCAGCACACCAAGACTCAGCAAGTAGAATTAATATCCAAGGACACTCCGCAATAAACACATGATCAGAATATGCCAGAGACAAATAAATACACCAGATAACTGGTAGTCGGTATGACTATTTTTCTTAACAAAGCTGCTGAGTAACTGAAGGGCAGGTAGTGAGTTTAGCATGCAACTGCGCCAAGCGTTGTCTATTTTGTTACTCTATAGTATAAAGAGCAATAGAAAAACTGAACATTGTGGTGAAAATCATATTGTATATTCTCATTTTTGGCATAAATTAAAGTGGGTTTATAATTAGTGTCTCACCTGAGTGAAGACAAGTGAATTCACTCAAGATCTAACGTGTGTATACCAACCCTGGCAACAAGAGGGCTATTTAATAGTCACCCAATGTCACGCTTTTAATGAACTAGAAATCAGGTAATAAAAATTACTACTGATTAGAACAAGATCCATTGATGTGAATGACGGGACACAATGAGCGAGAGCTTCTACTATACCAACATTTTTAAAGCCAAAGAATCAAATATTTTGGAACAACTTTAAACATATATCCTGCTGATCCCATTGTAAACTACTAGAAAGTAATTGCTTCTAATGGATAATAAAGGGGAGGCTGTTAATTTTCTCTAAAGGAAGGTTGAATTATTGTCAAGAATTTTTAGCTCATTAAGTCCCTACATGAAGATTTAGGTATTTGCAACATGAAGGCGGATTAATTGCTTCATTATACAATGCAATATTTTAGATTTTACTAGCCAAGAATTCTTGGTAATGCTACATCAATTTTATTGCACAGCACATGGACTAGTTTAGCCATTGAACCCATTCCTGTAATATAATTATTAGATTTACAGATACATTCCTTTTTTTGAGCTCATAAGGGGCCTGTAACCATCTGCACCACAGCACACATTTGACCTTCCATCTCAGAAGAAGTAGACAGAGCATTTTATTGGTCATGGTCCCTGTGAAACCTCAACTTTTTCTTACTTTATTCTCTGCCTGTGCCAAATCAAAGTGTAACTTTGTGCGTCTCAGTTTTAAGCATCCGCAAGCTTGCCTTTCCTTAACATTCATTGCACCAAGATAAATTTACTCCATGCCAACAGACTTCTAGTGAACACTGTTATATAACAGACTTGACTGGAAAAGAGTTTGTGTTTACATTCCAATATATCTCATGCCTACCAGATAGAACGTTGGTGAACAAGTAACATTACATAGGAAAATCAGATTTGTTGATGACATAGCTTCAGCATCAACCTTCAGTTTCAACGTCAGGCCATCTTGGACCAAAAATCTGATTTGTACATGTTATGCAATGCTAATGCAAGGAATTACAAACTGTGAACATCTCTACACTCCAGTCTAGCTTCTTGCAACACCAGCATCCCCAAATCATGTTCCACCAGTAATGCCTTCGGCTGCTTAATCCCTAACCGCTAGGATTTCCTCAAAACCATTCTACCCGTCTGTCCTCCTTTAAGATGATCCGTAAAGCCTCCCACTTTTACAAAAACTTTTAGGGATTCCTCCTCTATATCGCCTTGTGTAGTATAGCATCACATTTTTGATTAATGATGCTTTTGTGAATGGCACTAGAATACTGTGTTATGCTAAACATGTGACATAAATGTATGGTGTTGTCATCTACACCTGGATAGGATCTGACCTAGAATTATCTAGGAAAACAAGCAAAAATTAATAGCTACAGGAAATGTTCTAGGGAATAGAAAATATCCAAATTAAATAGGAATTGAGGCATGATTGAGAAAATAAATAAGTTTGCTGCAACATTCATAGTTGTGAAAAAAATATTAATACTGTCAATATTCCTAAAGAAAGCAACAGCTTTCAGGTATTGATTAAGAGACAAATATTGATTAGGTCACCAAATCTCCAAAACTTTTTAATATTGACATTCTGCCATCATATACAAATATAAACTACCATTTAAACTGTCATACAAAAAGTAGCACCTCTGGCAATGCAACCCTTCCTTAACACTACAGAAAAGTGTAAACTGGCAGTGCAGGCCTGTGTGTGTGAGGACTATAAAGTACATAGTTTTATATCTAACATCTCAGTGGAATAGATACAACATCAGACCAAGTTATAATGTTACCCCAGCCCCCAGGGAAAATCAACATTCCATCCTCGAGGTCCACCACTGTCAAATCTAAAAAGTCAGAGTCAGAGATATAAAGCACAGAAACAGATCCTTTGGTCCAATGCTGACCATATATCCTAACCTAACCTAATCTAATCCCATTTGCCAGCACTTGGTCTAAACCCTTCCTAGATGCCTTTTAAATGCTGTAATTGTACCAGCCTCCACCACTTCCTCTGGCAGTTCATTCCACACATGCACCACCTTCTGCATGAAAATATTGCCCCTTAGGTCCTTATATCTTTCCCCTCTCGTCCTAAACATATACCCTCTAGTTCTGGAATCCCCCACCCAAGGAGAAAAGACCTTATGTTGTTACCATATCCATGCCCCTCATGATTTTATCAACCTCTACAAAGGTCACCCCTCAGCCTCTGATGCTACAAGGAAAACAGCTCCAGCCTATTCAGCCTCTCCCTATAGCTCAAATCCTCCAATCCTGGCAACATTCTCGTAAAGCTTTTCTGAGCCCTTTCAAGTTACATAACATCCTTCCAATAGGAAGGAGACCAGAACCACACACGATATTCCAAAAGTGGCCTAACCAATGTCCTATACATCCGCAACATTACTTCCCAACTCCTACACACAATGCTCTGACCAATAAAGGAAAGCATAGCAAATACCTTCTTCACTATCCTATCTACTTATGTCTCCACTTTAGAGGAGCTATGAACCTGCACTCCAAGGTCTTTTTGTTCAGCAACACTCCCCAGGACCTTACCATTAAGTGTTTAAGTCCTGCCCTGATTTGCTTTTCCAAAATGCAGCACCTCATTTATCTAAATTAATCTCCATCTATCACACCTCGACCCACTGGCCCATCTGGTCAAGATCCTGTTGTAATCTGAGGTAACCCTCTTCGCTGTCCAGTATACCTCCAATTTTGGTGTCATCTGCAAACTTACTAACTATACCTCTTATGCTCACATCCAAATGGTTTTATAAAAATGACAAAAAAAAAAAAGGGTGTTCTAACTAAAATCCTGGCTCTCTCAAGATTAAGAGACAGATCCTCTTTCCTGACCCAGAAGCTGAGCGATTTGGAGGTAACCCGTCTTGAACTATAGCAAATTAGGAATCTTGTCTGTGTCATAAAAGTTAATTTTAAAAGCTTAGATTAATGGGCAAATTAATGAGAAATAACAGATATATTACAGACTGTTTATTTCAGGACTCCCAGTTTGCACATATCCTTTAAGTTACTGATATTTCACCGCTCCTCTTCAGAACGAAATGGCTTTAAAGATTTAGGAAAATAAATGTAATAACGCTTTATGTTCCAATTGCACAACAGGGGAAAAATTCTGATAGAGTTCTAAATTGTTCGACCAAGTTTATATCTGGAGGTTGACTGCAATGATGCCAAGAATGCGCAAAATAAATCTGAGCTTGTGCAAACAATTGTTTGCACATTCAACTGCTCTAATCCCTTGATGTAAAATATCACTGCCCCCCCATAACTTAATCAGCTGGAACTGGGATGCTATTTTTAAAGGAGAAACACATCTGCTAATTCAAAAGAATGAAATAAAAAGCAAACTTACTGGAGGAGGAAGCACTACAGAAGGAAGGTCTAGGACAGAAAAATACTCAATGTTCCATTTGTAGTGGAATGAGTTTTAAGATGGAATGCTCATTCCCATCCTTATAGGTACTCTAGAATATAAGTATGAGGGTAACTGATGATTTCTGTATATGACATTATTAGCTTTGATTTTACAGAAGCATTGACACACTGCTGTTAGCACCATTCCCACTTTTCCTTGATTACTTTCACTCCCAATGCAACTTTAATAGGAATAAGATGGAAGGGAGGTGGTTTTTCTCCCCCCACTATCAGAGCATTGTTAGTTGAATTTTCTTCCCCTGAAAGTAGCGAAGGGATGAGATTGAATTTATTCAGGGTTGAATTGATGTTTGATGTACAAGACAAGACAGTCAGGGGATACTGGAGCACCAGCAGGTGAATGAGTTCAGGACAAAGTCAGATCAACACCTTATCAGTGTTCCTATCTAGTCCTTCAAGATGCTGTTAGCATTTTTTTTATTTATGCAGTATTTAATAAATAACCATCAACCTTTCCCAGCAAACGTTCAAACCTAGTTTTAAGCAGAGGAAATCATTGATTCCTAATTGTTCCACAAAGAGTTTGAGGGGAAACAACATAGCAATGTTCTGATACAGCATTATATGGGGTGGCACGGTGGTTAGCACTGCTGCCTCACAGCACCAGGGACCCGGGTTCGATTCCTGCCTCTGTGTAGAGTTTGCGCATTCTCCCAGTGTCTGCTTGGGTTTCCTCCGGGCGCTCCGGTTTCCTCCACAGTCCAAAGATGCGCAGGTCAGGTGAATTGGCCATAGTATTAGGTGCATTAATCAGGGGTAAATATAGGTTAGGGGAATGGGTCTGGGTGGGTTACTCTTTGGAGGTTCGGTGTGGATATGTTGGACCAAATGGCCTGTTTCCATAGTGGGGTATCTAATCTATACAAACCTGGGAACATTTAGGTTTAGCTCCAGCTCCAGGTCTGTTCTGTGTTAATTGATTTCAAACAGAGTGGGAATCATGGGCTACAACTAGGAAACTACAGAAAAGGAAAAAGAAATTAGTGACCGTAAGTTCCAAATCCTCCTCCTATTCAGTTCTTTCTGAAAAGGGGACATCAGAATAGACTACAATGGATGGACAAACTAATTTGTCGGTCTTCGCCCACCAGTCAATTAAAGTAGACAGACAGGTGCAGCAAGCAATTAAGATAACAATTGGTACATTGGCCTTCATTTCAAAAGGGTGAGCTCAGAAGGAGCAATGTCTTACTGTAGTTATACAGGGTTTTGCTGAGACATCACTTGGAGTACAACATGCAGTTTTCTGTCTCCTGATTTGAGGGAGTGCAGCAAAGGTTCACTAGAGCTGATGTCAGGTCTATGTGAGAAGACATTGATTCAACTGGTCTTATATTCATGAGACTTTGGAAGGATGAGAAGGGACCTGATCAAAATGTATCAAATTCTAACAAGGCTTAACTGACTAGATACAGGGAGGAAGTTTTCCCCGGCTAAGTCAGTCCAGAACCAGGGGATGGAGTGTCAGGATATGGGGTGAGGCATGCAAACCTGGGATTCTCTACTGCAGAAAGCTGTAGATGCCAAGTCACCGAACATATTCGAGGAAAAGATTTTTTTTTTAATTTTAAAGGCATCCAGCAATATGGGAAGGAAGTGGTAACCTTGAGAGAGAGGATCAGCCACACAATCATTAAATGGCAGAATAGGTTTGAAGGACCAAATGGCCCACTCCTGCTCCTAAATTCTATTCATGTTTTTAGGATGGTATCATAAGACCATAAGACATAGGAAGAGAAATAGGCCATTCAGCCCAACGCTCCACCATTCAAACGCCATAATTCCAAACAAAATCATCTCTAAACTCACCTCAACTTCCTGACCAACAAATGCAGTTAGTAAGGAGAGGCGACAACACCTCCTCCACTATAATCCTCAATACCTGTGCCCTGCAGGGCTGCGTACTCAGCCCTCTACAATACTCCTTATACACAGATGAAAGTGTGGCCAAATTCCACACCAACTCCATAGTGCTGAGGCAAAGATGAACAAAAGCGTCAAGTTCCTCAGAGTGATCACCACCAATCTGTCCTGGTCCACCAATATTGACACTATGGTCACGAAAGCACAACAATGCCTCTACCTCAGGAATCAAAATAAATTGAGCATGTCCATAAGGATTCTTACAATTCTTTTATAATTGCACCATCTAAAGTATACTGTCTGCTCACATGACAACGTGGTATGGCAACTGGTCTCCCAAGACCATAAAGAAACTACAGAGTTGTGAACATTGCTCAGTCCATCACATATAGCAGCCTCCCATACATGGACTTCATCTATACTTCCCCCTGCTTTGGAAAGCAACCAATATAAACAAAGACCCCTTCCACCAGGTTACACTCTCTTCCATCATCTTCCATTGAGCAGAAAATATACAAGTTGGAATACTGGGTGATTTAATCAGAGGGGAGATACAGATGTCTTTTGACGAGTGGACTCAAAAATATGAATTGCCCAATAGGGACCTCTCATTTCTTTCAATTAGTAACTTCATACAGAAAGTGACCACACTTCTAACCGATCTTTATAGGTCCATATGGAGAAGAGAGAGTGTTGATTGCTGTGGGTGCATTATCTGTTAGCTACACTCATCATCTATTGGGAGGGGCCCCTCGGATGAGACCGAACGGCTTCATAGGTTATGGGAGAGGGACTTGGACGTTGAGATCTCTTTTGAAATATGGGGGGGGGGGGGGGGGGGGGAAGGAGAGAGAATGTCTGAGAAAATGCAAGAAGGATCTCTATTTGCAACAGGACCCATGCCTTGCAATTTCACATTTTCTGAAGGGTCTAACAGCCCCAGACCACCTTGTTAAATTTAAAGCAGGAGCATCTTCAATGTGTCCTAAATATAAACTGAGCATGGGCACGCTTAGTCATAGTCTTTGGTCCTGCCACAGACTGCGGGCATACTAGAGTGCTGTGGCAGGCAAAATAGAGAAAGTCTTGTGGGTGGTGGAGGAGATGGACCCGCTCTTTCATTAGATGCGCACAAGAAAAACCTTTTCAGTATCCTCACTTTGTGCCAGAAAGAACATTCTATTGGGTTGGGTGTTGGACAATCCCCCGGGGCTGGTGTAAACTAGTCATGGAGCACATCTCCTTTGATTTTCTGACGAGTATGGTGCAACATAAAACGGAGAATGTCTATAAGACGTGGCGCTGAAAATGTGTTGCTGGCAAAGCACAGCAGGTCAGGCAGCATCCAAGGAGCAGGAGAATCGACGTTTCAGGCATGAACCCTTCTTCAGGGCTCATGCCCGAAATGTCGATTCTCCTGCTCCTTGGATGCTGCCTGACCTGCTGTGCTTTTCCAGCAACACATTTTCAGCTCTGATCTCCAGCATCTGCAGTCCTCACTTTCTCCTATAAGACGTGGTGGCCCTTTTCGGATTATCTGGGTACAGATTTGTCTGCCGTACTAATAAGTGCTTTTATATAGCCATGGCAATTCTAACTAATGGGTTTGGTATCCAGAGGAGAGAAGCTACGAACATATGAATAAGTATAAATGCAAGTGCTTGATGGTCAAGGGCTATCACTTTGTTTTGCTGAGCTGTGTTATGGCTGTTATCATTATTATTATTGTCAAAATTTTCCTTTTGTAGCTTGGTTATTAGTTAGTATTAATGAAATTAGCATTTTTTTAAATATTGGGTTGAATTGTTTGGTTTTGTATTTGTTGTAATATTCAAAAGAAAAAATTTCTTTAAAATAAAAATACGTTTTTAAAAGTTGGAATACACATATGAACAGATTCAAGAACAGCTTCTTCCTCATTGTTATCAGACTTTTGAATGGACCTGTTAAATGTTAATGTAGACCTTTCTCTGCACCTTTTCTGCAGCTGCATCTATCCTGTACTCTGTTCTGTTACCCTAATGCACTTGTCTAGTATGATCTGCCTGCAAAGCAGGCAAGATAACACTTTTCACTGTACCTCAGTACATGTGACAGTAATAAATCAAATCAAAACAATACAACCATGGCTGATCTGATCATGTTCAATTCCAAAATTTCTTCATGTGTCTTAAATGTATGATTCTTTACACTGAGATTATGCCCTCTAGCCAGAGACTCTCCCACAAGGGAAACAAACTATCCATAGCTACCCTGTCAAAGCCCATTAAAAATCTTGCGTTTCAATTAGGTTGCCTCTCATTCTTCCAAATTCCAATGAGTACAGGCCCAACTAGCAACCTGCACTCAAAAGAAAGACTTACATACAAGGTCTCAGCCTACTGTACCTTCTCTGGACTGCCTCCAATGCCAGCATATCTTTTAGATAATTATTCACTTACCCTTTAAAGTTATTTCTGTTCTCCCCTAATGCCATTACTGTATTCTTATAGTTTTAAATGCCCAGTACTAAACAAGCTTAGTTCTCCCACTTTCCATCTCAGACACCCATGCTTCCTTAACCACACATATCACCGAAGGTCTTTGCTCGTTTCATGTTGCTATCTTGTACAATCTCAAAACGGATGCACACTGATCAGCTGCAGTCCACTACACTGGGCATTATTCCAAAGTGCTGTATTCCAGTTACTTGGGTAAACCCTTCTCCTGAATTACCTGGAGGATGGTGGGGTGCACATTCTGCAAAAGCAAATGAATGAAATTTAAAAGAATCTATGAAAACAATTTACCTTTATTCTCCATATCTGTATCTCTCTTTAACAGGAGAAAAGTAATATGCAAGGCTAATCTGCAATTTATCCTGTTTAAAAAAAAATCTCACACCAGATTTGAGTTATTGGAACAGACAAGCAAAGCCAACTTATTAGTGAGACAGCCATTAACATTTCTCTACGCTTAATAACCATTTGTACAGAGGGATTTTATAAAGGGAAATCCCAGGATTCCAAAGCACTTCTATTTAATGCATGACACTACCTCAATACAATTAGCCAACCTCTATTTGGTTTTAAATTTGCAGTGTCAAATTAGGCTTTAAAAGTAAAGACTTTTCATATGTGAGGAATAAGCTGTCTTTCCAACTATTCCCCACTGTCTAGTTCTTTAACATTGCTGAAGCCTTCACCCACTGAATACATCAAAAATGCTGCTTGCTCATTAGGGTGAAGGTTCACAGACAGCAAATGAATAATGGAACATCTTTCACTTTTGCGCTTTTGAAATCAAGGGGAGGATCGGCAATAACATTCAACACATCAACAGACAGATCAACAAAATGAACAGGTAACTGACCTTAAATGGATCAGTTGGTATTAACTTTTACAATGGTGATATAGGTTTGTATAATTAGGAATAAAAAGGAAATCTAACAAATTGTGCAAAAACAATTTTAACGTTTAAAAGCAGTTAACATTTCCAGTAGCTACATTTCAATCGGTTTCAATTTTTGCAAATGGGTCATTTGCAATAACAAATATCAAATATGTCAGATATTGCTAACAGAGGTTACTGTCTACAAGTACAATTTAAGCATGGCAATCCAAATTCTGAAAATACACTGGACAATATTATTGTCATGAATGTTTAATGCGTTAATCAAATTGCTTTGCCTGCCACTTTAGCATGGAAGACTGTAAAGTGAAATTCAAAAGCATCAATTGTTCAGTCAGAATAATGAGGACAGAGGAATTTGGCACAAATATGTCAATATGATTGTATAGCACACAATAATTTCCAGACTTTGGCTTTAGAATGTTTACTTACTCAGAAATACCATCCAAGCTTGTGTGGAAAAGCCCAGCAGCACAAGGGAAGCTAATCTCACCAACACACCCACTTTGGCTAATGTCATTTCTTTGACGCAGTGCAACATGAATGGAAAGAGACCAATTAAAGTAGCTCCCTGTGGAGAGAGTAGGTTTTTAAGAGTAATGCTTAGATTTTAGAACCTCAATATTATCTTGAAACGTACATTTTGTAAAAATTAAGCAGCTTTCAACAACACTTACACCACTCATTGCGATGCAATAATCAGTATCATATTTTAAAAGTAGGGGGTTGGTTATTTCAGTTGACCAGATGGATGGTTTCTAAAGCAGAGTCATGCCACAGCATGGTTTCCATTCTCTCATCAGCTGAGCATACTATGAAGGACTCCCCTTCTCAACCTTTTCTTTCACCTCAGATATGATGACCCTCAGGTTAAATCACCACCACCAATCATCTCGCCAGTGGGAAAGCAGCCCTATGGTGCAGTGGGGCTGTGGTGACTTGACCTTCATTTTACAAGTGGTCCTGCCTTGAAGGGAACAGAAGCCTCAAAAAAAAAGTTTAAGTTGATGTAGAGGTGGGAAATGGAAACTTTGTCAGAAATAATCTGCATCAAGGTAAAAAGCCAAGTTTTCTTGACTGAGGCAGTTAGCTCAAGTTGGGATCCTTTCCAACTCAGTGGAGCAGCCTTGACATAAAAAGGGCCCAGTCTCATTTCAGGGAGGCAGGAGCAAGTTCAGGATTGGAGGTTTGGTGAGCAGTTACCTCTGGTTAAGGAACTAAAGGCTGCTCTAATTATTTTCTTGCAAGTTTTGATACAAGCTCCCAGGAAATTGCAGTCTGCCAAATGTAATTACCAACTGTACCAAGGCTCTAGTTTACATGGTGTTGTCATCAGAGCATGCACAAAAATCAATGAGAAATGATTGATCAGTAAGTTTCAGACCATCTGTAAAGTTTCTCATTAGCTCCAAAATATATCTTCCAGTTTCCCCATCCCCTGGTGATGGGCAGCTAATTTTATTAGCATATTTCAAATTTAAATTCATAGTTTATACTTTTATGCTTCATAAAGGGAAGCTCAGGAATTACCCAAGAGGTATGGCCATAATCTGCATTTTGTATGCATTGTGAATTCCAGAATGATTGTTTCATAACCATGTAACTTATACACACCTTGTATGAAGCTCACTTTTCTACAAGGCAAGGAACTCCCAAAACAGCTGTGTCAGGCTCCTCACCTGTACATCAACAAACTGCTGATATTCCACTCATGGGAGGAGAAAGCAAGCAAGCTTTGGATGTAGGTTTGCTCACTGAGTTGAAAAGGTTCATTTCCAGACGTTTCATTACCTTACTAGGCAGCATCTTCAGTGGACCTCATGTGAAACAATGCTGAAAATTCCTGCTTTCTATTTATATGTTTGGATTTCTTTGAGTTGGTGAGGTCACTTCCTGTGAAGTCACTTCCTGTTCCTTTTCTCAAGGGGTGTAGATGGGGGTCTAACTCTTTGTTGATAGAGTTCCAGTTGGAATGCCATGCATGTCTTGGTTTGGCTTGTCCTAGGATGGACGTATTGTCCCAGTCAAAGTGGTGTCCTTCCTCATCTGTATCGGAGGATACTAGTGAGAGAGGGTCATGTCTTTGTGGCTAGTTGGTGTTCATGTATCCTGGTGGCTAGTTTTCTGCCTGTTTGTCCAATGTAGTGTTTGATACAGTCCTTGCACAGTATTTTGTAAATGACATTAGTTTTGCTCATTGCCTGTATAGGGTCTTTCAAGTTCATTAGCTGTTGTTTTGTGTGTTGGTGGGTTTGTGGGCTACCATGATGCCAAAGGGTCTGACTAGTCTGGCAGCCATTTCAGAGATGTCTGATGTAGGGGAGAGTGGCTAGGCTTTCTGTAGCTATCGGAACTCTATCAACAAACACCGAGTTAGACCCCATCTACCACCCCCTGAGAAAAGGAATAAGAAGTGACTTCACCACAGGAAAAGACATCACCAACCCAAAAGAAACCCAAACATATAAATAGAAAGCAGAAATTTTCAGCATTACTTAGCAGGAGGTCCACTAAAGAGGTTACCTAGTAAGGTAACGAAACGTCTGGAATTGAACCTTTCAACTCTGAGCAAACCTACGTCCAAAACCGCAACCTGAGCTACAAATCTTAAAACTCGCTAAGAAAGCAAGCTTTTGGAAAAAGACAATAAAAGAAGAGGGGGAGATAAGTAGGCTCTCTGTGCTGCTGGAGAGGTCTCAGATGTAACTCACCTTTGAGTGGAGATTCAGCACCAAGTCAAACCAGGCAGGTCTACAGGACTGTTGATGATTGGGCAGCCCCCCAGAAAACTGCAGGCCAACCAGAGAGATCCCTGTCACGGAGTTACCAATTCAGTATGTACTCCAGTTTGGATGGTCTGACAAGGGGTAAATAGAAAAATGGACAAAAAATAGAACACAGTGGTAAATAGAGAAAGAAACCCCTTTCCCATTCAACTCAAGGTGCTCCTGCAAATGATTGCTCTACAAAAGATAGAGGGGGTCAGCTAGGTAACTAGCAGACAGCAATTGCACAACTCTCAACTCATCGCTGTCCTGGCTGAAAGGATCACTTCACATGTAGGAGTCATTTAGGCACTAAACCAACCAAAGCTCTTATCTATCCACACGATCCTGCAATAGGTGTATGCCTGTGCTGACATGAATACCATATGGCTCTCCTGGAGCAACAACTAATCACTTATATCAAAACACAGCACTTCAAACATGGCAAAATGTCCCAAGGCTTTCACAGGAGTTATCAAAGAAAATTGAACACAGTTGTATAAGGAGATATTGGGGCTGTTCATCAAATGCTTTATCTAAGTGGGAAGGAATTTAAGGATTTTTTTTTAAAAAAAAAAAGAGAGCGAGGTGTTCACAGCAAGGGAAGGGCGTGGTGGGTGCAGGGGGCACCAGGGGTGACGGAGGCTGAAGCCATGTCCACCTTCAGAGAAGTGAAGCAAATCAGGGATGCAAAACATGTCAGAATGGAAGGAGCACGGAAATCTGAAAGATAGTGGATCAGAAGAATTTACACAGCATAGATAGATAGAGAGACTCTATAACAAGGATGAGAAGCTTTTAAGAAAATGGCTAAAGAAAGAACAAGGCTTTGCCAGACTAAGAGCTGAAAATGTGTTGCTGGAAAAGCGCAGCAGGTTAGGCAGCATCCAAGGAGGAGGAGAATCGACGTTTCGGGCAGGAGCCCTTCTTCAGGAAGGGTCCTTCTTCAGGAAGGGCCCTTTGCCAGACTAAGGGTCCAACGAGCACTGGAGTTATGGATGAACCCATCACATCAATCTGTTTGTTTCACCAAACGAATTCAAATTAAAACTGGAGCATGAAATTTTGAGAGACAAAGTTTAACAAAGTGTTAACGACATTGTTTATACCAAAGAATAAAGATTCCAACAAAGTGATGACAGGACCAGATTTCCTTTCACTATGGGTGGCAAGTTGAACGCCACTAAAACCTGAATAGTGTTTTATAGAAAGCTGGAGCATAACTAGGTTCAACCTAATGAAGTGGAGGTGCCAGTGTTGGACTGGATTGGACAAAGTTGAAACTCACAACATCAGGTTATAGACTAACAGGTTTATTTGGAAGTACAAGCTTTCAAAGCACTGCTCCTTCATCAGGTAGCTACTGGGGCAGGATCATAGGATACAGATTTTACATAACAAACCTCTTCTGGACTGCCTCCAGTATCAAAGCATCTTTCCTTATATAAGGGGACCGAAACAGCTCATGATGCTCCAGCTATAGTCTCACTAGTTCTTGGCTTAGTTTTACCAAGACCTCCTTATTATTGTACTCCATGTCTTTCAACATAAAGGTCAACATTCCTTCTGCTTTCCCTATTACCTGTTGAACTTGGATGCCAGCTTTGAGAGATTATTTCATGGGTACCCCCAAATCCCTGTACTGCAGCTTTCTGCAGTCTTCATTCATTTAAACAATGTTCATCTCCTCTTTACTTCCTGTCAAAGTACATAACCTCACACTTTCCCTCATTATATTCTATCCACCAAATTTTCCCCATTCTCTTAACCCGTCTATATCCCTCCATTAACTCTCATAGGGTTATACCTATATATAGCTATGGTAAGAAATGTGGGAGAGTTACATGATAAGTGCAGCAAGGTCTATATCACCACCAGGGATGAGAATGAAAGAGAGGCAGGGATTACTGGAAATGCATTTGGGTGGCATAGCTGTTTCTTTTGGTGCACATGGGGAGGTGACCTGAGTTAGAGAACAGACAGTGCAGAGGCCATGCAGTATTAGCAGTTGTTGGATTTGGAGTGGGTACTAGTGAGCAAGGGAAGATGTTGCAGGCAATAATGAGAATAGGAGAACAAAAGCCTTGGTGGGAGGTGGGTACAGTATCACAAATAGAGTTGGTGTAAGATAGCTGAAAGAAGATGGTGGCACTTAGCCTGATGATCATTGACCTTCTTCCCACAGTGCTGGGTTTTCCTCCCGACAGCTGGGATGGAACTGGCCTGGGTAGCAACCCCAGACCAGGCCTGGTTCTGGGGGAGCAAGTCATCCTGCCTCAGCACCACCTCATGCACTGGTCCCTTCCTAAAAGGCAGAGCATCAATTTTTCCTCATCTGTCAGGTCATAGAGTTATAGAGATATACAGCATGGAAACAGACCCTTTGGTCCAACCCGTATATGCCAACCAGATATCCCAATCCAATCTAGTCCCACCTGCCAGCACCCAGCACATATCCCTCCAAACCCTTCCTATTCATATACCCATCCAAATGAGTCCTAAATATTGCAATTGTACCAGCCTCCACCACTTCCTCTGGCAGCTCATTCCATACACATACCACCCTCTGCATTTAAAAAGTTGCCCCTCAAGTCCCTTTCCCCTCTCACCCTAAGCCTATGCCCTCTAGTTCTGGACTCCCTGACCCCAGGGAAAAGACTGTCTATTTACCGTATCCATGCCCCTCAATATTGTAAACCTCTATAAGGTCACCCCTCAGTCTCCGACGCTCCAGGGAAAACAGCCCCAGCCTGTTCAACCTCTCCTATAGCTCAGATCCTCCAAACCTGGCAACATCCTTGTAAATCTTTTCTGAACCCTTTCAAGTCTCACAACATCCTTCCGATAGAAAGGAGACCAGAATTGCACACAATATTCCAATAGTGGCCTAACCAATGTCCTGTACAGCTGCAACATGACCTCCCAACTCCTGTACTCCATACTCTGACGAATAAAGGAAAGCATACCAAATGCCTTCTTCACTATCCTATCTACATGCAACACCACTTTCAAGGAGCTATGAACCTGCACTCCAAGGTCTCTTTGTACAGCAACAATCCCTAGGATCTTACCATTAAGTGTATAAGTCCTGCTAAGATTTGCTTTCCCAAAATGCAGCACCTCACATTTATCTAAATTAAACTCCATCTGCCACTTCTCAACCCATTGGCCCATCTGGTCCAAATCCTGTTGTAATTTGAGGTAACCCTTTTCACTGTCCACTACACCTCCAATTTTGGTGTCATCTGCAAACTTATTAACTGTACCTCTTATGCTCGCATCCAAATCATTTAAGTGACAAAAAGTAGAGGGCCCAGCACCAATCCTTGTGGCACTCCACTGGTCACAGGCCTCCAGTCTGAAAAATAACCCTCCACCACCACTCTCTGTCTTCTACCTTTGAGCCAATTCTGTATCCAAATGGCTAGTACTCCCTGTATTCCATGAGATCTAACCTTGCTAATCAGTCTCCCATGGGGGACCTTGTTGAACGCCTTACTGAAGTCCATATAGATCACATCTACTGCTCTACCCTCAATCCTCTTTGTTACTTCCTCAAAAAACTCAAACAAGTTTGTGAGACATTATTTCCCACACAAAGCCATGTTGACTATCCCGATTCAGTCCTTTCCAAATACATGTACATCCAGTCCCTCAGGATTCCCTCCAACAACTTGCCCATCACTGACGTCAGGCTCACTGGTCTACAGTTCCCTGGCTTGTCCTTACCACCCTTCTTAAACAGTGGCACCACGTTAGCCAACCTCCAGTCTTCCAGCACCTCACCTGTGACTACCGATGATGCAAATCTCTCAACAAGAGGCCCAGCAATCACTTCTCTAGCTTCCCACAGAGTTCTCGGGTACACCTGATCAGGTCCTGGGGATTTATCCACCTTTATGCGTTTCAAGACATCAAGCACTTCCTCCTCTGTAATATGGACATTTTGCAAGATGTCACCATCTATTTCCCTACAGTCTATATCTTCCATATCCTTTTCCACAGTAAATATTGATGCAAAATATTCATTTAGTATCTCCCCCATTTTCTGCAGCTCCACACAAAGGCTGCCTTGCTGATCTTTGAGGGGCCCTATTCTCTCCCTAGTTACGCTTTTGTCCTGAATGTATTTGTAAAAACCCTTTGGATTCTCCTTAATTCTATTTGCCAAAGCTAACTCCTGTCCCCTTTGTGCCCTCCTGATTTCCCTCTTAAGTATACTCCCACTGCCTTTATACTCTGAGGATTCACTCGATCTATCCTGTCTATACTTTACATATGTTTCCTTCTTTTTCTTAAGCAAACTCTCAATTTCTTTAGTCAACCAGTATTCCCTATACCGATCAGCCTTTCTTTTCACCCTGACAGGAATATACTTTCTCTGGATTCTTGTTATCTCATTTCTAAAGGCTTCCCATTTTCCAGCCGTCCCTTTACCTGCGAACATCTGCCTCCAATCAGCTTTCAAAAGTTCTTGTCTAATACCGTCAAAATTGGCCTCTCTCATATTTAGAACTTCAACTTTTAGATCTGGTCTATCCTTTTCCATCATTATTTTAAATCTAATAGAATTATGGTCGCTGGTCCCAAAGTGCTCCCCCACTGACACCTCAGTCACCTGCCCTGCCTTATTTCCCAAGAGTAGGTCAAGTTTTGCACCTTTTCTAGTAGGTACATCCACATACTGAATCAGAAAATTGTCTTGTACACACTGCCACAAAATGTCAGGATCCACGCAGGATAGCTCGAGACAGAGTGCTTGTCCAGAGCACAACAGCCTTCTAAAACTAGTGCAGGCACAAGATGCCAGTCCATTCTGGGATATCTTGGCAATGGAAAGTTGTTCCAAGAACAGCAAGTGGTACAATGAGACTGGAGTCAGATGAGAGGGATACCACAGGATCAAGGATACAACAGGGAAAATTACCTCACACTAAGAGAAACCCTCCATGAAACCTAGAAAAACAGATACAGCCAATAAACCACAAGATTCAGACTTGGAGTTATCCTCAACATTTGCTTTCTCACCTACTACTTTGTCAGGCACAGACTTGGTTATAGTACATTTAGTTCCTTCATCAAGTCAGTAATACGTAACAAATCATGGCCCAAGTACTGATACCTGCAGCCACCATGAGTTGCAAATTGATATTCCGAAAATGTTCCGTTATTCCAACTTTGTCTTCTATGAGTTAGTTAATCCTCTGTCTAGACTAATAGATGACCTTCAACGCCATGGGCTTTTATATTCTAAAGCAGCCTTCTCTGCATTACCTCTTCAAATGCCTTTTGGAAATCTCATTGACCAGGACACTGATGATGACTCACCTGCTGCTCATTGAAATAATGCCATAGAATCTTCACAATCAAGCAGGTGGCTGAACCACAATCCAAAAAAAATGCAATGTAAAGCTCCCTCAGTACTGTACTGACAGTTCAGCCTTGCTTTTTGTGCTGGACCTGAACTCAAAATCTTGTGGTTCAAAGGCAAATGCTCTACCAAGTAAGACATAGCTGAGATGGAGGAAACATTAGAGAAAAAAAACCTGCAGATCCTGGAATCCAATGTAGACAGCCAGGAAGCTGGAAAAAACAGCCAGCCAGGCAACATCAGGAGGTGGATAAGTCAATGTTTTGGGTATAACCCTTCTTCAGGACTGGGGGTGGGTGTAGGTGGAGTTGCACATAAAAGGGGCTGGCGGGGCAGGGTGGTGAAGTGGGGATAAGTGAAGACAGGCAGAGGGTACAACCTGGTTGGTCAATGGAAGGACTGAATCCGGTTGGTGGCAGGGAAGGGTGGAAAAGAAGGGGCTGGGAAAGGAGGCTATTTGAAATTGGAGAATTCAATGTTGAGTCCTTTGGGCTGTAGACTGCCCAGGGGGAGGATGAGGTGCTGTTCCTCCAGTTTGGTTCATTGTGGCAATGGAGGCGGCTAAGGATGGCCATGTCAGAAAGCAAGTGGTTAGAAGAATTAAAATGGGTGGTGACTAGGAGGTCTGGTCAGACACTATGGACCTGGCTGCAATGTTCAGTGAATTGTTCCTTAAGTTTATATTTGGTTTCCCTGATGTACAGAAGACCATAATCGGGAGCACCTGATGTAGTAAACTAGGTTGGAAGAGAGGCAGATGAACCTCTGTCAACAATGGTGCTGGAGAATCCTTGGTTGAGGAAGGTGAACCTTTCGGAGGCTCCCTTGTCACATCTTTTCTGATGATGCCAACTTTGACGGAGACGGAGGAATGGGAAAATCAATTGGAATCTTTACATGAAGCAGACTGTGGGAGTCGGTGGGTTTATAATGGATTTTGGTGGCCAAGCTATCCCCAGAAATTAAAGCAAAGATGTTGAGGAAGGGAAGGTATGAGTCAGAGATGGGCCAGGTGAAGGGGAGTGTGGGATGGACATGGGAAGTAAAATTGATGAAAGTTGCCAAATGGGATCAAATGAATCTTTTAAAAAGAGTATAAAGGGTGTAGGGGCATTCTTAACAGGGAAATCAGGAGGGCAATATGGGGATCAGACAGCTTTGCCAGATAAGATTAAGGATAATCCAAAGACTCTACAAACATGTTAAAAGCAAAAGAGCAATGAGGGAGAGAACACAGCCTCTTAAAAATCAACCAGGTCATATGTTGAGCCTTAGAGATGGGAGAGATACTAAACAAATATTTCAGATCAGTTTTTACTGTGGAGAAAGAAATGGAGATTAGAGAACAAGGAAATTAATACTGGTGCTTTGAAAACAGTTCACATTAAGAACTCCAGCACTCCCTCTTCTGTAAAGAACAAAAGGTGGATAAATCTCCAGGTCCTGGTCAAGTGAATCCCAGGACGTTGTGGGAAGTTAGGGAAGAAATTGCGGAGCCCCTAATGATATTTGTATCATTTGTAACTATGGGTGAGGTGCCAAAGGTCGAGAGGATGGCTGATGTGGTGTCTTTATTTAAGGCAGGCTATAAGGAGAAGCCTAACTGTAGACCAGAGAGTCTGATCAGTGGTGCATAAGTTGGAGGTGATTCTGAAAGATAGGATTTACAAACATTTGGAGAGGCAAAGACTGATTAAGAATAGTTAACAGTTTTGTGCAAGGAAAATAGTGGCTCACAAACTTGAATTGCATTTGTTTTTGAAGAAATAACCAAAAAGATTGATAAGGGTAGAGCAGTAGATGTTGTTTACATGGACATTAATAAAACCTTTAGCAAGGTTCCACATGGTAGACTAATTGGTAAAGTTATATCATAAGACCATAAGACATAGGAGTGGAAGGAAGGCCATTCGGCCCATCGAATCCACTCCGTCATTCAATCATTGCTGATGGGCATTTTAACTCCACTTACCCGCATTCTCCCCGTAGCCCTTAATTCCTTGTGACATCAAGAATTTATCAACCTCTGCCTTGAAGACATTTAGCATCCCGGCCTCCACTGCACTCTGTGGCAATGAATTCCACAGGCACACCACACTCTGGCTGAAGAAATGCCTCCGCATTTTTGTTCTGAATTTACCCCCTCTAATTTTAAGGCTGTGTCCACAGGTCCTAGTCTCCTCGCCTAACGGAAACAATTTCCTAGTGTCCACCCTTTCCAAGCCATGTATTATCTTGTAAGTTTCTATTAGATCCCCCCTTAAATCTTCTAAACTCCAATGAATACAATCCCAGGATCCTCAGTCGTTCCTCGTATGTTAGACCTACCATTCCAGGGATCATCCGTGTGAATCTCTGCTGGACACGCTCCAGTGCCAGTATGTCTTTCCTGAGGTGTAGGGACCAAAAGACTGGACACAGTACTCCAAATGGGGCCTAACCAGAGCTTTATAAAGTCTCAGTAGCACAACGGTGCTTTTATATTCCAACCCTCTTGAGATAAATGACAACATTGCATTCGCTTTCTTCATCACGCACTCAAACTGCATGTTTACCTTTAGAGAATCCTAGACTAGCACTCCCAGATCCCTTTATACTTTGGCTTTATAGAAAGTAGTCCATGCTTGTATTCTTTTTTCCAAAGTGCAAGACCTCGCATTTGCTCACATTGAACTTCATCAGCCATTTCCTGGACCACTCTCCCAAACAGTCTAGATCCTTCTGCAGCCTCCCCACTTCCTCAGTCCTACCTGCCTGTCCACCTAACTTTGTATCATCGGCAAACTTCGCTAGAATGCCCCCAGTCCCTTCATCCAGATCATTAATATATAACGTGAACAGCTGCGGCCCCAACACTGAATCCTGTGGGACACCGTTTGTCACCGGCTGCCATTCCGAAAAAGAACCTCTTATCCCAACTTTCTGCCTTCTGTCAGACAGCCAATCCTCAATCCATGCCAGTAGCTCACCTTGAACACCATGGGCCCTCACCTTGCTCAGCAGCCTGTGTGGCACCTTATCAAAGGCCTTTTGGAAGTCTAGGTAGACCACATCCACTGGATTTCCCTGGTTAACCTACTTGTCACCTCTTCAAAAGAATTCTAACAGGTTTGTCAGGCACGACCTCCCCTTACTAAATCCACGTTGATTTGTTCTAATCCGACCCTGCTCTTCCAAGAATTTAGAAACCTCATCCTTAAATGATGGGTTCTAGAATTTTACCAACAACCGAGGTTAGGCGAATTGGCCTATAATTTTCCATCTTTTGTCTTGATCCTTTCTTGAACAAGGGGGTTACAACAGCAATCTTCCAATCATCCGGGACTTTCCCTGACTCCAGTGACTTTTGAAAGATCTCAACCAATGCCTCCGAATCACATGGGATTCAGGAACAGCTTGCCAATTGGACACAAAATTGACTTGATGGTAGGAGACAGAGGGTGATGGTGGAGGGTTGTTTTACAAACTTTAGGCCTGTGACCAGTGGTGTTCCGTAGGTATCAGTACTGGGTCCGCTTTTGTCACCTGTATAAATGACTTGGAATGACAACTTAGTAAGTTTTTAAGTTTGCGAATGCCACCAAGATTGGTGTACAGTGAACAGTCAGGGTGGTAATCAAAGATTACAAAGAGATCTTGATAAATAGGCTGGAGTGGCAGATGGAGTTTAATTTAGACAATTGCAAGGTAATGCATTTTGGTAATACAAGGGCAGGACTTCTACAAGTAATGTTAGGGTCCTGCGTAATGTTGTAAAACAGAGACCTAGGGGTTCTTTGAAATTTTCATCATACGTAGTCAGGATAGTTACGGAAGCATTTAGCACACATGCCTTCATTGCTTAGACCTTTGAGTTGAGGAGTTGGGACATCATGTTAAGGTTGTACAGGATGTTATGCCCAGTTCTGGTCATCCTACTAAAGGAAGGATATTATTAAAAGGGAACAAGATCAGAAAAGATTTACCAGGATGTTGGTATGGAAGGTTTGAGTTATAAAGATAAGCTGGAACCATTTTCACTGAGAGGTTGAGGGATAACCTTATAAAAAGGTTTATAAAATCATGATGAGCACAGATAAGGTGAATAGCAAGGGCCTTTTCCCAAAGGGAGGGGAGTTCAAAACTAGGGGCATATTTTTAAAAGTGAGAAAGATTTAAAAAAAGGACAAGAAGAATTTCCAGCATGGAATGAGCTGCCACAGGAAGTGATAGATGCAGGTACAGTTACAATATTTGGATAAGGACATGAACAGAAAATGGTTGGATGGATTTAGGCCAAACAAGCAATTAGGACTAGTTTGATTTGGGAACATGGTCTGTGTGGGCTAATTGGGCCAAAGGGTCTGTTTCTGTGCTGTATAGCTCTATGACTATGACTCACTTAAAAACAACAGGCAGCACTTGGATGCACAAGTCCCACACCTATTTCCAACAAATCCAATAGTTCCCGGCAGGTCAGGGAAAGGGGTCAGAATGTGATTTCCACAAGGAGGAACTCAGCAGTTCTATATCAACTTACAGCCAAGTTCAAAACAGACCCCATTTTGACTGTTCCAAGGCCCTTAACTCAGTTTTGGAGTTACAAATTAGACAGTGTAAATGTAAAATTTCTTGAAGGCAAGATGAATTCAGTTTAAGTGTGATAATCTGAATTATTTTTGACGAATTCCTTCCTCTTTGAACTGCTCTAAGGGAGGCTTAAGTTGTAAGGATTAAAAAGAAACAACTTCCACTGAACAGATTGGAGTTTCAAAATCTAAATTTCCTCAGTGAGGGTTTCTGAGTTCACTGTCAGACTGACTTATAAAAGATGATATTAAAGGATTTTTGATGCTTGCAAAATTTGTAAGCACCAGGAATGGGTGTGGTGGTGGCAGCAATGCCCACCATTCTTAAATCAGCCCAACTTTGCAGAAACAGCCTGTGGTCTCACAAGCCCAGTAGTAATTATTTTACTAGTTCTTATTTATTTCTGTATTGCAGCCATCATGCAATAAACACCATTGTAATCGAGGGACACTGGAACATTTGGCATAAGGCATTGAGGAGGCGGCAATTTAACTGGAACAAAAACAAACTAAATCAAATTGAATGTAAAAACCTATCCAAATGTCCTCTGGATCCTCTTATTCTACACAATGTAATATGATCCTGATTGCATTTTTTTTTCCAAGTAACACAAACGGAAAAATGAGGAGCAAACAAAAAAAAACAGGAAGGGAAAAAAAAAAAATCAATTCCACTCTTGCACACCTCCCAGTATCCAGTAAAGACCTGCATTGGCAATAATCTAGAAACTGGTTAAACACTGGATGATGCTGAGGGATCACTTGAACAGCAGGACACTTTGTAAAGTTATTTCTATTTTAAAAATCACCAAAACCTCAAGTTTAGAAACAAAAGTTCTTTCAATACATCATAGATGTTGCTGCTTAATTTGCAATTCACTTGATGAATATACTGTGGGTGATATTAGAAAACACACAATAGTATGGGGTAAACATTAAAGAGACTTTGATCCATTAGACAATTTTTGGGTTGTATAACTTGTGCAGCAGAGTACCTTTTAAGTCAAAAAGGATATTGTACAACATTATGTCTGAGCCTTGATTACATGACAGAAGAATCAATGAAAATATTTATCTATCGTTTGTACCAGTTCTTTGAACTCTTGGGGAAACAGAAAATGATAAATTTTGATGAAAGTTTAATTTCCTAATCCTATTTAGCATATTTCACTAAACCATTAAGAAAGTCATACATGTCTATATAGTTTTGCCTGCACTTTTAACTTGGACTTTATTCAAAATTGTATTAAACTTTTACAAAAAAAAAGTTTTTAGAACTCAGCAGATTAATGACCGAAACAATGGATTTTCAATTGTGCAAAAATATATAGCATTAAAGTTGGTCACTCTTTCACTTCATTACTAAAGAAAAGGCGATAACTAATTTATACAAGCGTAATTCCATCTTGTGTCATGTTCTTCATCTCTAAGAATTTGACTAGGTCAGCTGATTTAGATGCAAAAATGAACTAAACAGGAATGTTAGAATGATTGACCATCTCCTGTGCTCTTTCAGCTCATATTACATTACACCAGCTCTTTGATACAGTTTCCAATTACTCCCATACCACTTTCCCCGATAGCCCTGTAATGCTTCAAATATTTTTCAATTCCCTTTTGAAAATATTGATATACCATGATGGATCGGAAATGGTTACTGTTAGAGAATGTACTAAGATGATGGCATACAGTTTTGAAGAGAGGGAGAGGGGAGTCTAAGTCAAGATCCCAATTTGGGCAAGTGAATCACATCTTCTAATAGTTTGAGTTCCCGGCCAGGATATTACCATAGCCAGATAGTTTTTGCAGAAGTACAGACTGGAGTTGCACATCAGTATCCCGGACCAACTGAATAAAGGGATTTGCCTGGGGAGATTGAAAATTCTGATTGGAAGGTTAAAGAAATGAGAATTACCAAAACAAACCAAAAAAAAATCAATTTTTTTTCAGAGTTCTGACTCAGATAAGTTTAAAAAGTTGCCTAGGAGAAATTAGAAATTTAGCAACATACTCCAACTCCTGAGTAACTATTAAACCTAATCACCAAGTACACCCTTAAATCCGTGGCACTCCTCTCCCTCCCTGACCCGACAGCTTTGTACCTTCAAGCTCTCCCACCCAATGTTCCCTTCCCACCAGAGCCACTACAACTTACCCCCACATTCCTGCCAAACAAAACATGCCCATCCCCCAACACCCTTTGACATGACACCAACACCTGACCCACCCTTGGCGTCCCCTGCCCCAAACAAACACGCACCACCTCCCAACCCCAATCGCCAACTTGACTGATCATAAACCTTCATCCACTCACCTGCCACTCTAACCTCCTCACCCACCTGGCACCCTCCCCCCATTCCCCTCAGCCTACCCTGCAATATTATCTTGCAGACAAGTCTCTACACAATAGCAGTTGAATTGGCATGTGGATGTTTTAAAATCCCAGGATACAGCATACTGCTGCAAAACCAGACAGGGTTTCAATGATTATGGCTGTTGGGATTGCTGGACAGTTCATCCAATTATAAAAGAAAGCTTCCGTTGAAATCATATAAACATTTTTGTCTGATCAGGGTTGGAAATATGATTTACAACCAGATAGAAATTTCTGAAAGATTGTGCCTGACCCAACCAGCATAACTTGTACCTATTGCTCAACAAACTACATCTTGTCAACACAAGAACCTCTTCTTGTGAAGACTGACTAGTGGTTTATCCTCTGTCACTATCAACCAAACAGGCCTTGTACAGTAGTCCTCCCCATACCCACAGGGGATAGATTCCAAGACCTGCTGTGGAAACCTGAAACTGCAGATAGAAGCAAACCCATTCATTTCAGTGGGAAATTTACCTTCCCGGCAGCCCCCAGTCCCTGGTGCTCAAACATTCCCTATGTGTTTGAGCCGCAGTAAATCACGGGTAACTGAAATTGCGAAAAACAATTCCCACATATACGGCAGTCAGCCTGTACCTTGAATAGGAGTAGGATTGGTTCGGAGGAAGGGTCACTTGACCTGAGAACATTAACTGGTTTCTCTCTGCTGAGTTTTTCAGGCAATTTCTGTTTTTGTTGTGGAAGATTGTTACCAGCTCTCTACCCCAACCATTAGCTGGCTGTAGTCAACTCTACAACACATATAATGGAAGTTACTACCACATCTGCTTTTACTGCCTTTTCAAGAAAAACATTAAAGATTGCAACAATTTGTTAAGCCCAATTTCATGTCAACTCTGGTTCTTTTGCCCTATTCCTCTTAAAGTGGTGTCCTCTGCATACCAACCACTGCAACATTGACAGAGGAATAAGGAGAAACAAAATTCATGATATATTAAACCTTTATCAACTCATCTTTTAAATTCATTTGCTGCAAATAGAACAATGCCAGTTTCTCCAATCTCTCCCCATTTCTTGTCCCTGGTATTATTTGATTAAACATCCTCTGCACTCTCAGATCCTGACACTCTTCCCAAGGCATGGTACCTAATATTGAATACTCCAGTTGATACTTAAGCAGTAACTTGGCAGCACAGTGGCTCAGTGGTTAGCACTACTGCCTCACAGCACCAGGGTCCCAGGTTCAATTCCAGCCTCGGGCCACTGTCTGTGTGGAGTTTGCACATTCTCCCTATGTCTGCATGAGTTTCCTCCCACATCCAAAGAGGTGCAGGTCAGGTAAATTGGCCATGCTAAATTGCCCATAGGTCAGGTAAATTAGTCAGAGGGAAATGGGTCTGGGTGGGTTACTCTTCGGAGGGTCGGTGTGGACCGAAGGGCCTTTTTCCACACTGTAGGGAATCTAATCTAATCTTGCATATTTACCTCAATTATCTACCTTTCTTTAATCAAAAAAATACCAAATACCTCCCATATGCTTTTTAAACAGCCTTCCATACCTATCCTGCAGCATGGTGTAAATGGCAAGTCTGTTCTTTTTAAAATAACACCTCTTTAACATTGTCTCTCCTCAATCATACCAAAATGCATCACCTTACAAATCTTATTTCACTGGTTTCTATAAATTTTCTTTTAAAGCAAAAGTAATATGCAACCTAGCATAATTACTAGGCCTTGTAAGTATACCAATATTCCAGGTGGTCAATTTAACACACCTGAAAACATAGAAGAACATGCGGTTCTAGCAGATTTCTAGGCTACGTGTCTTAGGATTCTAATTGGAAACATACATGGCAAGTGGGAACGTGTTACTTTCTTTGCATGCAAGTCACTGAAAGCTAACATGCAGATGCTGGGGCAATTAGGAAGGCAAATGGTATGTTAGCATTTATTGCCAGGGGATTTGAGTGCAGGAATAATGACAGCTTGATTCAATTCTGTAGAACCTTGGTTAGAAAACACCTGAAGCACCGCATGCAGTTTTGGGCACCTCATCCAAGGAAGAATAGATGATACAACGAACATAATGAATGGATAGACAGCAGTGCCTTGATTTGATTTTCATTCTTGCAGCTTACAGCAGGAGTCAGGAAAACTTCCAGCTCAGTACATTGACCTTAGCAGATAGTGAAAATCCTAACCTTGTGGACACTGTCTGATGAAAAGGAGCTTCAATTGGGCCAGCCATGTTGGGAAAAACTTCACAAGTAGTCACAAAGAATCTACTTGAATGATGTTTGTGGCTCACTGAAGTTTGCTGTCTAGTTCATTAGACAAGGTTAAAAAGGTTCAAATGCTTGCAGTTCCAGCTAATTGCATTTTAAAAGGGTCTGGATGACTAACAGTTCAACTAATAAATGAAAAAAGAAATGAATGACTTACTTTTATAAAGTTTTTTTAAAATTCGTCAGTCATGAATGCATGACTATATACTCAAAAATGCATCACCTCACATTTGTCTGCATTGACCTTCATCTACTACAAGCTACCACATTTTCTAAGTCTTCCAGGGTTCAACATTATCCTCCTCACAGTTTACAATGCTTTCAAGTTCTGTATCATCTACAAATTTCAAAAGTATACCTTGAACACATTATTAGGACATAGCTTCCCCTGATATAATGATACTGGAGGAACTCCATTACAAACCTTCCTACACTGGCCACTACTCATTGGTTCCTACTACGCAGCCAATTTTGTATCCATGTTGTTACCCTGTACATCTCATTCACTGAGCTACAATGTTGCACTACATCAATTGCCTTTTGAAAGGCCATGTGCATCACAACAACAGCATTACCCCCTCATCAACTCTTATTTCAGTAAGTTAATCAAACTGAATTTCCCTATTGGAATCCACAGGGCAACTAATCCTATCCTGAATCATCATTTCTGGAAGCTTTCCCAGCATTGAATTTAAACTGACTGGACAATAATTTCTGGGCTGCTCCTTATAATCTTAAATGAACAGGAGCATTATTTTTGTAATTCCCAGTCCCCTTTCCTCTCTAGGACAAGCTGAAAGATTATAGTCAGTGGCCTCCTGCAATTTCCACACTCACTGGCCTCAATATTCTTGGATGAGCTTCCTCCAGTCCTAGTCACCGGAATTTTGTTATGAAGGTGTATATTGTACCTTTAAAGCGTGAGTGAATGCTGTTCTGCACCAAGAGCTTACAAGCACCTGTGATATGAATAGATACCAGTCTTAGAGCGTACTGGAGAATTGAAAGTATGTAATAGTTGGCTGTGAAATGGATACCTGAGTTGGTTGCTGTTTTGACAATAATTTGAATTTAATTAGTTTAAATTATGCCCCAGGATACTAAAACCCAATTGAGTTTGAATTTATTGTTTTGTCAACATTGGATTATCTCATTGATTCAATGTTGGGATATAAAAAAGGCAGGCATCTTGAAAACTGGACAGAGCAATTGCCATCAACACAGATCTGAGAAATTAGGAAACACTTTCTATCAAAAGGTACCTTTTCATATGAAACATATTTGCAGTAAGAAAGATGGTGATTCAGGGAAACCTTCAGCCGGAAGAGGACAGACAAAGACGACTGCCACTGTATGGTTTTGAAATTAAGTCGAAGCAATTTTAATAACTTTTGTTGGAACAGTATATTGTTATATCATTGGAGGCAGATAATAAGCAGTTTAGAGAAAAGGGGCTTAAAGCCGTGAATAGTGTGTGTAATGTCCACTTTTATATAGAGTTAAAACAAAAAGTGATGTTAAATCCTTTAAATAGTGGAATTTGGGTCACTCATACTTTTAACAGATTACGAGGCAATGTGAGCTTTTCTGGGAGTTTAGTTTAATTAACAGAAGTGCTGTAACAATTTTAAGTATTGATAGCTTATCCAATTCTTCCTACTTATCAGTTTTTAATCCTTTGAGCTTCATCCTGTCATCATTGCCAAGGTTACATCTACTTTCTCAGTAAGACACATGCAAAGTACTAATTTAACACTACTGTCATACCTCTGTCCCCATGTGTAAATCCCTTTTGATCCCTAACTGGCCCTATTCCTTTTATCATCCTTTTACTATTGATGTGCCTATAGAAGACTTTGGGACTCCCATTCACATTAGCTTCTAATCTCCTCAAACCCTCTCCTACGCTTTTCCATCTCCTCTCTGAACCTTCTGTATGCCTCTTGATTCTTAATTGCATTTTCCACCAGAAACCTGTCACAAGCATGCTTTTCTTTAATGGATGAAAAGGAAATAGGGCCAACAAATCCAGAGCTCATTGCCTATCTTTCCCTTTGAAGGGAATATACCTTCACTGTACCATGAACATCTTTCTTTGTGAGGGGCAGGAAGGTGTAGCCTAGTATGAGGGCACTTGGGCATGAGGAGTTGATTGTTTGAGGGTGGTGGGGGGAGAAGAAAAAGAGCGCGATGTCAGTTTCACACAAGGCGGTGGTGTTTTTGAACTTACCTTTCAGAAAAAGGTTTCTCACGCTGGCTATAACATGAACGTGACTCTTTAAAAACATGGCGTGACTCCATGAAAATTTCAGAGAACTAGGACATGCCTATTTCCACGCACCCTTCACCCAGCAGGAGAGAGTGTCAGGTGTTATGGATCTGACCAGAACCCCTCAAAACATTTCAGTAAGTAGTCCAGACCCTAGCTTTGCTAGTTGTTTTAAGCACAGTGTAGAGTGGATACTCCAAGAGATAAGCTACTGGTCAAGCCAAGTAGTTTCAAACAAAAAAAAACTTTTTTTTAAAAAAACAAGATTACCAAATGAAACAAACTGAAAACTGAAAACGTAACCTATCTGAAAACACAAAGATCAAAGCTAAATGATGCTATTCCATTTACTTGCAACAATTCCCATAAACACCCCTTGGCACAAAAGGAAAAAAAATCAAAAACAAAAACAGTCCTACAAGAGAGATGTCAGAGAGAGAGAGGACCATCAGCCTGGACCTGTTCTTTGGGTCCAGCCACTTTCACAACTGCCTGACTGCTTTCCTTGAATAACCATACTGCCAAGAAAAAAAAACAAATCAATTCATAGAAAAGCTGAGTTGAGAGAACTAGCTACTCCCCTTTCATCGCACAAATGTTTTTGTTTAAAAACTCAAAAGCATTTTGGCTGAAGCAGTATCTGTTAACTATAACCAAATTGGCCCTAAAGCCCAAGCAAACCCAGACTTTTGGGAACCTCTGTTTTTACAACCTTCTTTTAAAAAAAAAACAACAATTTTGTTAAAGGAGCAGTATCATCACATGGGCGCAAGCTCACCTCCAACACCTTAAATTGGAAACAGCAAGATTGGATACTAGAATAGGGACTCTCCCAAAATTTTGTAAACAGTTCCTATATCACAACTCATTGAAAACCAAAGCCTTTGCTTTAGCATTCTGCAGTACAATGCAATTCTGAAAATATAGTCTGATGTCAACCAAAGGTCTATCTTCTGACATATCAGGTTGGCTTGAATTACCTCCCTTTTCTTTCATCAGAAGCATTAGTTAATTTATTTCATTCAGACTAGCAGCTTGAAGTGTGGAAAGCAGTTTCAGAGAGGAGTGCAAAGAGATTTACACATGATACACCATGTGACAGTCAGGTAGAAAGACATACTTGCGGATCCCCATCACGTCAATTGTTTATTGCTGCAATATTCTTTGAAAAATGAAGTGCAACGTGACTGCTCAAAATCTATCCAGTATCTTCAAGGCTTAGCTAAGAAGCATGATGCAAAACTCACTCATCTAAATGAGGAAAACTGCAATACTCAAGAAGTTCGGCACAATCCTAAGAACTCAGTCTATTAAACAGGCAACTTGAACAGATCTTCACGGAGAAGATCTACTGGCCTACTATCCACTATGTACTTTTCCTACAGTACATAGCATCTATACGCTACTGAACTACAATATTATCATTACTGCACAGGAATATTTTGATATGATGCTATTAATTTACAATTCACAAATAACTTCCACACAACTTTGGAAAAGTTTGACAGAAATAGAAAGTCCGATGGGCATGAAACATCAACTCCAAAATATTGATCAACCTGATGAGTTTCTTCAGCACTTTCTATTTTAATTTCAAATCTCCAATAGCAACATTGTGATTTGTGGAAGAAATGTGGTAGATTCTCTATAAGGTTTGTGCAGATATTGCTCCAACTGACTGTTGGATTTTCCAGATTGGATTAATCTGGACAGGTCTTTTGGAGTTGCCTTCTCCATTATGAAAATGCCATACTTCTAGTTTTGAGTAAGTTGTCCACATACATAGTGAGCATTTCCTTCACATTCGTGAAATTCATACAGGACTGGCTAATTCAGTAGCAATGCAATTTTCATGTGCTCATTTAATATTGATAATCCACTAACCAAAGTGCCACTCAAGGAAACCTTCGACATTTGTGCTGCACCACTATATCATGATTGGACTGTCATAATTGTGCGAATCATTTTTCATTGAACTTATGAAGTCATCAAATCATGAAGTTCAATTTTAACAACATCACATTAACCCAAATAGATGGTGAGCAGGAAATCCCTGCTAGGCGGAGTTCCTGCAAACATCTTTGTTAATTTCCATGAGAAACACTTCTTTAATTAAATTGAACTGAATTGTCTCATTCGTGCACATTTCCACAATGCAGATGCTACATTTGAATCTGTAACTGCATATAAGAACTTAATTTCACATTCGAAACAGTTTCTATCCTGTGCTCAAATTTGTTTTCAAAATGGAGCAGACAAATTAGTTACTTTACCTCAAAGCCCCAATTGAGAAATTAACCAGGGAATTCTCTACTACTCTATCACAAACCAACCTTCACTAGTCAATATATGCATGGAGTTTCTTATACTTTGTGCTAGAATATTGGCCCTAGCATTCACCTTGTAAATTGGGCTCAAAGTTATTTGATAACCATGCAAGTTCAATGGTGAAATAGAGAACATCAAAGCCATACTTCAAAAATAATGACATCACTGATCAAATCATTTCTCACTATAATCAAAACAGGTGGACAGGTCTAAGGGTGTTACATTTGATCCTGAAACATATCCAGTCTACCTCAGATGGGCATCAGGTGGAGTTAGCTGTTTTACGCTGGTAATATGCAGTGGCAGAACAAGTGGTGCTTGCTATAACAGGATGCTGCTGTCAAGCCAAAGAGAGGTTCTGCCTCTCTCACAAATTAATATTGTGATGCTAGGTATAGAAGCACATTGCAAAGACTGGCAGATTATATCAAACAGCATACCCCTTCAGCTGGTCACAACAAGCATCCAAACAGTCTACATTTGCAAAATTCACAATTCCAACATTTGATGTGAATCTGCAATCAGACAACAATTTACAAAACATCAGTCTGTGACAAATTACACAGACAACTAACTTAGGATTGTCCATCAGCCTCAACATGGTACACTCACATTTACTGGAAGCCACTGGTATTAAGACACAGGATCCTGTTCCTTTCAGACATAAATAACGTACACACACTGTACCTGTTTCAACTCTGCAAAATAGGTGACACACCATTCTCAGGGCAATGCCTTAAATCAACCAGATGTGGAGGTGCCAGTGTTGGACTAAGGTAGACATAGTTAAAAACCACACATCAAGTTAGTATCCAACAGGTATATTCGAAAGTAGCTACCTGATGAAGGAGGAGCACTCCAAAAGCTTGCAATTTCAAATAAATCTGCTGGATCATAACTTGGTGTTGTGAGATTTTTACCTATGATTAACCACCTTGTTTAAAAGTTAAACAAACCTTGACAGTTAACAATCAATAATCATTAACTGATGTATTTTCCTCAGCAACACTTAACAAATCTGAGTCTACTTGTCAATCAATAAGCACTCATCACATACATAAAAACGTCATTTTCCTTTTGTATACTCTGGTATTTCTTGCGAATTGGCCTGATGAGTGCAAGATGAAAAGCTACAGCAATTTTTTTTTCAGAAATGTAAATATCTTGTAATTTTGTGTTACACTTAAAGTGCTACCTACCTTGTGCATTGGTAAATGCAGATGATTGATTCTTTAATCCTAACATCCAAATTGTTAATGAATAATGAACCCATTGAAAGATACTGCTGGTCACATCCTGCCAATTACAATATCTACCCATTGTCAAGAATCTTTAGCTCAATAGTTGCAAACAGTCGTCTTTTAACCAGATCAATAATGTGCCTTCAATCCTAAGGCTTTAGCTAACAATCTCTTATAAAAGGAGAGTTATCAAACACCTTCTGTAAGAACAAATAAATACCATCCATAGACATTTTGCTGTTCATTATTTAGTCACCTCTTCAAAAGAATCACATCAAGTTCAACAATATTAATTTACCTTTGCAACTTCATTTAGCGTTAGCTTCTCTCCAATCAGCTGAAAAATGTCAAGGTGCTTGGTCATTCCATCTTGTTATGGGCTAGGCCATACCCCCTCAAAACATTTCAAGTAGCCTAGACTCTAACTTTGCTAGTTGTTTTAAGCAGGTGTAAAGTGGATATTCCAGGAGGGATGCAGCTGGCCCAACAACTCAGTTTTACATGAAACAGAATTTAAGATAACTGAATGAAATACAAAGGAAAGAAAACAGAATAACGTAACCTACAAGAAAACCCACCAGATTGGCCCAATGTAATGATGCTGTTGCATAAACATCCATTTGGCACAAAAAGGAAAAATGAGAGAGAGCGAGACACCGATATGGTAGTGAGCTTTAGCATGGAAGACTTCCTTTCATGCAGCTGTTTCTTGGACCAGCAGCCTCAAAACTGACTGCCTGCTTTCAGTGAACAGTCAGACTGCTAAAAACCAAACCAAACCAGAGAAAAGCTGGGGTGGGAGAACTGGCCATTCCCGTTTCATTGCACAAGTGTTTTTTTAAACTTGAAAGCCTTATGCCGGAGTCAGTATCTGTTAACTGTAATCAAATTGGCCCTAAAACCCATCTAAGCCAAACGTTTCAGAATCACTGCTTTTACAACCTCTCCAAAGAAAACAAGGACAACATAACCTTGTTAAAGGAGCAGCATCATCACAATATTTGTGAGATATGCATAATTTTCAACAACAAACATTAGATGAGCTGGTTTCACATTCATACCATTCTTAAATAGTGGAGCAATAAAGCAGTGTAAACAAATTTTCAATCTAAAGGAATGGTTCCTGAACCAAAAGAATTGTGAACTAACACAAGACATTTGCAAAGTTCTTGCCTTCTTCCATTAAAAAGCTGAGATGAAAATCATCTTGTCCTGGGGATTTATCACCCGAAAGCCTCAAAGCTCAAGAAAGACATTGCATTGAGAAAAATAGAAACATTCCCCATCTATCCTGACCAATATTTATCCTTCAGCAAATACCATTAAAAGAGATTGTTTGATTATTTATTTTACTGATGGTTATGAGATCTTGCTGACCATATGTTCCTTTAATGTAGGAAAACCTACACTTCAGAGGATATTCCATTGACCCTGAAAAACCGAATAGCATTTGCATGTCATAGAAGATAATGTATAACCATAATATCATGATAAATGGGTAGGAATGCCAGCATGCTCAGCTTTTGTCTCCCACTCTCAATGCTGCTAATATCTATAGAAGCACAGTTTCTAGAGTTGGGTCTCTTGCAGGCAACTTGGATACTAAGGTTTGCCAAGTTCTATGACCATGAACAAATGCATAAAATGCAAGAAAAAGTCTAAGGAATAAATATCTGGTTGGTTCTCAACCTTCAGGACAGCACTAGATGGGCAATAAGTAAAGCATAGACACTTTCCCACAACACAAACTGTGGTAAATATACCCCCAAACATTTCTTTGGAGCCAGGAGTTTGGAGTGATGTGAACTGGGAAGGCTGGTAGAGGGACAAACGATCTTCCTTTTCTGGTAAAGTGCTGCAGCACCCCAGACACCACTGGAAGGGGGGGGGGGGGGGGGGGGGGAAGAGGGGGCAATGTTTGATTGGCTAAGGCCATTTTGTTACTTTAAAATATTAAAAATTGGAGAGACAATGCCATCATCCAGGGGAGGCATCTCAGTGCAGGCTTCTGGCACCCACGCGAGCTGACAGCTGGAGTTCAGAAACTCACTGGAAAAACTCCTAACCAATTACAGGTTTTGCTGAAAGGTTCCCTGCATTATCCAAGTCACTTGAAGTCTCAGAAGCCAAGTGTTCCCACCATCTACAGATTGTACATCAATTTAATCTTTACCTGTAGTCTTCTTTTAACATGGATAGATGGGAGGGTCTGGCATGCCTCGTGCGACTACTGCTCCTTATGTCCATATCACTTCTGACAGGCATTTCTCACAGTGGCTCACAATATCCATTAGGTTTCCATCAGCGATTTCCAGAGCTATCTCTGTTCTGCAGCTTTGCATACATCACAGCTATTTGCTTCACACTATGCATCTCTTCCAGAGTAATTCCTTTTACAAGCGCAAATTACCATCACAACTTTGCAGATACGAGCTTGACAAAGTGCTAACATGACAGGAGCTCACTGCAGCCACTCCTTTCTTCTTGAAAGCACAACTTACTAAATATTCATGCCAAGTTTAAAAAAAAGCTCTGCCTACAGATGCGGTTCCATACTATGTTATGTATGCATTTCAATGAGGAATTTATTGTGCAGAAAAAGATAAAGAATAGAATTTAGCAGAGCCCACTCCAGTGGGCATGACGACAAAAAGGCCCATGTCCAACTCTCAACTACAGAAAGTTACCCTGAAATGCATGTAGATGGTGTACCTGATGGGGGAATTGTTGCAAAACTCTGGTCATTAACAGGTCACTTGAGATTAATTATGGAAGTCCAAAGGGATTTAATAGTGACTCCTGTGTCTTCCATTCCTTTCAAAAGCCATAAAACACATCCTCCAGAGCCTCTTGGCCAGGGTGGGGTGGTGGGAGGTATTGTCCTCATTTCACAGGCAGTGTCTGATTAAGGGTCTCAAAATCAAGAACTAGGGACATGGATAAGAGCCATCCCCTAGCCTTTGTACTTAACCCCTCCCTCAATCTCACCCAATTTTACAGCCAAACTTTTCCCTGTGAGCACCATCTCACCCCATGCTGATCTCCATGAAGGCCTCAGTGTTACCACTGACAACTCCCTACAGCCAGTAGCACCAGCCTCTGACTGGCCATCCAAAGACACAAGCTAATGTACCAGGAACAAGGGTTCAAATCTCACCTTTGCAGTTGGTGAAAATTGCATTCGATGAGAATATGGAATTTTTTAAAAAATTAATCTAGTAGCAGCCATATAACAACTGGCAGTTTTCATATTTAAAAAAAGACAGCTGATTTACTATTGTGCTTGAGGGAAGTAAATCGGATCCTTACTTTGTCTGACCCCCATGTAACTCCAGACCCAAAACTTTCTGGTTGACCTTTTTAAAAAGATTAGTGTGGAAACAGGCCCTTCGGCCCAATAAGTTCAAACCGACCCTCCGAAGAACAACCCACCCAGACCTATTCCCCTACATTCACCCTTCACCTAACACTACAGGCAATTTAGCATGGCCAACTCACCTAACCTGCACACCTTTGGACTGTGGGAAGAAACGGGAGCACCCGGAGGAAACCGACGCAGACACGGGGAGAACGTGCGGAGAAACTCCACACAGACAGTTGCCTGAGGCGGGAATTGAACTCAGGTCTCTGGCCCTGAGGCAGCAGTGCTAATGACTGTGCCACCGTGCCACCCACTGGGCAATTAGGGATGGGCAATAAATCCTGGCCTAGCCAACACCACTGATTTCCCATGAAAAGGTTGTTTAAAAAAAGGACAGTAAACATGGTGTGAAGTAGTGGGGAAAAAAACATTTGAGTTCATTTTCAAGTTACCAAAAGGCAAAGTCAAATAATTCTGTATTTAATCAGTTTGCAGTAAGCTACTGATGAGCAATATCATCTTAAGACTTACAAATTTTTGGGGGGTTTGGCAAAGAGAAAATTCAGAATGCTCAGATTTTGAAAAGAGCATTTAATAGAACCTTTTATATCTAACAATATACAAAAGAAACATCACAGCTAATTACATATTTTTGAGAAAAAAAGTTAATGGAAGTCAGTTTTCATATTCCACAATCCCATAATCTAACAAGCTGATTATCCAATTTATTTTGAGCAATAAAATAGAGGGATAGACTCTGCCATGACACTAAGAGAACAGACTCTATTATCCTTCCGATAGTGCCCGGAGTTATTTTATGATCCCTGGAAAGAGAATGATAGGGACTGAAGTTACTGCCCCATCTGAAAAGATGGCACCTCAGACAATGCAAGATTCCCTCCATACTGCATTGGAGTGTCCAGTGAGGTTTATATGGTCCTATCACAGATATGCAGTAAGGGCACTAACATCAAAACCAAGGCTGATGCTTACCTACAAATACACTTTCTTCAGAATGTGTATAATTATGAAACAGTGCTGGAAAAATAATTTAAGTTTGTTTGCATGTAATGTTTTACACAGAAACAGGCCATTCATTGCAATCAGTTAACTTTCAACATTCACCCTTCCACACAAGAGCCAATAAACATCTAAGTAACACATCTAAATGGGTGACAGAAGAATAAAACACAAGAAAAATGTGCAGCCTTCACAGACATGCTCCGTACTCACTCCAAGAAACATCTTAATTGCACTGTATATTCCATAAAGTTCAACTGAAAAGTGTTGCGGTGGGTACGTCAAAAATAAAATCAGGATAGACTGTTCACCTGTTGAATGAAAAATATTCAAAATAATTTCAAGCATAATAACATTTTCTGACAGTTTATTATAAATTTATAAAAGGGACATTTTGTAAATGAATGAAGAGAAAGACAGTAATTCAGATATAATAGTAGGCAAAGTCTTAGAATCATTAAAACAAACCTAAGGGAAACCAAAGAGCGTTATGATCCCATCTGACAGTAATACTGGACAAGTCACATCTTAAAATGAAATCGGATTTGATCAATCATAAGCTTAATTTTTGCAACTGGTTACCATTGTTTAGTCACTGAGACTGCTCCAGGCTGCCAATGCTCTTTAACAAAAGACATTTAATCACACAAAAGGAAAAAAGGTTTATGTAATTATTTACATACAAATTAAAAGATCTTACATCAGCAAAAAGGATAACAACTTTTTTCCCCAGCAATATCCTTTCCAGACTTTCAATCCCAACTTAACTCTGCAATTTCTTTCTTAACTGACTCTTTCCATTTGTCATGGCCAACAGTCTTCTTTACAGATCTAATTGCTTAAGCCACTTCTCAATTCTAAGACTTGAAAACAAATTCTTCCAGTGCAGAAATCCCACAAACTAAACACTGTTGCAAGATTTGGGTAAACTATTCTGAGGTGAGATGAGCTCAAACTAGCCCTTGGTCTGTTTTCTCTGAATGTCACAAAGTTCCACTTTGTGAGCACTTCATAAATTAACACTACAGATATTTGGCATGGCATTGAGCTGAAGTCAGAGTCATGGAGATTTACAGCACAGAAACAGACCCTTTGGTCCAACTCGTCCATACCAACCAGATATCCCAACCCAAAGCTCGTCCCCCTGCCAGCAACCGGCCCATATCCCTCCAAATCCTTCCTATTCGTATACCCATCCAGATTCCTTTTAAATGTTGCAATTGTATCAGCCTCCACCACTCCCTCTGGCAGTTCATTCTATACACATGCCACTATCTGTGTGAAAAAGTTGACCCTTAGGGGAAAAGATATGAGACCTCTTCACCCTAACCCTATGCCCTGTAGTTCTGGACTCCCTGACCCCAGGGAAAAGACTGTCTATTTATCCTATCCATGCCCCTCAATTTTGGAAACCTCTATAAGGTCACCCCTCAGCCTCCGATACTCCAGGGAAACCAGCCCCAGCCTGTTCAGACCTTCCATATCGCTGAAATCCTCCAACCTTGGCAACATCCTTGCAAATCTTTTCTGAACACTTCCAAGTTTCACAACATCCTTCCGATAGGAAGGAGACCAGAGTTACACACAATATTCCAAAGGTGGCCTTACCAATTTCATGTGCTTTCTTGAAAAAGTATAAAGGAATTTATTCTAAAACACTTCTAAACAAGATGTGACAAAATGCTCTTTCAATTTTCAAGTAAAGGCAGATAGATGGTGTTTGGTGTTTTTTCCAAATGACATCCTGACTTAAAAAGAAATACTTGAGCAGAACTGAAAGGAAAAGGACTGATCCATCTTAGTTCTACTTTAAAATCCCAAACAAAATTAGAACTAGAGGGCATAGGTTTAGGGTGAGGGGGGAATGATAGGAGACCTAAAGGGCAACATTTTCACAGAGGGTGGTACGTGTATGGAATGAGCTGCCAGAGGAAGTGGTGGAGGCTGTTACAATTGCAACATTTAAAAGGCATTTGGATGGGTATATGAATAGGAAGGGTTTGGAGGGCTATGGGCTGGGTGCTGGCAGGTGGGACTAGATTGGGTTGGGATACCTGGTCGGCATGGACAAGTTTGACCAAAAGTGTCTGGTTCCGTGCTGTACATCTCTATGACTATAATAATATCAGCACCGCCTTCCTAACCTGCAATCTTCTTCCTGACCTCTCCACCCCGACTCCGGCCTATCACCTTGACCTCCTTCCAGCTATCACATTTCCAATGCCCCTCCCCCAAGTCCCTCCTCCCTACCTTTTATCTTAGCCTGCTGGGCACACCTTCCTCATTCCTGATTCTCCTGCTCCTTAGATGCTGCCTGACCTGCTGCACTTTTCCAGCAACACATTTTCAGCTCTAATATGTCATACACCTTTATCACAATGGGAACAGTGACATTCCTCAACCATGTTTCGCTATGGAAGGAATTTATTCTAAAACACTTCTAAACAAGATGTGACAAAATGCTCTTTCAATTTTCAAGTAAAGGCAGATAGATGGTGTTTGGTGTTTTTTCCAAAAAAGGTTCAGTAAGTCATTTGGAACAGTGGCCTCAATATACCCATTTCCCAGAAGGCATGTGACTTCACTCAAATTGCAACATTGACACCAGTGGTGTTATGGATGGAATGCTTACATTGCTGAGTTTTACAACCAGAGGTCATTAGTTTAGCAACGGGAACAGTTTTTTTTTACCTCTGTTAACATTGCTGAAGAATTAGGAGTTCCGTTTGGAGGGAAAAAGTTTCTCCGAGGAGAAGTATCAAGCTTTTGTTAAGGAAAACTAGCCAACATAGCCAAAGATTTGTTAGTTTGTGGAATAAGAAGTTGGAGAGCTTTATAGGAGACTTCAAGCTGTTGGAACTAAACAAGTTTAGGCCCTCAAAACTTTGAAAGATTTGTGATGACAACTCAGGAAGCAAAAGACTGCAAAACTAAAATAAAGTGGGAAGATGCAGTTAAGCAAAATAATTTGAAGAATGGAGACATGGGTATAACCCTGGAATGGAGTATCTTTGAAAACTATGATAGGAAACACAAATGTTGTTTTCCTGTTTGTGATAACATCCTTTCAACTTTCTTAGATATACAGCAGTGTTTTATTTTGTAATAAAATAGGTTTTGTTGTTAAAGAACATCTGCAGTCTTGTGTGACTATGTTTTAGTAACTAATCACCATGTTAACTAACTGCAAAAATTAAACATGTGGTCAATCAGGGTAGGTTTCATTCTGGGATGGGACTTATTTGATATGGTTCTCACAAACTGTTGCAGAGCTAAAAATACTTGACTGGATTTGACAAAGCTGACTGGATCTACTAAGATTGTAGCTGAAAAAGCGCAGCAGGTCAGGCAGCATCCAAGGAGCAGGAGAATTGACATTTCAGGCATGAGCCCTTCTTCAGGAATGAGGAAAGTGTGTCCAGCAGGCT